>NC_077230.1:399991839-400324916 GCF_027887165.1 Monodelphis domestica | reverse complement strand
TCTGTGAGTGGGGAAGAAGAACACAGAGTAGGTTTTTGATATCAGATTGCTGTTCTTGTGTTGGTGGTACTGATTTGTGATATGAAAATACATTAAAATTAGTTTTTTAGTTTACATCTTCCATTCATAAAGCTTCAGTCTGTCAGATAGTGCAATGTACTTTTTATTAAGAAAAAAGTGATATACAAAATCCAACTTTCTTAAAATATATATATTAGAATATAATTATTCAACTTATGAAGAATCTCCAGCACAAGGTCCTTTATACATACCAAGTTCCCTTGATCTATTTAAACTGATTCAGTTTTAGGGAGGGAAAAATGAATTTGTATAGAATCACAGAATTTCAGAGTTCAGCTACTTGATCATCCAGTCTTTGCTTGAAGATCACCAGTGAAGGGGAAGCCATTTGCCTTTCAGAGCAGCTCATTGGACTTTTGGATAATGCTAATTGTTAAGAAGTGTTTCTGTCAAGACTAATTTGCTTCTTTACAATGGTCACCTATAGCTCCTGGTTCTGCTATATCAGTGATGAAGTAGAACAAGTCTTCATATAAAAGCTTTTAAAAATACTTAATGACAGTTATTATCTCCACCTTTCCCTTTTCTTCCCCTTCCCCATTTGTCTCTTACCTAGACTAAATATTCTCTGAATATCCATAGTTCCTTTCTTTGATCCTTTGACATGGACCCATATCCATTTTCCCTCCTGTTTTCCTTGTTTTGGGAGCCTGTGCTTCTCTAGATCATAGACTTTTAAGCTAGAACCTCTTCATTGATTTTTCATAGAATCATAGAATTTGGAAGAGGAGAGGGAACTCATTGACCATCTAGTTCAATTCATTTCATGAAAGAAATCTTCAGTATGGTATTCCTGACAAGTGATTTTCCAGCCTTTTTGCTCTAATACCTTCAGAAAGAGAGTCTATTGCCCATTAAGGAAGTCCATTCAACTTCAGAATGACCCTCATTGGAAGGAGAGCATTGATTCCTGACATTAAGTCCCAGTTTCTCTTCTTTCCAACTTCTTACTGTTGTTTTGGTTCTGCTGTCTGGTCCAAACAGAATATGGGTAGATTCCCTTCAGATCCCCAAAGATGACTTGCATAAGCCCCTGAGTCTTCTCCAGACTAAACATCATCTGACCCTTCAACCAATCCTCAGAAGACCATGCTTTGAAGGCCCTTTAATTTTGTCCTTGTCCTCTGGACCTCAGTTCTCAGTGTTTTCCATAAGCTGTAGCTTCTAAACTGAAGAGAATAGAATACTCTATATTGTGGTCTGATAATCATCATCAGGCCACCTTTAAGGGGATTCCTAGAAGCTATGCATCTCTCAATTTAGCACAAGATTGTGTTAGGTTTTTTGCTTCCACAAGACACTAATGACTAATATTGAACTTGCCATCTACTAAAAAAGTCCTTTTCAGAACAATTGTTATTCTTTCTTGCCTCCTCTATCTTACAGTGGTGATGTTAATTTTTTTTCTACCAAAATATCAGAAGTTAATAGCTAGCCCCTATTGAAATTTATATTTATTTATTTATATTTATATTACTTGATTCATCCCAATGCTGCAACCTGTCAGAAACTTTATAGATTCTAGATCTAACATTCAGTTTATACATGTCCCTCCCTGCTTGGTTTTGCCACTAAATTTGACTTTTTTCTAAATCCCTGGTAAGCATAGGGACAGATCACCAAGCAAGTTAAGCCAGCAAACATTTATTAAGCACTTCCTAAATTCCAAAGTACTTGGATTACAAAGAAAATCACAAAACTGTCCCTGGCCTCAGAGGAGCTCCCAGTCTTAACTGGAGAGATGTGAGCAAACTGTACATATAGAGCAGAAGATGACCAAATAAATTGGTGATAATCTTATAGGAGAGGAACTAATATTAAGAGGGACCAGGAAAGGCCTTGTAGAAAGCCTATCTTTACCTGAGACTTGAAAGCCAAGAGGTGGAGATGAAGAGGGAAGGAATTCCAGAAGAGGAGATAGCAAAAATGCCATGAGGATACAGTTCCTTAGGTGGGGAAACAATAGGGTGACCAGAACTGCTTGATTATAGAGTTTGTGAAGGGGAATAAAGGGTGAGAAGACAGGAAAGGAAGAGAAGAAAGGAGCCAAATTAGAAGTTGTTTAAAAGTAAACAGAATATTGTACATTGGATTCTGGAGTCATAGAAGTTTATTAACTAGAGGAAAAAAAAGAGTGACATAGTTATGCCAGTGCTTTAGGAAGATCACTTTGACTGTTGGGTGCAGAATAGACTGGAGTGGGAAGAGATCAGGCAAAGAAATTACCTGGAAAGCCATTGAAAGAGTTTCAATAGGCACATGAGGTGAGGGCCCACACTAGGGTGGTAGGAGTGCCAGGGGAGAGAGGAGGCATAGATGAGTAACATTACTGAGATAGAAACAGCAGAATTTGACAACAGATTGGATATATTGGGAAGTCAGTGACTACCTAGAGCAGGGGTCCCCAAACGTTTTTTACACAGGGGCCCAGTTCACTGTCCCTCAGACCGTTGGAGGACCAGACTATAAAAACCTAACCCTAACCCTAACCTAATGGGGCAGCAGTATACAGATCCCCCAGATTGCCACTCACTATGCTGATGTCTTCCATTGTGCAGCCACATAATCCTTTGTGCGGCACCTCGTTCTAAGGTGCCATGCAAAGGATTATTTACCTGAAGTAGTACTGTACGTGAGCTCTGCCATGCTTTGTGGCACCACCACATACAGTGCTCCTCTCACTGACCACCAATGAAAGAGGGGCCCCTTCTGGAAGTGCGGTAGGGGCCAGATACATTGTCTCAGGGGGCCACAGTTTGGGGACCCCTGACGTAGAGTCACTGGGTAATTAGAAGGATAGTGATGTCCCTGACAATAACAGGAAAATTATGAAGAAGGGGATTTTGGAGAAAATTAGTTCATTTTTGGACATATTTAATCTGAGATGCATACAAGATATGCCGTTCTAGATGTTGAATAGTCAGATGGAATGCAAGACTGGAAGTCAGGAGAGAGGTTAAATAAATAAATCTCGAGAGGCATGTATGTGAGGGAAGATTGGGTAGAGATCCATGCAGAGATGGAGAAAAGACTGAAAAGGCACTGTCAAGCAGATAAGAGGAGAGCCAGGCAATAGTAATATCACAAAAATAAGGAGAAAGAAGAAAATATCAGAAGACAGTGCATGATGGTTTCAGAGGTAGCAGACAGGTCAAGAATGATGAAGATGGAGAAATGGCCATTTGATTTGGCTAGTTAAGGGGTCATTGGTCACTTTGGCTGAGCACAGATCCATGGGGTTCTCTACTAGAGTCTATTAGCAACCACTTTGTTAGTCTAACCATCCAACTAGTTGTGAACATCTAATTGCTTTATCACGTAGGCCTTCTCTCTCATCTTCTCCACAAGAATGACACATGAAATTTGGTAAATTATCCATAGCGTTCCCCTCATTAACTAGTTTACTGAATAGTCTGACATGACCCATTCTTGACAGAACCACACTGTGCTCATTGTAATTACTGCTTTCCTTCCAACCAACTCTGATGATCTGTTCTAGATTTTTCACAAGAATGGAAGACAGACTTACTAACATATGATGTGTAGATTATTTTCTTCCCCCCTTTGAAAATTGAGATATACATTCCCCTCAGTCTTGGACTTCTCTCATTTTCCAAATTTAAACACCACTTACAGCAATCTCCCAGTGACCTCTGTTCAACACCTTAGAGCTCTGTCCAGACCTCCCATTTTACAGTCACGTAATACTACATTGTACAAATTTATACTCATGTCCAGATCGAATAGCAAGCTGCCGTTTCCATAAAACATTGGTTGCAAGAGTGCAGTACTGTATGGAGAAGTAATGATTTGGTACCATGTGGCTTTCAATAACTTATGTCATAAGTTGGAAAACAAAAATAAAAGGAGAACTTAAGTCCTTTTTAAAACTTAAAATGTCAATTTGTTGAGCCTTTTTTTCCTCCACCCTGTTAATCATATATATTCCATAGAAAAGCCCATTGAGCAATGTAACCAAGAGTGTAATACAGCAGGCAGAAAGTTGAAAACTTGTCACAAATACAGAACAGCAAACTGAAGGGCACTCATGCTCTCTTGTGAGAGCCCTGGCCTTGCAATGAGCTGCCATTGCACAGTGCTGTCTCTCTGTCTCCCATTTACAGCTGTACATTCCCTCATGTCTATGGTTAATGGTGTTATATTCATCTTGTTGTTCTTTGCAGTGCAGAGATTTGGGTATAAAACTACCCAGAAGACACACAGGATTCTGACAAATTGCAGCAAAATTATTGACACAGGAACAAAAATTCCTTTCCAAAGTTTTCTTTTGCTTATATGCTTTCTATTGAATAACAATTCTGTTAGGAAGCCTTACTCAGTTCATGTGACTGGCCAATAGTTATCTGCCTGTTTCTTTAGCCTATTAGTAAAGTCAGTATCTTTTATGGGAATGACACAGTAATTTCTGAAGCTATTGATCAAATTCACTTGATTTACAAAGTACCAAATGTATAACTGGCATTATTGTTATCCGGCCTTTTTTTTTTTTTTGAATATCTTCTGATCTTTGTTCCCAGAGAACCAGATGTATTCTTAGGTTCATTTGAAGATCTTTTTTCTGATCTTGCCTCCTTGGCCCCAACTTGCCACTCAGGAGCTTTTCTTAAATCTCTTAGAATTCTGTCCTTTATTGTCCTGTGACTTTTCAGTTCTTATTTATTCTATTCCTCCTGGCCTCTTCCTGGATCAGCATTAACTTCTGTGCCTTTGATGTATATCAATAAATCAATTTTGAATTAAAAATAAGACTTGGTCTATGATCTGGTGATGAATGATCATGCCTCATTATGCACTTTTCCACACTAACCCGCATTATGTTTTGGATCTCTTTAGAACTCTCAAAAATAATCCCTTGTGTTTTATAGTGCTGCACAGTTTATGGAGCACTTTTGCATCCTTTTTTTCCCCCCTCAATTTTATCTCTTGATAACTTTGTGAGATAAACAGGGCAGAGGTGTAAAATGTATTCTTTAGTTAAAAATGTGAAATGTCCTTTCAGGTCCAAAGACCCAGTGTCATATGGCAAGAAAGTGACCCTAGCTTTTGTAGGGTCCAGATTTTCTGCCTAATTATCCTTTGCTCTTTTCATAACACAGTGCTTTAGGATATTTGAAAGTTTTGAAATCAGATTGTTTGATAGCAGATGTAAAACTCAAAACTTTTTGATGAGAAAAAATTTCTAATCTCCAAGCCTAGTAATGAAAAGGGTGGAAGTTGACTTTGAGACCCTGTTAGTGTCCTGTCTGGATTCCCTATCTATCTAGAAGACACACAATTAGCTTCATTTCAAAAAGAAAATAGCCTTCTATTAGCATTGAAACCTGCCTTAGGTAACTCCAAACTGGAGTTTATGTCAAGATGACTAGAAGTTTCTCCAACCATGGCCTTTGGGTTTTGTAATCATTCCCCTAGAACAATGATGAAGCTGAGATTCTTATGATTTAAGGTGTACTTGCCTTCTTGTTTCTTCACAAAGTGGATTAAAATGCAGCTGGGATTTTGTTATGGAAAAGACAAAACAAGGTATCCAGGTGTTGCTATTGTGGCATGATGGTTTATGCTTTGTGTGGTCTGCAGGGGATCTAACAGGCTTTCTGCTGTGGAAACAAATGAGTTCAAAAAGAATTTGTTCAAGAAGATGGGATAAAGAAGGTTAATTTTCTTTTTCTTCTTCTCCCCTTTATTTCCCAAGTTTGGGAGCCTCTGGTGGGGCGAGTACTTCTGAATCCTGCAGTGACCATTTCACCATTGAAACATGCAAGGAGACAGACATGCTGAACTACCTCATCGAATGTTTTGACAGAGTTGGAATAGAGGAAAGAAAAGCCCCCAAGGTAGGCTTGGAATGTGTTGGCAGAAGGGCCTGATGCTGCTTTGGCAACCTCCAGAATCCTGAGAAGGGACAGATCTCATCCTCCTTGTCCCCTTGTATGAAGTAAGGAGGGCTCTAGACTCGAGGGCAGAGGCTCTCTCCAAGCTGTCATGCAGAAGAGAGGTTATGTTGTATTGTTTCAGCCAGGGGAGCCCAGCGTGCAGAAATCAGCAGAAGTGATGTATATAGAAGGACAGGGGGCTGCCTGACACTTCTCCTTCAGGATGGAGGCATTCTCCTTGTTTTACACGTGGGATTCCTGTGTGAGTGTTGGTTAGACTAGATGACCCAGAGCTCCTCCCAACCTTGGAGATTGTTTGATCCTTTATTTTAAAGGCATTCCCATCTTGGACTTTGCCCACCCCTCTTAGTTAGTCTGTTTGTTTTTTTAACCTTCACTTCCATCTTGGAATCAATACTGTGTGTTGGTTCTAAGGCAGAAGAGTGGTAAGGGCTAGGCAATGGGAGTTAGGTGACTTGTCCAGGGTCACACAGCTAGGCAATGTCTGAGGCCAGATTTGAACATAGGATCTCCCATTTCTGGGCCTTGCTCTCAATTCACTGAGCCACTCAGCTGTCACTCTTCCCCCACCCCCCCACCCCAGTTTTAAATTGTAAAAGAAATTGCTACACTGGCTTTATACCTACGGAAGGACCTAGTGGGGATGTGACATGGATTGGTATGCTCAGCCACAGAGGTCATTTTCAGCTCTTTGGGACCAAGAGGACTAACTACCTAGGCCCAATTAAATACTAGGTGATACTGAATGGAATGACTAGCTCTGCTCTGAACCTTTCTTCCCCTGGTAGAAGATACCAGGGCAGCAAGAAGTCCTGTCACCAGTGTACATCTTAGTGCAGGATGTTTCCCTTTGAACTCGCTTTCTGTAGTTATTTATCTTGGAATGATTTTCAGCCTTCGTCCCTGGTGTGACCCTTTCTACCTTTCTTTTTCAGATGTGCAGCCAGCCAGCGGTCAGTCAATTACTGAGCAACATCCGTTCCCAGTGCATTTCCCATGCTGCGTTAGTCTTACAGGGCTCATTAACACAGCCAAGGTACAGAGGGAGCACTGGGGAATTCTTGGAGAGTGTGAACAGTGAGAGAATTAGTGCCATTGAGTTATAGAATTTGCAACCTTTTGAACCTCACTGAGCTCCAGTATTTTTTCCCATTTGTCAGCAGAGAATGCCAATCCAACTCTTAAATCCTGGGATTCCTGGGTTTTATGCTGCTTCTTCCTCCCCCTTCCCCATGCCTTGTGGCATATGTAAAAGAAAAATTGAAATAAATTAAAATTCCTTTTATTTTGAGAGCTTTATAAGATCTTTTTGATGGAATGATGGGTCTAGCATGATAGAATATATCAGAATCAGTTAACTATATATGCATATTTTTTTTTTTAAACCCTTACCTTCCGTCTTGGAGTCAATACTGTGTATTGGCTCCAAGGCAGAAGAGTGGTAAGGCTAGGCAGTGGGGGTCAAGTGACTTGCCCAGGGTCATACAGCTAGGAAGTGGCTGAGGCCGGATTTGAACCTAGGACCTCCCGTCTCTAGGACTGGCTCTCAATCCACTGAGCTACCCAGCTGCCCCCTATATGTATTTTTTTTAAAGCACCAAGATGAGCATGGATTGAAATAAATAAAATTATTTGCTAATCAAAACCATAGACCCCCTTTTGTAGATACAGACAAGTTTGATTCTTAGTTATCCAGTAATGGAGGAGAGTGAATAGGCTGGAGCATTAAATAATCTCCCAGTGAGTGACATTTAATTCTGGAATACAATTTCCCCTTCCTTCTATCTCATTATATTTTGCTTAGGCTGTGATTCAAATTAGTTTGCATTCTCTGAGTGACAGTAGCAATAGCTGGATCATGTCATCAGAACTGACAGCACCCTTAGAGGCAAGAGGACCTTAAAGCTATATTGGTGGCCATTCCCCTTTCCTGCTTTCAGATGAAGCTTGAGAGAGTTCATTTTTACTTTTTGGCCAGTAAAACTTTTTTGTTGCCTAAGATGTTTGTAGCTTAAAAAAAAATATTAGAGTTTAAGGCTCAGTCCCTGTGAGTCAGTTCTAGTAAACTTAAGCTTTGATAAGAAATAAAGTATATAGGTTCCCTAATGTCATAAACGGGCCTGTATAGAGGAATTCATTTGCCACTTGATGATTGCTAGAAATTTCCAAAATTCTGATTGGTTCACAAGTGATTGGGGTGCCTCAATTTTAATAAGTTGTTTTCTAGGAAGAATTTCTGGTTTGCTTTCCTCTCCTTCCTTCCCACTTTTCCCTCTCCTTTCCCCCTTCCTTTTTTCCCTTCCTATTTCCTGGAGGAAGAGGATAAAGCGGTTGTTTTGGAAGCTCGTTACCCTTCACCAAAGAAGTCACAGAGAGGTTGATAGGTATACAAGTAAAAAGGAAGCAGGTTTTCTTGAGCCTGCTTGTATATGACTAACGCAGAATATCTAAAGAGCTTTAGCTCTTCAAAACCCAAGTCAATTGCTTTTAATAGAAGATTCTCTAGTCTTCTTTGTGTTAGATAGTAGTAACAAATGGCCTTCATTGTTTTTGTTTTCTGTGTGAATAAAGATCCATGCAGCAGCAGTCTCTCTTGGTACCCTATATGCTGTGTAGGAACCTCCCATTTGGTTTCATCCAAGAGCTGGTGAGAACAACTCACCAGGATGAAGAAGTGTTCAAACAGGTAAGAGGCTTCTTGCACCTGTCGCTCAAGCTTCAGTCCATAGGCACATAATCTGCTGAGTAATGGGATATTGGTGCATGGACCCTACAGAGCAGTTTCCAAATACACAATAACTAGTAGCTTCCCCTCATCTGAGTGATGGCGATCACGTGGTTCTCGTTCAAAAAGAATTTTTGCCAATTATTCCTTTCATTGGGAAGAAAAGACATTTTACTGCTAGATGATGCCTTTTTAGTACTCTTTCTGGAGCTCCTTGCTCACAAAAGCTGTGAGGAATCTCTTTACTGCTTGTTTCTGCCCATGGTTGAGGTGCCTCCTTTACCCATATGGCATTCTGCCTGTATTTTCTCTTCTCCTTTTAGAGCAGAAACTTTTTGAAGGTAATAGGTCTGGTTTTCTTCATCTCTGTCTTCCTAGTACCCAGCAGGTGCTCAAGCAATGTTTATTGAATTATGAATACACCTAGAACTTGGGGTGGCAGACCACAAATTTCCTTTGAATTCCACCTCTGCCCGCTTCCATTGTGAGTGGTTCTCAGAAACATCCCAGCAGAAATTGAGCCTGACAAGTATCTGAGTAGAGAGTAGTAGTATGACAGAAGAGGTATGAAGGTTGAGGTACTGGAATATGATGGTGGACTGGGTATGTGGGGTACATGAGAGTCAGTAGTGAAAGATGTCACTGTATCAGTGCATGAGTGAGGGGGACAGTGGAAGAAGAGAGAGTTTGGGGGGGGACACAATAAAAAGTTCCCTTTTGGACATGTTGAATTTGAGATACCAGCAATGTATCCTGTTTAAGAGATCCAAAAAGTAGTGGGCAATAAAGAACTGAAATACAGGCTAGACACTATATACCAAGTTATAGAATTGTAGGAATTATTTGCATAGAGATGTTAATTAAACCCATGGGAGAGGATGAGATCATGAAGCTAAGTAAGAGAAGTGAATAGGGTTGAGTACAGAACCCTTGGGGACATAAACAGTGCAATAGTATGTCTCCCTTTTAACCTGTGGTAGAATCTAATTGGCCAATGACAAGGAACCTTCTCTCTGGCAGTTTTGTGGAACCAAAGTAATGTGGCCTTTCCATATTGCTAAATGGGGAGATAAAATACCAGAGGTAAAAGTTCTTGTCCAACTCAATAATGACTTTTTGCCCTGGCTAATTTGTAGGGGAAACTAAAGTTTTTGGCAATGAAGATATTTAACCCAGAATTTAGCTCTAATTAAATGATGCGTCTACCTTATTTATTTCTTCATTGGATATTTTCTCTAGAAAAGTAATTTGTGTTAGGTGTAGTGGATGACAATTTGAAATACCTTCAGATTGGGAGATTTTTATTCTCTTTTGACTTAAGTGATTGACTTATTCATTCTGAATTGTAAAATCTTTTCATTAAAGCCAAATTCTTCTTTTAATGCTTGGTGGGAAAGAGAGAGCATGTCTTGAATCCTAAACATAAACTACTGTTGCCTAGACATTGTCTTTAACAACTCACATTCTTTCAGAGTTGTAGGGGAATTAAAAAAAAAGAGAAAATACTTAAAAATATCAAAAGTAGGAAATAATTCCCAATTTACTACTTTTTAAGGTATAGTGTATCTGTTTGCCCTTTTCCTGAAGATTAATGCTTCTATTTAATTAGACAAGCTTTGCCAGAATAGAGTATAGTTTAGAGTATCAAATTTAAGCAGTGTTGTTGAATTAGCTTTTCTTTGTTTTTTCTTGATGATCTTAATGGAATAACTGTGGGATGCTAACACCTAGTTGCCATTTAGATGTTTGTTTTTTGGTTGTAATTATTTGCTTGTCATTATAGATGATATACACAAATATGTTCTTCTACTCGAGCTGGTTCAGTCATAGCCATTAAACTAAGCCCTTTATGCTCAAGCTTGTCTTTCTAGTCATCTTAAGACAACTTAAAGACAGTGCTAGCTTGAATAGTCTTTGTGATGCTCCACTTTTTAAAAGTTCAAGAAGATGAGTGGGGAAGTGCTTCTTAGATAGGAGGGACAAAAATATGAGGAAAGAGAATTGTCTCATTCTTCAAGTTTAGCCTGCAAATGACTTGGAAGATCATAGATCACACCTTCTGACTTCATCAGTCTTTAAGCCTGCACTGTGAACCACCACAAACACAGTTTCGGTGTTTTCTCCTTTACATTATTAATCTTGACCAAGCTTGATCTATGGAGAAATGGATTGAACTTGGAGGGCAAGATGTGATGAACAAACTAGGCTGTATACCCAGAGTGTTACAGGGAAATGGTTTCTGAAATTTGTGTATCCCTCAAAACAATTATCAGATGACAGTGTGAATTTTGCTTTTATTTGAAAGCAGATTATTCTAATTTGATTTTATGTTTTCCTTTTTGTTATATTGTATAGTTTTTGAACTGGACAATTTGATCTAATAGAGAAAGTCTAGTACTGATTTTGTTGTTCCTTTCCCCATATTGAATCAGTAAAATGTATTGAATTGAATGTAGAAAGCTCAGTTTCTTGGAAGATTTCTTCCCCTTGAATCCATGAATCTGAGGAAATATGGAGAAAACAGATTTGATTTCATCACATCTAGTTAGAGCAGGTGACCTTCTATAGAAGACCTTCTCAGCTGGCTCTTTGTGTGATTATTAGCAGAAGAGGGAATTTGTCCTGTCCTTGGAGGATCCACTGTGATGGCATTATGACCACAAAACATTTGATGAGGTTTGAGCTCCAGTAGAGTCTGTTGAGCTGGGCACTTCAGGGACACAAAAATTCTTGGGTTCTGGTCCCTATTCTCAAGAATGTTTTTGTAGCAGAGGAAATAAATCAAGCATGTGGGAAAACTACCATAATAAAAAGAAGGATGTGTGCTGTGCCATCAGAGACTCTGATAGTTCAGAGAAAATGGGAGCTGGGTGGACTTTGCTCACTACTTAGTGTCTCTGAGCTGCAGAACTTGGTCTGTTAGAGGGGAGCTTTGAGCATCACTCAAGTGGGTGGGTGTCTTGCTCCTTATCTATGTTGAGGACCAAGGCCCATGGGTGTTATTGAATGCATCTGGTTCCAGTTTTTGAATTATCTTAACATTGTGCTTTTTCTTTCTTCTTTTTATTTTCCAGATATTTATCCCTATTTTACAAGGTTTGGCTCTTGCTGCCAAAGAGTGTTCCCTTGATAGTGACTACTTTAAATACCCCCTAATGGTAAAACTTTATTTTTAACCCTTTAATAAATGTTTCTTTTCTCAAAGATTATTTACTATTACTAACTATGCCTCTTCGTTGAGAAGTAATCCTTGTTTGTTTTCTTGATTTTAAAGTTATAACTTGAAATAATTGCATATGGTTTTTCAAAATGTTTAATGTGCAGTAAGATGAATGATATGGGGCATTAGCAGCCCAGAAGGTAGTACTTTGCTCATACCCTTTCTGGCAAATGTTATAGGAATTGAGCAGCAATTACTGAAATGTTTCTTCGTGACTGGGTATTCTGTGACAGGAAGAAAAAAAAAGCAACTTCAGTTTAAATTCCTGAGTCACCTGGCAATGAGCATAACATGTTTGGAATGCAAATTTAGTATTAAAAGCAAAGCAGATCATAATTTTAATTAGAGATCAACTCCATTTCATATTTAGATAGTATCTTTTCACTCTCAATCTACTCAGAATCACTCTGGGCTACCTTTATCTGTGACTTGATACTATCAGCTTAATGTTCAGACTTTATTTCCTACATAGAAAACTTTACCTTTCTACTCTGTCTTTCTGCATAGCTCTTAAAGAGTATGATGCAGCATGGACAGAATGGCAACTAAATCCTGAACTAATTATCATTGATAAGTGGCTAAAAAGTACTAAAAGAGGAGAGCTTAATTTCCCAATAACTGAATTTGGGACATTGACATGTAAAACTGAATCTTTTTTGAATTACATTTGAAAAGGCATAAATATGGAGTCAGTCTCCTTTATAACCAACTTATTAAGGGATTTCAGTGGAGGCATTTAACAAAAAAAACCCATTGTGGGGGCAGCTGGGTAGCTCAGTGGATTGAGAGCCAGGCCTAGAAACAGTTGTTCCTAGGTTCAAATCTGGCCTCAGACACTTCCCAGCTGTGTGACCCTGGGCAAGTCACTTGACCCTCATTGCCTAGTCCTTACCACTCTTCTGCCATGGAGCCAATACACAGTATTGACTCCAAGATGGAAGGTAAGGGTTTAAAAAAAAAAAAGAAATGAACCGTGTCAAATAGCAAGATATATTTCTTTTAGGAAAAGACCTGAAAACCTTACCTTGGAAGGTAAGGGTTTAAAAAAAAAAACACCCATTGTTTTATATATGTAAAAAAGGTCTTCTTTCCTATCTACTCTGTTGTCCTCTTACCACTAAATTGTATCTCTTCCCTCTAAGGGAGCCCAAGATATGTAGTGGGAGAAAAACTAGATGGGTGTCAAAAAAGCAGAGTTCAAATCTTTGTTTCTCCATATGCATGTTTTGAGGGAAGTTCATTAAACCTCTCAGACCTCAGTTTTCTCTTATAAAATAAGGAGTTTGGACATGATACTCTTAGTCTCTGAAGCCCCTTTTGAGAAATAAACAACAAAAATGTCATTTTAAAGACTAAAATTAGAAAGGAGTCAAAATGAGAAGAATTTTTTTTTTTGCACCCTGTCTTTTTGTTCAAGGACCACCGCCACTGCCTATGCTGTGTGAGTTCTGTCAAACACATTACTCACCACAAGACATGTATCAAGAGGTTGTCATTGTGTTTGAAAGGAGCCATTCATGTGACAAAGAGGCAGTCCAGAAACATCCTCTTGAATGACAGTTTCCTTTTTCTTTTCTTTTCTTTTTTAACATTACGTGAGCAATTTCCTTCCCTAAAAGGGAGTATTTCTTTTTCATTTTGGATTTTAAGCTTATTTGCTATTTCAGATGAGATTTTTGAGTGTTAAATATCAATAGAATGCCCTAGTCTTAGATCAGAAGACAAAAAGCCTCTGTTTCAGGGGACAATAGTGTGATGAGGTGCCATCATTGACGCCTGAACTGGAGTGAGGGCACAGCCTGGGTTGTTTTTTACCTTGTGACTTTGTACGTATGCTTTGTAGAGACTGCTCTTGTCACCATCTTTTAGAGCTTTGGCTGACTTCATATTCGTCAGGATGGGGACACTATGACATCAGAACACCTACTGTGGTTTATCCAATGTTAAATAACCACTGCCTGACTTTGGGTAAACAAGCTTAGAGAGAGTACACTTTCTAGTCAAGGTCAATAGTTGTTCCTTAATGTTTGTGAGAGATGCAAACAAAGATAAAGGAACTAGTGTTTTTTGATAAACTGCTCTGTGTGTGTGTGTGTGTGTGTGTGTGTGTGTGTGTGTGTATTTTTAGGTTAACCGTATCTAAATAAATATTTCTTATTTTAATTGTAGGCATTAGGTGAACTCTGTGAAATTAAGTTTGGGAAAACCCATCCCATATGTAGTTTGGTAAGTTGTTTGTTTGTTTGTTTTCCCTTCTCCCAACAACCATACCACAGGTCTAAAACTTTTCATTAAAATAATGATGTTGGAAATGCTGCCTATTTATAAGGAAAATGTTTGATCAAATATCAAGTGTTATATAAATGTGAGTTTCTATTAAAAATATTTGTATTTTAGAACAAAAATATTTTTAAAAATAAAATGTACTTTTTCTTGAGTTAGTAATAGTTTTGATGCAATTTCAATTTAATTGAATTTAAAATGTTGAGCAATTTAAAATTTTTTTGTAATAATGCTGTTATTAATTAATTAATAAATATTTTAAATATCTACTACATACCAGGAAATATGCTATAGGTACTAGCAATACAAAGGCAAAAAATGAATCTCTACTCCCTAGAACCTCACTTTCTAATGTGAAAGACAAATACCTATATAAATATATAGAGAGAAGAAATTCAAATCAATTCAAAGTGGTCATATTTCAAGATATTTCAGGATAGAGAGCATTCGTTAATTATTAATAATAAGCTCCTGCAGAAGAGAAATTACTTGACCTTTTGGAAGGGTAAGTCCATTTTGATTCAAAGTATTTGCTTTGGAATTTGAAATTATGTCCAACTAAGGTGAACAAAGTTTTTCTGGTACTGGGACAGGAAAACTTCACAGACTTGGCATAATTTTCTAATATTTTCTCAGGAAAGAAAGTGTTTGGATGCATGTTACCAACTCAGGGGCTGGGCATTGGACATAGAACATTCAACCGGTGGTTAACCCTTCTGACAGCCCTGTTTTCTTCCATGTCTTTCTAGGTCGCCTCTTTGCCTTTGTGGCTGCCTAAGTCCTTAAGCCCAGGTTCTGGGCGGGAGTTGCAAAGACTCTCTTATTTGGGGGCCTTCTTCAGTCTCTCCGTCTTTGCTGAGGATGATGTTAGTACATGATTGTTTATCTGTTTATTCTCCACACTGCTTATCTGCACATTGGCCTGTTCTTCCATACGTTAGTCTGTGAAGCTTGACCATGTTCTTTCATTTCCAGACAAAGGTGGTTGAAAAGTATTTCTCAGGGCCTGCCATTACCCTGGAAAACACCCGAGTGGTCAGTCAGTCACTACAGCATTACTTGGAGTCAGCAAGGGTAAGTGTTCAGTCAAGTGAGGTTTTTTTCATCAAAAAGTCTTCAATATTTCCTTCATAACCTCCAATAAATTCAGTATGACAAGCATCAAGATGCCATGCTAGGCTCAGGACAAACAATAGTCCCTTCCCTTAAAGACAGCTGGCATTTTCTCATTGCTTCCATAGTTTGCATTAATGCTGTCTTGAAAGGCATGTGGACTGAGTAGCCTTTCTAGAGTAGATATTTGTGTTGAAACTTCACATTCTCTCACCTGGCTCCATTTATGACTTTAACACAATGGTGAAAACTACAAGAATCCTTTTTGTCCAAATCTAGACTAAAGCTTTCAGGGAGCTTGTGTATATACTGATTTGTATAAATAGTCATTTCTCTGTTGAACTAAGTAAATGAGCAGATGGTAAATGAAACTTTGTAGAATAGAAAACCCCCCTTCTCAATCCCTCTTCAAAGCTGCGATGTCTATCTGAGTTCATCTAAGCACACTTGCCAGCACCCTAGAGCTAGTTTGGTGGTGTGCTTGGATATGGACAAATGCCCCTTGTTCGAGTGCAGCTCTCAGCATGTTCTTTTACAGGGAATTTAGGTGGGGAATTGTTCATTCTTGAAGGTAACTGATCTTTTCATTCTTATTCTAAATTTCAGCAAGAATTATTCAAGATTCTACATAGTATTTTGCTGAATGGTGAAACTCGTGAGGCAGCTCTCAGTTACATGGCAGCTATCGTCAATGCCAACATGAAGAAAGCACAGATGCAGGTAAGGATGTCTGGGGAGACCCACTTCTATCCCTCCCACATTGGTGAGAAGTTGAAAGGGTATGATTCATATTTCACTGTCACAACACAAAGAGAGAAAAGTTAAATGTGTCACCAGAGAACTTTGGCTGAAGCCCAACCTTGTATGAGAGGACTTTAACAAAGGTAGCTGGAGGAGAGTGAAGAGAACCTTGCAAGTGGAGGCACTGGCTGGATTAATTCTGTTTGTAAGCTGGGACGAAGATTGCATGTTATACTTGCCTCAAAGTCGTCTGCAAGTACCAGGTGATGCTACACACTGTGCCATACCCCTAGTGTTGCTGCC
The DNA here is from genome assembly GCF_027887165.1 of Monodelphis domestica. NCBI lineage: Eukaryota > Metazoa > Chordata > Mammalia > Didelphimorphia > Didelphidae > Monodelphis > Monodelphis domestica. The sequence continues at coordinate 400,308,535 of NC_077230.1, read as the reverse complement.
TGGAAGCACCTAGAAGCACCACAGTACTATTTTTGGGGTTGCCTTTTCACATATAGCAGGAATGACAGTGATCTGGCAGCCTAGGTCTTTCTGGTCCACTATTTTAAGTGTCCTTTCTTGTTTCACAGACAGATGATCGGTTGGTGTCTACAGATGGATTTATGCTGAATTTCCTTTGGGTGCTGCAGCAGCTAAGTACAAAGATCAAGCTAGAGACAATAGATCCCACCTATATATTCCACCCGAGGTGTCGTATTGTTCTCCCAAGTGACGAGACACGAGTGAAAGCAACCATGGAGGAGGTGACTGGTTGGGTGACTGAACTTTGTGAGTGTTGATTTCTTGCTCCCCTGGTTATTAGAACTGTTATCTTATTCTCATGTTATTACTGATCACATGACATTTTTGTGTTTATTGAATTTCATTTTAAGTAAGATTTAATAGTTTCACATTTTCTTAAAATGTTATTTAATATTTTCTATTCCCACTAATACTTTTTGCTGAATTGGTATATTGTTAATAGTTGCTTTTTCAGAACTTAGCCTTTTGTAGGGAGTGAGCACATCTTGCACTTGATCTTAGCCAAAAGACTGAGAAGCAATGAGCACATCTTGCAATGCAGGGTTGATGTTATAATGGTCTGTTTCCATTGTGCTGTAATTTTTTTTTAATGTTTGCCACGATAGCAAGGAAGTATTTCAATACATTTTAATTTTTAAAATTTATTCTTCTCTTTTATGTTTCCGTAGATGGAGATCAGTCTCCATATTCTGAGCCGAAATTCCCTACGGAATGTTTCTTCCTTACACTGCATGCCCACCACCTCTCTATTTTGCCAAGCTGTCGTCGTTATATACGCAGACTCCGGGCCATCCGGGAGCTTAACAGGTTGGAGCTTTGGCTGCTCTGCATATTTATCGCCTTAGGCATTACTTGCTATCCAGATCATGCATACCCATATACAATTCACATCCTTAATAAGCAGATGGAAGAGATGTTCCTATTAAAGACCACATGTATTTTTGACCACACATATTCAGACTCCAGGAGGAGTAAGGGTGATTTAGTCATTAGCACCTGGGTATATTCTATTCTATGATACATTAAGATGTTCTGACAGGGCAAGAAGTTTGTAGTATTCCTATTTTTACTTTTGATTATCTTTGAGTCTCTTCAGAGGCTCTGAAAAGAGTTTCTATTGTGTTTCTCTGAACCACAAGGTTTGGAAGATATCCTAGACCTGTGTTGGCAAAGATGTGGCATGCATGCCCTAGTATGCCAGAGGGGACTGCTCTGTTTCCTCTCTCCACAGTGCCCAAGGACAATGTTCACATGCCCTTCCCCTCTGCCCAGCAGCCCAATGAGAGCACTTCCTTCCTCCACTGTCTTGGGTAATGTAGGGGGCTCACAGGCAGCTTGAAGGTGCAGTTTGGGCACATGACCTCTAAAAAGTTTGCCAGTGCTGTCCTAGACCAATGGAGTCTTTTAATGACCTGTTTTAGTACTACCTAATTTTGATTTGTTCACTTTCAAAGACTGGAAGTATCTTTTTGATTTGGGAATGGGTTGATAGAAATCTCCATAAAAATTATAAAAGTTTGCTGCTTCTTCACATATATACAGGTATACTAGAAATGAGGTTTGAAAAATAAGGTTAGTACCTTGCATGAGGAAACTGTTATTTCAGATGGTCTGACATTTTCAACATCAGGCCTGAATTCTGTCATTTTATAGTACCTAGCTGTAAAAAATAAAAGCACAAAAAATTGTGCTAATGTATGGTGTCTATAACAAAGCAGATGATTGTGAAGTAAACTATATTCTCCTCTTGGGACCCTTGTCTCTCATACATATGATGGGATTTCATATAAGCTTCCTTTGCTAGAACAAGTCAGAAAGCATTTTTCATTTTATTCATATATTTTTACCAATTACATGTAATAATAAATTTCCATATAAGATTTCCAAAGTTATAGGATCCAAATTGTCTCTCCCTTCTCTTCCTGCTCTAGGAGCTCTCAAGCAATTCAGGCTATATTATTACACAAAACATTTCCATATTGTTCATCTTTGTAAGTGAACAGTCTTATAAAACCAAAACCTCCAAATATAAACTCAAGTAGGCAAGTGAAAAAATCATCTCCTTTCATCTGCATTCCTACTCCAACAGTTCTTTCTCTGGAAGTGAAGAGCATTCTTTTAAGTCCTTCAGAATTATCCTGGATCATTACATTGCTCAAGTAGCTAAGTGTATCACATTTGATCATTCCACAATATTGTTACTGTGTAAAGTTTTCTCCAGGTTCTGCTTATTTCACTGCATCAGTTCGTGTAGGTCTTTAGCTCTTTCTAAGATCATCCTTTTCATTTCCTCATGGCACAATAGTATTGTATAACTATCATTTACCACAATTTGTTCAACTACTCCCCAATTGATGGATCCCTTTAGTTCCAATTCTTTGCCACCATAAAAAGAGCAGCCAGAAAACAATTTTTTAAATTAAATTTCATTTTTCAATAAAGAGTTTCCTTTACTTCCTCTTACTTTATCTCCATTGACAAGACAAGAAAAACAAAGCACCTGTTACAAACATGGATTTTTTAGCAAAACAAATTCCCACATTGACCATCTCCAAAAAACTGTGTCTCCATCTATACTGAATTCCTCACCTTTTTCTCAGAGGGTGGGGTAACATGTTTCCTCATGACTCCTGTAATCATGATTAATCATTGTATTGATATGAGTTCCCATGTCTTTCAGAAGATCTAATAAATAGGGAGATGTTAATAAAAAAAATAGAACTGGAGAACTTGTGATTAAATTTGCTTAGAGACATGGAAAGAGGCCAGGATTCATTCACAAAGAAGACTGCTTACTTCTTCATCTGAGAATGCAGTGAATGAGGAGATTGGGAGGAGATTTCTGAACACTGTGATTGGAGAAGGAAAAGGGGGGATATTCTTGGTAAAAGGGCTTGTGTTATCTTTTTATTTTTTGGTCAAATATAAGGCCAAGATCCTCATTTGAGAGGACATAATAGAAGCCTTTAAGAGAAATGAAGTTACTTGTTAAGAGATCTTTTTGTCCTGTGCATGAGGGCTGGGTCCTGGTCTTTTTGTTCTCTTTGCCACCTTTCTGGGTAATCTTATGAGCTCCCACAAGTTCAACCCTATGTAGATTGAGCTGGGTCAGCATCAGCACCTGGTGTTAGCACTCATGCCCCTGTTGTCCTATTTGTATCTCAACTTAACATGTCCAGAATGAAAAGCATGTTCTCCTCTGTCATTTATTACCCTGTTTCTCTTGAGGGTAGGACCATTGTTTCATTTACTTGGATTTGCCACCTTGAGTCATACACTAGATCCTTGTTCCTCACCACTACCCTGTTTTCAGTCAGTTGCTAAATCTTGTCAATTCTGCTTTTTTTTTTAGCCTCCATATTTGTTCCCTTCTTTCCATTTATATTTCCTCTACCTGAGTGCAACCTCTCTTTATCTCTTGTCTGAACTGTTGCAATAGCCTTTTATTTGGTCTCTCCCCTCTTCCATTCACTCTCTACCCTGCTTCAGAAATCTTCTGGGGAAGTTAAGTGGCTCAGTGGAATAGAGAGTCAGGCCTGGAGACAGGTCTAAATCTGGCCCCAGATACGTCCTAGCTGTGTGACCCTGGGCAAGTCATTTAACTCAACTGCATAGCCTTCACCATTGTTCTGTCTTGGAACCAATACTTGATAGTGATTCTAACGGAAGGTAATGGTTTTAAAAGAAAGAAAAAATCTTTCTAAAGCTCAGATCTAACCAGATCGTTCCCCCGCTCATAGATATTCAATTGCTCCATTTTTCCTCTGGGATTAAATACAATTTCCTCACCCTAACATTTAACACCCTTTAAAATCTATCTCCTGACTACTTTTCTAGACTCACTTTCCTTCTCACATTCCCTAAGTTCAGCATTGTATCTCCCACCTATGTCAGTTTGCACAAGCCATCCCCATCCTCCTCACTTCTGCCTCCTTCTGGACTCAGCTTCTTATGCAGGCTTTTTGTTAGTTAATAGTGCTCTCTCTTTCTTGCAAATGATATTTTCTTTTTATGTGATGTATTCCCCCTGCAGAATAAGGTCCTTGAATTCAGATACTGCTTACAACAGTGCCTCGCAGGTAATGGTTATTTCACTGATGCTGTGGATTGGGTTTCTTAATGAGGCATAAAGTTCCTCAGAAGTGTCATCCATACCAGATTAATATGTAATTGGTAAATGTTTAACGAAATAAATACAAATACAGAACAACATAGGTAATGTTCATTTGGATTTTTAAGTCATTGTGTGGCCAGCAGAAATTTGTTTCTATTTGAGTTTTACACCACTGAGGTAGACAGAGCTCATAGTCCAAATAGAAGGATTCCCTATAGATAAAGATATCTCCACATGCCTCTGTTTTTTATGGTGATTTTTTCACAGTCTTATTAATTTCTCAGGATCTAAGTGGGATCTGGAGTCATTCAAGAGTTAGATTTAACCCTCATAAGAGAAACTGCATAAATTAAAAATAACTCTGTCAGGCCAGTCTCACCTCTTGAGTAGGCAAGACTTTACAATGGTACCATTCAGGTGTCTGATGAGGCATTGGTCTGACAACAGACTGTTCTGTTTAACTATTCCTTTATTTGAAAGGAAGGTTCTATTTGGGAGAGGTTGGTGTTATTAGGAACTGACAGTGATGATGATTTTTTTTTAGTATATTTTAAAAAAACCCTTACCTTCTGTCTTAGAATCATTATGAAATATCAGTTCCAAAGCAGAAGAGTGGTAAGGATTAGGCAATTGAGGTTAAGTGACTTGTCTGAGGTCACATAGCTAGGAAGTGTCTGAGGTCAGATTTGAACCCAGGACCTCCTGACCTGGCTCTTTATCAACTGAGCCACGTAGCTGCCCCTTCTATAATATTTTCTTAAAAAAAAAAAAGGCAGAAGAAGAAATTAATGATTAGAAAGGAAGATGGGTTGGTATAATAGTGAGGAAAAAAAGATAACTGATGGAAAACCATAACATTCTATTGGTACCCACATGTTAGCAAATCCAGAGGAATGGAGTTCGCTGGCATGGAATGGATCTCCTGAGGTAGCACAAGGGTTACAATGAGGTCCCAAGCTATGCCCTACCAGCAGCACATCTTGTATCAATGCAATCACAGATCCACTGAAACATTCACATTTTTTCATAGTCCCTTGGTAATTGTTTAAGGGTTTTTGTGGGGGTTTCTTTTGGGGGTCAGGGGAAATGAACTCTTCCCACTTGTCTCCTGGGTACAGAAAAATACTCCTGCTTGGCTAAGAGTTTTTAAAGCTTTTATTTAATAACTCAGCTGATAAAAAAGGGAATGGTTCTGTTGAAGACTAGTCAATAAATATCAGAGTCTTTTTTTTTTCCCAGAGACTCTTCATATATTTATTTATTTATTTTAGTTTGGTCAATTTTGAACATTATTCCCTGGTTACAAAAATAATTTTCTATTCCCCCTCCCCTCCCCTCCCGTAGCCAACACATAATTCCACTGGGTATTATTACATGTGTGCTTGACCAGAATCCATTTCCATATTGTTGGTATTTGCACTAGGATGTTCATTCATAGTCTACATCCCCAATCATATCCCCCTCGACCCATGTAATCAAGCAGTTGTTTTTTCTTTGGTGTTTTTACTCCCACAGTTTTTCCTCTGAGTGTGGATAATGTTCTTTCTCATACATCCCTCTGGGTTGTTCAGGATCACTGCATTGCCACTAATGGAGAAGTCCATTACGTTCGATTGTACCACAGTGTATCAGTCTCTGTACAGTGTTCTCCTGGTTCTGCTCCTTTTGCTCTGCATCAGTTCCTGAAGGTTGTTCCAGTCTCCATGGAACTCCTCCAGTTCATTATTCCTTTGAGCACAATAGTATTCCATCACCAACATATACCACAGTTTGTTCAGCCATTCCCCAATTGAAGGGCATCCCCTCATTTTCCAATTTTTTGCCACCACAAAGAGCGCAGCTCTGAATATTCTTATACATGTCTTTTTCCTTATTATCTCTTTGGGGTATAAACCCAGCAGTGCTATGGCTGAGTCAAAGGGCAGACAGTCTAATAAATATGAGAGTCTTAATGTTTGATAGAAGCAATCTTTTTTTTCTGAGAAGATAAATAAGGAAACTGAACACTTGTGGTTCAGAATATCTCACACACACACAGACACCTCCACATCACCATAACAAAAAGATAAGCTCTACCACTTTTTTCACAAACTGATTTATGTTGTTTTTCAGATTGAAAAGATGAAATGAATTCACTTCCCTGTTTTTTGTTTTTACTATTTTAGAACTGTGGAAGATCTTAAAAACAATGAAAGTCAGTGGAAAGATTCCCCATTGGCAACTAGACATCGGGAAATGTTGAAACGTTGCAAAACTCAACTCAAGGTTTGCACTATTTAATTGGTATAATTATCCAGTAACATCATGTTTTTCTTCAGTCCAGAATGATCATGTAAAGGATAGTCATAAAGTGGAGCGGATTTTTCTTCCATAGGTAATAGTGAATTTTAAAAATCTGCTTATTCTTTATCCATATCTTAATATCATACAAGTCCTATAAAGACTTCGTATAGAGAATGCACATGTCATTTTTTAGCACTGGGGTTGCTGTCTCCCCTTTCATCCTTATAGTCTCCAAGACATCGAAGAATTAGTAATTCATGTGCTGGGACCTAGGAAAGATCAAGATTCTCATATCTCATGAGTAGACTATGCATTTTATTTTACTTCTGGAGGTGACCAAGTTACCCTGTAACTGAAGACAAGTCTCTAGTCTGAATACATGTTTTCTTGTCCATAAACAGGCCCTAATTTGGAATTTATCAATCTGTAAATGAATGGCTTTTTGCATCTAGGCTCTAGGAACCAAAAAGGACACACACACACACACACACACACACACACACACACACACACACACACACACACACATCTTCTCTCTCTCTCTCTCTCTTCTCTCTCTCTCTTCTTCTCTCTCTCTCTCTTCTTCTTCTCTCTCTCTCTCTCTCTCTCTCTTCTCTCTCTCTCTCTCTCTTCTTCTTCTCTCTCCCCCTCTCTCTCTCTCTCTCTCTCTCTCTCTCTCTCTTTCTCTCTCTCTCTCTCTCTCTCTCTCTCTCTCTCTCTCTCTCTCTCTCTCTCTCTGTCTCTCTCTCTCTCCCCACCATTCCACCCCCCCCCCCCAACCCCACTGTCAGCTTTAATGCCATTTCTCAGATATGTCTGTTTATCATTACTATTAACCTCATTTGACTAAAATCTGTCTCCTGGAATGATAGAATTAAGAAGAGACCTTTTTGACATTCCTCAGCTAAGAAGCCAAAGGGAAGTTTGAGGTTCTTGAAGTAATTTAGCCATTTAAAGGATTCCCCTTACTCTGTAGACAAATGAATCTCCCCTCTTAGGTAGCCCATTTTGAATCCTCTAAATATAGTTTAATCTGTAACCTAACTGAGTTTACCTATGGAGTCTGTTTATCTAGCTTTATTTCCTTAGGGGATATTTGAGGATATGATTCTCTTTAAGTTTATCCAGTTTTTATGGCCTCAGAGATTTTACAAGATTGCAATATGTATAAGTTTTCTTTCACTTCATTGTAATTTTGTCTATTAAATGTCTTGTTAGATTACTAATTGTTATTTGGGGTTACTGTTTTGAATCCTGAAACTATGCTGAAGCATAAAAAAAACCTCTATAATTTTTACCTGTATAATTTCTCCAGTGAGGCAAATATATTTCAACAGCAGTAACCTACCACCTGAACTCAAAGAAAGGCTATTTCTTCCATAACATGTTGTAACTAGTGGGCAAAAATCAGCACAATGAATAGAACCCCAGGCCTAGATTTAGGAAGACCTGAGTTCAAATTCAATCTTAGACATTTAACTAGCTTTGTGCCTCCTTTTATAAGAAGAAAATGTGAAGATATGGCTAATGGAGCTGCTTCCATCCACTGTGTATATCCTGGCTAAAAAGGTGCCAGAGAAGAAAATTTGTGGATTATCTCACTATTTATAATCAGACAAGTCAAAAAATATGTTTCAATAACTAATAAAAATGTTGTAACCAAATAAATATTTTTAAACAATAAGGAGAAAAATATGCAAAATAAATATAAATGCATAAATATATATAATCAGGAACTATTTCATGCAGAAGACAATGCTTGAGTATTAAAGGAATAGAGGAACAATTTGAGGAATTACAGCAATGAAATCAATGTTAAATATTTGTGAGTCTTAAATTTGTACATAAATGTCAACTATTGACATTACATCTAATAATAATAAATAGGACTATGTTAGGATGTCCTAAATGTGCTTGAACCGTAGAAATATTTTCATTCAAAAAAGCACCTTTCAGATATTTTAATAATAATAATAGCAATACATAGCATAGTGCTATTATATTCCAGAAACTGTGTTAAGGATTAAAAATTATCATCAATTTGATCCTCACAACAATTTTGGGTGGCAAGTGATATTTTCACCCCCATTTTAGAGATGAAAGAAAGAATTTAAGTGACTTGCCTAGAGTCACTTCTCCAGGTATAGGTTTTACTCTTGCTCCAGCCATGCCTAATTTGGCATCTTTGGTCTAAGACATCCCAGTTATGTGTATATGGATATTGTACTCAATGGGAGCCATTCCCTCCTTTATTCTACAGAAATTGGTGCGATGCAAAGCCTGTGCAGATGCAGGTTTGCTGGACGAAAACTTCCTGCGGAGATGTCTGAATTTCTATGGCATTGTAATCCAGCTACTGCTTCGTATCCTTGACCCTGCCTATCCTCAGTGAGTCCCCCCTGCCTTTGGGCAGATCCCTTTGTGCCCTCTTGTCTTTAACAGCCAGATTATCTAGCCTGTTAGTGCTCAAGGACCCAGACGTCTGTGGCATAGGTATCCCTTGCCTCAGTGTGTATAGGTGGAGCACAGCACAGGCAGTTTAAGTACAATATCTTTGAAAAAAAAAACCAAACAAACAAAAATCCTAGTTTGGTGTTTTTATATCCCTTAGAAGGAAGTTGAGACAGATCAGAAATTGACAGCTAGAAAGTCCCAGAATGTCATATTCTTGCCTGTGTTCTGGGCTCCAAGACACCTGACTGATTCAGTTGTTCTGACAGTCACCAGCACCTGCCTCTTGGCTGCCTTTATTAGTTGTGAACTACTCTTAAAATAGTTGAGTTGGCAGCTCCTTATTCTGAAATGTTGAGAGTAGAGGGTCACAAGCCCTGCTTGAAGCTGGCAATAGTGAATGATAGCCCAAGTGGTTTCTCTGAGTCACATCAATAAAGAGAATGGCTCTTATAGAGCGTTTGAGTTAGCAAGTCTGTCAAAGCTGATATCTACCTGGAATGGTCGAACTGTTTCTGTTTCTAATCCTAAGTGATCCATTTGTCTGTTTGTTTGTTGAAGATGTATTTTCTCTCCCTCACAGTGTCACACTGCCTTTAAATCCAGATGTCCCTAAGGTGTTTGCAGCATTGCCTGAGTTTTACGTGGAAGACGTTGCTGAATTTTTATTTTTTATCGTACAGTAAGTAGAGTCCTTTTCTGACATTAGTGGTGCTCAGGTTGCTGTACCCCTGGGCCATTTGCAGTGTTTCCCTGACAGCAGACTGCTAAGGCAAGCAGTCTCATCAGCACGATCCTTTCCACTTTACAGATGAAGTTATTGTACTGGATTCCCATGGAGGCTAAGGAGCTGAAAAGGGGTTGAAGTCCAAGTTGAAGCCCCACCTCCAGGGCTATTTTCACAGTTTCACCTGGGGTCCTGTCATAGCCCATTCTACACCTACAAACTCTAGAATTCAATGAACAACACTACAAGCTTCTGTTTTGACTCCTAACATTTTCTACTAGTGTTTCAACAGATCATCTTGGGACTGGAAACAAATCCAGGTCTGGTGTTAAAGCCAGCTCTAACAAGAACTCTCGGGGAAGAAACAGGGACATGGCTATATAAAGGGGAATTAGTGGATTGATGAGAGTTAAAATGTCTAGGGGTGTAACAGGAGGGAAATCAGGGAGATGGAGATGAAGAGTGGGTAATATGGGAAATAAATATCTTTGAAGCAAAGGCCTGGGAACAAGAGATACTCTCAGTGTTGGTCCTTCAGTTTTGTGCAGTATATCAGCTTCTCTCTAACATCTCCCTGTGTGCAAAAGGAGAAAGAACTTCGAACAAGAATGTCTTTTGTTTATAATAGCCATTTTAAGAGTGATGAACATCTGTGTCATTCTGCTGGCCCGATTTAATCCTACCTTGACTTCAGGGTCAGGATTTAAGAATAAATAATTGTGCTTTGGCTAATATAAGCATTGAGTCTCAAGCTATTCAGTAGTACTTCTGCTTACTCCTGTATCTGGTGCCAACTAGCTAGCCAGTGCTGAGGGCTCCATCGACCATCTCTGTTTTTTCTGTTTGCCAAGATACTCACCTCAGGTGCTGTATGAGCCCTGTACTCAGGATATCGCCATGTTCCTTGTTGTGATGCTCTGCAACCAGAACTATATCCGGAATCCATACCTGGTGGCCAAATTAGTGGAGGTCATGTTCATGACCAATCCTTCTGTCCAGCCACGAACCCAGAAGTTTTTCGAAATGATAGAGAACCATCCTCTTTCCACCAAGCTGCTAGTTCCCTCACTGATGAAGTTTTATACAGGTGAGATGGCCTGTGTGTCTGTAATGGAGTTAATTGGCAGTGGTCACAATTGGGTTCCGCTCTAGGGTTTTCCCAGCTTTCAGAACTCCAAAGAGCTTTTGTTTGTGTAGGACCTGTCTGTGAATATTTACTATATTAGAAATTAAAGTTGACACATTTCTAAAGTGTTTACTTAAGTTTTTATGAAAAATAACTTTTACAAATGAAAAGAACAGTGGTATTATTTTATATTTTTAAAAAATCTCTTTAATGTCTGGCTTAGTAGAAGATAGCAGGATGCTTATATCTGCTGCATTTAATCTGCTGTGTGATATGTTATTTGGTTGAAATATTTTTTTCAAAAAATCTAGCCTCGCAGATAAGTAAAAGAGAATAGTATTTTAAAGACATTTTTGGATTTTTGAGAATGATCTTCTTTGGTGACACACCAAAACTTAACTAGTGCTTGTTTCCTAAAGGTTAGCTCCAATGTGAAATTTCAAAACTATGTCAATGAACTTTTCATATTTTGTTACATTAAAGTCCATTGATGTCTCTTGCATTTGAATGGATCTTTTCCCTGGGCGTAATTTTATAATATTTATTGAACACCTGTTAAGTGCCAGGCAGAGGAGATTCAAAGACCAAATAGTCCTTGTCCTCAGAAGCTTAACTCCTCTACAAAGAAACATGTACAGATAGATACAAGTATTTGTCAGGGTCTGGGAAAGGGTGGGGGAGGTCAAGAACAGATACAGATAGAGATGATCATTTCAACTAGATGATTCTGGGAGGAGTGATTAATTATTTAAAAAGGGACAGAGCAAAGGCACAGACCTGGGAAGAAGAATGTTATGTGTGTTCAGGGAAACAGTAAATAGGCCAGTCTAGGTTAGAGCCTACCAAATAGTGAAGAATTGTAAGTGTCATATGGGGGGATTTGTTGTATCCTAGAGGTCATAGGAAGCCGCTGTATTTTGTTGAATGAAGGAGTGATGTGGTCCAGTGTGAGCACTGACACTTTGGGAAGTGCTTGACGAATGGAGGTAATAGACAGGGAGACCAGTCAGGAAACCATTGCCCTTCTCTCGGGTAAGGTTGCCAAGGATTTATATCAGGTTGGTAACTGTGTTTAGGGGAGAAAGGGATAGATGTGGGGGAGTTTTGGCAACAGAATGAGTAAGTTGAGTAAGGGTGAAGCAGGCACTGGACAAGAGCTTGGATATGGAGGGAATATGTGTAGGAGAAAGAAGATTTGGTTTTTCTTCCAAAATGTATGTGAACTCGGGGGGCAGCTGGGTAGCTTGGTGGATTGAGAGCCAAGGCAAGAGGTCCTGGGTTCAAACATGGCCTCAGAAACATCCTTGCTGTGTGAACCTAGACAAGTCACTTCACCCCCATTGCCTAGCCCTTACCACTCTTCTGCCTTAGAACCAATACCCAGTATTGATTCTAAGATGGAAGGTAAGGGGTTTAAAAAAAAAAAAGTACATCTCTAAATATCCAAGTTTGATATTTAGGTTTGTGCAAGTGCCTTTACATCCTTCTATCTGAGGTTTTGATGTAAGCCACTTTGTGTTATGGTTTTTTCTTTTTCTTTTAAACAGAAGTTTATTGACTTTACTCAGACTTTTCTTTTAAAATTGCCTTATTTTTATCATTGCATTTTCATTTTATATCACTTGAACTTCCAAATGTATCCTCTCTTTCCCCCAACTAAAAAAAGCCATTTCTTTTGTAACAAAGATTAAAAAAGGAAGGAGGGGCAAATCTGATACATATTACCTATATCCAACAGTCTATGTAGTATTTCATACCTGTCATTCCCTTCTCCCCTACCCCATCCCGTGCAATAAAAGGGATCAAGGTACATTTTCTTCTGGGGCCAAGCCTGTCATTATGACTCTACTGCATTCCCTTTAATCTGATGGTGGTTATTGTTTTTCTATTCATAATAGTTTAGACAGCGTGGGCCTTGTTTAACTATATCACTTCATAGAAATCTCATGCATCTTCAATTTTTCATATTCATTTTGTGTTCCAGTAATATTTGTATGTCAGGATTTGTTTGGTCCTTCCATCATTAATTGTCACTTACTTCATTTTCTGGTTCAAAGCTACCACATACAGTGCTGCTATGAATACTTTGGGGTATGTGGGAGATTTCTGTCTTTGACCTCTCTCAACTTATACCTCCAGCAAGATCTCTGGGCTAGGGAGTTCACATACATTTTTTTTTAAACACTTACCTTCCATCTTGGAATCAATACTGTGTATTGGTTCCAAGGCAGAAGAGTGGTAAGGGCTAGGCAATGGGGGTCAAGTGACTTGCCCAGGGTCACACAGCTAGGAAGTGGCTGAGGCCAGATTTGAACCTAGGACCTCCTGCCTGACTCTCAATCCACCGAGCTACCCAGCTGCCCCTGAGTTCACATACATTTTGGAACAAAAACCAAATCTTCTTTCTCCTACACACCTTCCCTCCATATCTAAGCTCTTGTCCAGTGCCTGCTGATTTTACCTCTGCAGCATCTCTAGAATGCCCTCCTCTCCCTTCCCTCTGGCCCTGCCACCCCCAGATTGTTTTTTGCAGTTGCTGCTGCTGGGTCTCTGTCACATGTCTCTCCTCACACCAATCTCCACTCTTCAGCCACCAGAGCGATTTTCTGGAAGCACAGGTCTGGCCATGGTAGCCTCTGCTATGTGAACTCAGGGCCTCCCTCTCACCTTCAGGAGCAAATACAGAATGCTCTGTTTGACATTCAGAACTCCTCCTAACCTAGCCCCTTCCCACCTTCCTAATATCCCCAACACATAATTCTGGTTTTATCCAGTGGCACTGACCTCCCGGCTGTTCAGGACTCTCCCATTATTGGCCCCGAACATTTTCTTTGGTTGTGTCGCGCCCCCCCCCCCCCCCCCCCCCGGGTCTCCTTCCTCTACTCAGACTATTGACTCTCCCACCCCCTCTTCTTTAAGTTCCTTCTAAAATCTCACCTTCTACAGGAAGCCTTTCCTAACCTCTAATTCCACTGCCTTCCCTCAGTTCTTGTATAGAGCTAGCTTTGTAGATAATTGTTTCTTTGTTGTCTCCCCCATTAGATTATAAACTCCTTGAGGGCAGACAGAGTATGTTTTGTTCCTTTTTGTATCTCCCCCTCCCAGCCCCCAGCTTAGCACAGTGCCCAGTACATAGTAGGTGCTTAATGAATGACTAATGATTGATTGAATGTGTATAAGGGGAAAAAAAGTTATTTGCAAAGTAGTTCCATGAGCTGAGTAGCGTTCTCATTAGTTAAGCAATACCTAGCTAGCCCAGCTTGATCTTTAACTCTAGATGGCAGCCTTAGAGTCAAAACACTCAGGTTTATGATTCATTTTGGACACACTTTGACTCTGTGGCCCTTTGTTTGTCACTTAGACTCCTAGGTCCCAGGCCTCTCTTTAAGATGAGCAGAGCAGGTACGCATCTCCAAGGATAGAGATTCTTTCCTTATTCTTTATGTCACTGCTAGAGCAGTTGACATATATATTTGTGCATTGTCTTCCCCCTTTAGATTGTGAACTCCTCAAGGGCAGCAACTGTCTTTCCGCTTAGCTAATCACTTAACCCAGTGCCTGGCAAATAGGAGGCACTTAATAAATCTTTATTGTTTGACTGAAATCATGAGTGTGGTCTAAAATAAGCTGAGTCATAATTATTTTCTACTTTTTACTGTAGCAGGACTTAATTTAATTGAAATATTTGTGTGATTTTTTTTAAGCAGGGAGAAGAAAAGGTTTTAATTTGAAGATGTTGCTAAATTATTTTTACCTAGATAAAATAAATTTGTTGTCACTGTTGACATTGATTTCATTTTTCCAGGCTATTTTGAGATTTTTTGTTTTGTTTTGAAGCGATGTGGGTATGAGGGATAAACTTGCTGGACATTTCTTCTAAAACAAAGCCCAATTGGGATGCTCTTTTGGCAGATTTATATCATTTAGGTTTCAAGCTTTAATTGATTTTACAAAGTTTAAGCAAACATGTAGCTTTGACTACACTTTTTCCTCCTTTCTTCTCTAGATGTTGAACACACTGGAGCCACCAGCGAGTTCTATGACAAATTCACAATCCGATACCATATCAGCACCATTTTTAAAAGTCTTTGGCAAAACATAGCCCACCATGGCACCTTTATGGAAGAGTTCAAGTGAGTATTCAGTTTCCAGAATTACAACTTTTACCATGGTGAATACCTTGGCTAGGAATGACTGTATTTGGTGCCCTCAGGTGATGTGTAGTTTTCTGGGTGTTATTTCCAAATTTGGACTTGATTGCTAGAAAACAATAAAAGCTATTTTAATTCAGCTTAGCAACATTTTAAAGTAGTTTCTTTGCCCAGAGTTCTTTTAGTGCTGGGCACTAAAGAGCAAGCCTTGATAAGAAAGAGTATATCATCTTTGAATATCGCTAGAATAAAGATATTAGAGAGTTATAAAATAAACTGAAATGGGTCATTTTTGTTTCGGGAAATCAGAAAGGATTTTAATACAGGAAGAGACCTTTTCATTGGGTTTTAAGGTTTGAGTAGCAATTTAGGAACTGAATAGAAGAATGGGAGGATCTTTGAGACAAAGTGAATTGAGTGAAC
Organism: Monodelphis domestica; assembly: GCF_027887165.1. Taxonomy (NCBI): domain Eukaryota; kingdom Metazoa; phylum Chordata; class Mammalia; order Didelphimorphia; family Didelphidae; genus Monodelphis; species Monodelphis domestica. Next base: position 400,293,179 of record NC_077230.1, on the reverse strand, counting down.
CCAAACAAGCCACAGGAAATCCCTATATGTGCTACAGTACTGGAGAGTAATTTATTTGGATAGTGGGGGTGGTAGACTCCAGGTTATAAGGCCAGAAGGATATAATGGAGCTAGAATATGGATGGCCCTGATTAGCCAGGAACAGAAATCAAATAAACTAACAGATTCAATTAAAGGGATATTTCCACTTTTTGCCAGGTACATAATAGCTAACAGTTTGGGGCTCCATACAGGAATAAGAAGGTGGTTTTGTCTCTCTTATCAGCCCCGATCAAAACATGTCTGCATTGTTGTGCTCATCCCGAGAGAAGACCACTGTGAATCTGGAGAGCCACCAAAGGCCACAGCAAGGTGCAGAGGCTTGAGACCCTCCTTTGTGAGGGTCCATGGAAAACTCAGGCAGAACACAGCAGCATGCAGATTAAGTCACTGAGGGAGTCCCCTGGTGATCAAGAGATGAGTCAGACTTGTTCTTTACAGCCCCACAGTGAAGAAGGAGAACATTGGATACAGAGAATGATTTGAACTGGGTGTCAGAAAGAACTCTCTTTACCACTTGTTTTAGAGGGGGGGAAGGAGCTGCCACTTGTAGAGATCATGGGAGTCTGCCACATCTTAGGAATTCTTTTTGGAATATGGCTTAGTCTAGATAACCACTTAGTTTCATTTTATATGTTTGAAATTCTATACTTGAACTTTATTTAGTAACAGTAATAAATGAACGAAGATTTTGGAGCAGAGAAATGATGTGGCCAGATTTTTTCATAAAATCAAATTGGCATTCATTATTGTCACCCATCTTTTATTAAAAATATGCTGTGTTCAAGAACCTATTAAGTGCTAAGAGGGATGCAGAGTTTAGAGTAAATCTTGTCCCCATCTTCATGGAGCCTAGAGTTTGATCAGGAAGTGAGTCAACCACATATAACTATGATGAACAATATTACATGATAGTTTGTTAGGTCTAAAGGGAAGATTCTTATCAACTATGGGCATCATGAAAGGTTTGATGGATGAAGTGGCTACTGGGTTGGACTTTATGAAAGGACCCATAGAAATTTGAAAGCCAAAGAAATGGGGAAATACCAAGGAAAGATAATATAAGCAAAATTATGAAATTAGAAGGATACAAAGTTTTTGGTGAGTAGAATAAGAAAAAAGATTGTGGAGGATATTAATGCCCCATATAGGAAAAAATGGCAAAAGGGGTAAGGGATCTCTTGAAATGTTAGCACAAAGGTGAGATGATAAAATCATACCTACATTTTTTAATGGAATTTCTCTTTCCAGGAGAATGCAAAAGTCCTAACTACCCTTATGTCATTTGGAGGTGGTTTTAGGTTTCAATGGTTATGCCAATGGATTATAAACTCTGAGGGCTTGTACAGAGGTAGAAGAACCCAAAGTGCAGGCCTGGTGACTGTTTTTATTAGAGAACCAGCTAAAAAAAAACTGCATCAATAGGTCAGCCACTAGAATAAAAGCATTGCCATTCATATAAAAATACAAAATGGCCATTAGCCATATAACTCTGAATTGACAATAATGGGTCAGAGTGTTAGGTATTGCAGTTTTTTAGATTCTTTCCCAACATAAATGTTTGGTACCTTCAACATGAACTATTCACCACATAAAAAACACGTTGATGGACTATTGAAAGAAACGAACCATGGATGGATATTCTTGTTAAAATGGAAATCATAGGACATAAAGAAGTTATATTCAAATAGAAGGACTCAGATTCTCCTTGGATTGTTGACTGAAGGAGTTGGCAGAGTTGTTTTCATTATGTGCTGTAGAATAAGGAGAAGAATTCCATGGGGTACTTGGCCATCTTACTTTGTAGTGCTCATAATGAATGTAGGTAAGAGGACCAACCAAAAGATGATGACATTAAGCCTCTGTCCTTGCTAAGGATGAAGAAGTAGAACAATTAAACCAAAAACTTGACAAGAATGTCAAAATAGGCCAACCTCCACTTGGGTGTGATGTGATAACATTTTGAGAGGATAAACAAAGAATGATGGTTCATGATTAAGAAATTTAAGTTTATAGATTTTTCAGCAGCTTCATGCCCATAAAAGATAAATATTTTATTAAAGAAGAGATATTATAGACACTGAGCAAAATCTCATAACTGAAATGGACTGTGTAATAATAACTGACAATAACTTGTTGCCAATGTGAGTAGTTTCTCTCTCAATCAGCTGTGCAGTTAGACTGTTAGAGAAGCCAAAACTAACCAGAGAAAGACAAAAAATAAGATGCTACTTGAAATGACACAGTGGTCTCCCACCTGACCTATTTAGATAAGCTGATGAATATGAAAACTGGGTAATTGATCAGATTTCCCTTAGAAATGTCAGTGATCCATCACTACAAAGAAGAGGCCCCAAAGAGTCCAGAAACTGCTTCACACAGCAAGCATTCTTCTTGGCAAGCAGAGACCGACACTGATTGAGACAAAACATTACAAAGCAGGATGATGGAAGAATACAAGTAGTATTCTATAAAATAATAAAAAGTAATGGAGGGGAAAATGGCACTACAGAAAGGAAGATATGATACCCAACCTAAGCCATAACATCCCCTATGAGCTTTTGCAGATAAAACTAGAAACAACAAGGAGTAGATATGAAATGGAAGAAATATGCCAGCATTTCTAGACTGCTCTATTTGTGTCTTCAATGATAGTGTAACTACCACATTCAAACAGTAAAGTTTACTACCGGTTAAAGTGGAAATGAAGTTAGGAGAGTGATTGAACATGGCTAACTACACAGATGAAATCCATCCCAAAGGCAGCTGATTAAAAGGTATTCAGGGATTTATTTTGAAGCTGTTTTGAAGAAAGATTTCAAAACAATGAAAAAAGTTCATGGATGATATTAACTTTTCCCCCTAAAAAAAAAAAGACATTAATAATTTGCAATCTCTGTACCTACTTTTCTTTACTAAAAACTTGTAAGCACATATTAAAATCAAAACAGGAGCAAAGAGCAGCTTTTGTTTATTCAGACTTTGTTCATCTGTTTATTGATTTTTTGAGACTCAGTCCCTACAATTCAGGCTGGAAATGCAGTGACCACTCACAGCTTGATCAAATTGATGGACCTGAGAACTTTGACCCACTCCATTTCTGACTTGGGTCTCTCCCTCCCCCTCCCTTAAGCATTTTTGTGGTCTCCATTCTCAGGCACTCACATTGGTTCCAGATTTAGTGGGGCCTCCTGATAGTCCACCACAGTTCAGAACTTTCAAATTCAAGCAGCTTTTAACTTCCCTTCTAGAAGGCATTATTGGTATATGCCACCTTGCTCCTTGGACAGGCTGTCTGTAACAAACAATTCTCCATAGCATCTTCAGGAAGCTTATTTGACTAAAAGAGATGATAAAAATAAAATCCTTTTGTTTTGTTGGTCACAAAAAAAAATATGTGCATATATTGTGTGTGTATATATACATGCACATTTGACATGGTTGAGCAAAATGCATCCTTTTCCAACATTGTGTCAACAGATGTGGTGATATGAAGATCATCTAGGGTTCTGTGAGAGACGTGACACCAGAGATAATTTTTAAAAACAGCTCCTGATTAACTGTCTAGTGAGGCATTAAATGTGTATGCCAAAGATATTTATTTTGTGGCCCAAGAAATGGCCTAAGAAAATTCTCAGTGGAAGAGGCACTTCCAATACCTGAATGGTAAAGTTCTCTAGATTATCCTCTTGGTAGATAACCTAATCTCATTGCATCTAGTCCCATGATACTCTAGGCCTCTTCATTGGATTCCACAGTCTCTCTGAAGGGAATGGTTGAATAATACATATAGAAAAAATCCAAATGGAGGAAAGATTCATATTCAGCAGATTGACATGCAGTTGGAAAGGCAGCCCATTGAATTTATATATTTTGGGCCTGACCTATCGCTGGATAATGACTTGGGCTAAGAATTGAACTGAATTAGGAGAGGAAGCTTATTGCACATGGGAAATTGCTCAATGCTTTCAGTGCTTGTAATCAGTTCCCTGCCTCCAAAGCTAGTGTTTTTTTAAACACCATTATTCTAGTGATCTGATTTGGCTGTGAACAAATGAATGAAACATTAGATAACCACCAAACACTGTGCTAAGTGTTGGAGATACAAAAGGCAAAGACAGTCCTAGCATTGGAGGAGCTGCCATTCTGTTGGAGGAAACAGCATTCATAGTAGTCAGGGTGAGGGTCACTTTGTTCAGAAAGATACAGAGATGACAAGTTATGGGATCCATAGGAGATTAAATTAGCACCAGGAAATTTGAGAAGAATCCATATTGTAGGTAATCAATCTGGAAAGCATTTTTGACAATATATAAATATAAAAATTATATAAAAATAAATCTGGCAGATTTAGGCAACAGATAAATATATTGTAGCAGTGACATTCAGATGAAGGCATATAAAAATATATTGTAAGGAAATGTAGAATTTTAGAAGGCTGGTCAGCTAATGAATTTGGATGAACAAACTTGATGCCACATTATACCCATTGAGCCTATTAAAAAGAACCCACTATGTGATCTTACACAAGGTAAAAGGTGGTTATGAACTATACTAGAGGAGTGAAGTCACTTCCTTCTAAGCATGCATCAGATAATTTTGGCAGTAGAATGGAAGAAAAAATGAGTAAGAATACTGCCAGAAGGACGTTGAAATAATTCTTGATGTGGTAATGCAGATAGAGTTGGGAAAATTGCCAAAATAGAGTCAATAGTATTAGGAACTGAGAAGATATAGAAGATGAACGAGCGCAATGAGTTGAAAGTAATGTGTTGAACGTTCTAACAAATGACACTGCTAGAAGACGGCTTCTTGATGAAAATAATGCTTGGGCTTAGGCTGCTCAGCATCTCCCCATTAATGCATCTTAGGGTGTGTGCATGAAAATATACAGAGGGAGAAGTGTGCTCAGATGTATGGGATCAAAAGAAATCTATTTAACACAATACCGTGTATTTCATTTTATTTTTTTAAAAGTAATTGTCTTGATTTTTCCCATTCTCCCCCATCCCACCCCTGAACTGCCAAACAATTCCACTGGATTATACATGTTTAATTGTTCAAAACCTTTTTCCATATTATTTTTATTTGCAATAAAGTGATCTTTTAAAGCCAAAACCCCAGTCATATCCCCATAGAACCACATGATCAATCAATCATGTTTTTCTTTTGGGTGCACAATACCTTTTTAAAAAGTGAATGTCTTATTGATGCCCTTTTAAAATATCACTTGTATCCCAGGGAATTTTTCCTTGTAACAAAACAACAGTTATGCAGATTAATCAGTGGATTGACTGTGTCAGATGATGTATTCTACAATCCACATCTGCAGTCTACCACTTTTTTGTCAAAAGTCATTGTTAGGCTTCTGAAGCTACAGTTGATCATTGTATTAATCAAAGTTTATATGTCTTGATGTCTTTAGAGCTGTTTTCTTTTACATTAATGTGTTCATTGAAAAAAAGCATTCTGGTTTTGATTACTTCCCTTTCCCTGAATTCATGTCATTTCTTACAGCTCATTAATATTACATTCATATTCTTTTACCTGCACATGCCACAATTTGTTCCATCATTGCTCAGTCAGTGGGCACTTTGTTTCCAATTCTTTGTTAGCACAAAAAGTGCTGGCATAGGGGTTTTTGTCTGGATTGAGGATTTCCTTTTTTTTTAACTTCCTCTTAGATAATTGCATGTCTAATCAAAAAGTATAAACAGTTCAGTATCAGATTGTTTTCCAAAATGATGGACTTGTTCATATCTCCAAACACAGTGCTTAGTGCTTACCACAGTGCCTAGCACACAATAGGTGCTTAATAAATGCTTATTCCTTTCCCTTTCCTTCCCTTTTTATGATCAGTTATCTTTTGTTTGGATGCAGAGGACAATAATCAGAACCAGAAGAGTTTATCGAGTAACTGACAACATAAATGGAGAGGCATTTTCTAAGTAATTAGAAAAGCTAATAATGGACCTAGAAAACAGATAATGAAATTCTCTTCCTGAACAGATTAAAAAAAAAACAACTTTATTGATGCCTTTGTTAAAAAAGTAATTTTACTTTGTAGTACTTTTTCTAATTTTTTAATGTTACCGTTCATATTTAAATGATGTACCTATATGAACTTTATTGTGAATATAGTGTAAGATTTTGATCTAAACAATTTCTTGCCATTATTTCCTAGTACTTCTTTTCAAATAGGTAGTCCTCAATCTTGTTGGTGTATTTGAGTTTATGAAACACCCTAATGCTGTGATCACTTGTTAATAGGTCTGTCTAATTTGTTCTGATTGAACTTTTCTATTTGCTAACAAGTATCAAATGGTTTAAATTCTGCCCTAAGATCTACTTTTAAGAATCTGCTCATTTCAATGCCCTCTTCATTCATGCTATTTTCATTACATCCTTTAGATTCTTGACCTTTTGTTCTTCCAAATGAATTGTGTTTTCTAGTTATATAAAGCACTTAGGGCACTTTGATAGAGCCCTAAATCTTTAAAATAATATAGATAGAAGTATTGTTTCCATTATATTTCCCTAGGCAAACCATAAACGAATGTTTCCAATCATTTGACATCTTTATTTCTGTAAAGAGTATTTGTACTTGTAGAACCTGAGAGTGAAATGTTAATGGTGGCTATTTTATGCATTTTTTTAGTTATTTAAATGGAATTTTCTTTCATTTCCCCTTTGTTTTTGTTAACAGTGTATAGAAATGCTGGTGGATTTATTTATTTTGTGTCTAACCATTCATTGAAGCTGCTAATCACTTTGGTTAGGTTTTTTTTGCTGATTATCCAAGGTTTCTGTTATCTTGTATATTCTTGCTTTCCTTGTTGGTCTTAGTTGAGGCTTAATGTGTTTCCAATCCAAAATTTAGAGTATATCTTCTATACCAAGCAGTTTGGTTCATGTGTTAGTTGCATATTAAAGAAAGGAAGAACAAAGATCCATTGAAACAATTAGTCTGTGATCTATGTGAAGAATAACTCAAATTACATATGCCAAGAACAGTAGTGTCGTAGGGAATATTATTGATCATCCAGGTAGTCGCTTATATTCTTCTGGAAAACATCTATTCTGCCTTCTCAGAGCCCTTTTTGCTTCTTGGCGGTGATACATAAACATGTATGCATTTTGCTTGCTTTTCCAGTTCTGGGAAGCAGTTTGTTCGGTACATAAACATGCTGATAAATGACACAACGTTTTTATTGGATGAGAGTCTGGAGTCCTTGAAGCGGATCCATGAAGTGCAAGAAGAAATGAAGAACAAGGAACAATGGGACCTGTTGCCCCGGGTGAGGATGTGTCCCCAAAAGGACCCTGTAGCCTTTTTGAGAACTTGTAGGTCTTCTCTGTAGATGGCACATTGATTCTCGGACCTGATCAGTTGGGAGGTTACACCTGTTGGTTTGAGTCAAATTATGGATTAGAATATTAGTTTTAGAGATGGAAAATATACTCGTCTTTGTTTTGTAGTTGAGTGTTAACTGATTTGGGTTTTGAAATCTCTCAGAACACATCCTGAAAACTTTACCTGCCTGTTAGTTTTTAAAGAGCTTTTCTAGAGAAAGACTTTTATTGTTTGACCATATTGACTTCTATTTGGGAAGAAACTAAAGATTAGCATACCTCTTGAATCTGTTTGCTGGAGACGATTTTGATTCTTTTTTAGGCTTGTCTAAATGTGGCTAAAGTATTCAAGGTGATGTAATAGTTATTTTTAAAATGAATGGGCTTTCCTTTTAGATTAAGGTTATAATGAAAATGAGCCCTATTTTGCCCAGTTCCATGCGAAAGCCCTGTTGATGAGTGGAATTCATTTTTTTCCCCAACATCATAAGCTTCACTTCTTTTGACTTAGGTTTGTTCAGTTTAATGAGATAATTTAATTATTGATATGAATAGTTGTACCCCTGGAGTAATTGGGTTTTATTCTGTAACGGTTAAATTAGTTTCTTTATATTTTATGAGGTTTATTAAAGATTATTAGAAATCAAGGATACAAAATAATAAACATGTACCTAGGACAGATTAGCCCATTCACATTTTACTCACTACATGTTGTAATCGCCGAGTAGAGGAAGAGAGAGCCCGAAGCAGGCGTTATAGCCAGTTTAAATACAAATTGTGATCTCATCCAGGTAGGAACTCAGGTGAGATTATAGGGAATTCTGGGAAGTACCAAGGACTTCTGGGGATTGAAGTCTGGGGTTCAAATCTCCATTTTACAGTTCTGCATCAAAACATGATTGGGAGTTGAGTTTCTCTATGGAATCAAGACTGTGGTTCAAAATTGGAGATCCTTCTTGGTTTGAAAGTGGGGTCATATGCTAAATCTTCTAAAAAGCTTTCTCCAAATGAAGATAAATATAGAATTCTTCTGTGACAAAGCCAAATTATAGCTCAAGTCTGAGAACTTATGGCAAATGTAGAAAAGGTTGGTGTAAGTTTTGCAGACATCATGGGATCAAAGTATTTAGTTGCTGTTATTTGAATGTTTTTCTCTAACTTGATACCTTTCAAATAATATGAGAAAATAGAAAGAGCTTAGCTTTGTATATACTCCTTTCAGGGTCATCCTCCTTTTTCAGCATGACCACCGCTAGAATTCATGCCCTATGTCATACCTGGACTCATTCTACTTGATCTCCTGACCTCTGATTTCCTTATCTTCCTAACCATTCCGTGTGCTTCTGCCAGACACCTCTCAAGTGTTTCATCCTCCCACCTAAAGTTTTCACTGACTCCCCATTTCATCTGGGTTAATATAATACAAACTCATCAGTCTAACTTTCCAGAGCCTCTACCATATCCCTCCAACCTTATCTCCATTCAACTTTATACAGGAATCTCTAGTCTAGCCCCTAGGGATGACTTGCTAGGCATACATCTAATTTTTGGTCTCCATGCCTTAGAATGCAGCTATCATTCTCCTTTTTTCTAGTTAGAACAAACACCCACCTCTTCCTTTACCCAGATCCTCCCCACCCTTCATGTCCTAGCTTCCATGCCATGCCTCCACAATGGAGTGCCACATCATCCCATTTAGAAGTGGTCTCTGCTTCCTTTGCCCTTCTATAGCATTTCCTTTATGGCAGGCACTTAAAACAGACATGCCATTCCTGGTGTAAAGATGTATGTACATTTTTTTGTGTCCCAGTCAGCAGTAGCACTATAGTATCTTGCACACAGTAGGCAATCGGTAATTCTTGTTGAATAGTCAGTGTTTAATTTGCTATGCTAATGGAAGAGATGATAGTTCTACTAAATAAAGGCTATTAAAAATAACTCGTTTGTCACTTTTGGTCAGACACAGCACTAAATATGACTGAACTTTATCCATTGGCATTTCATATCTCTCCCTCCCTCCCCCCCTTTCAATCTTTCAATTATTGTCCTAAAACTTGGATGAATGGGAGAAGAGACGCCTCCATGGTGGCAGAAGAAGACTTTTCTTCATTGGTAAAATGAAAATGCTGATAATTTATTATCTACCTCCTCTTGTGATGGCTATGAGGGATGTGCTTTGTGGACTTTTCAAGCTCCGTAAACATTTGATTATGACAGTGAGAAGAAGAACATCATAATGGTAATAGGACTGGGTTTGAATCCCCTCTCTGACCCGTTCTGGCTTTGTGACTTCTCAGATCCCCGGGTAAATGCTCTAAGGCTAGAAGCTGCCCAAGAGTTGTAGATCTGCATTGGTAGAGGAAGTAACATACTCTGGTAGAGTTAGAAGTCTGGTCCCTTCCCCTAAATTGCAAGTAGCACCCTGTCTTTAAAATAATGCTCTTAAAAACAACCACCATCAAAAAAAACCTTACCTTCCATCTTGGAATCAATACTGTATATTGGTTCCAAGGCAGAAGAGTGGTAAGGGCTAGACAACGGGGGTTAAGTGACTTGCCCAGGGTCACACAGCTGGGAAGTGTCTGAGGCTAGACTTGAACCCAGGACCTACCATCTCTAGGTCTGGCTCTCAATCCACTGAGCTACCCAACTGCCCCAATAATGCTCTCTTAATAAGAATCACTTAGCCAGGACTTTCAACTATCCAGGACTAGCAAAAAGAAGGAAGGCACTTTCTCAGTGGGTATAAATTAATGTCATAAAGTGATTGTATTACTATTCCCCCTAATCTCTCAGTAAACATTTATTAAGCACCTACTCTGTTCTAGGTACTATGCTAGGTGCTGGGGATCCAGATATAAAAGATAGAGCTGACTCCACTCTCAAAGTGGTTGGATTCTGTTGAGGAAGAGAGCATGTGCTGACCTAGGAAGAGAGAGAATAAGGCCAACTAACAATGAGGCACATGGAGAGGGAAGACACTAGCATTTTGAGGAAGGGGGGATTAGGAAAGGTTTCTTATAGAAAATAGTTCTTGGGTGCGTCATGAATAGAGGGAGGAAATTTATGAGTACAGGTGATATGGGAGGGAATTTATTCCAGAAACATCTAGGGGTGGGATGGCCAATACAGTCACCCAGAAGGGTCATCATATTGCTTTGTAGGAGGAACAAAGAAAAGGATGGTTTACCCCATGTATGAGGCCAGACTTTGAAGGGCTTTAAAGCCAAACAGTGAGGTTCATGTTGGACCTGAAGGAATTGGATGCTGATATGATCAGACCTTTGCTGAGGGAAAATGACTCTGGCAGCTATGTTTAGGAGTATTGAGGCAGAAAGATCAATTAGGAGACTATTGTGGTAGTTCAGGCAAGAGCTTAACTATTTGAACTCTTTGATTAGCAGTCAGTGAGGCAAGTTTGACACTCAATGAAAAATGGGGCTAGGTATAGCATCTTCCCAGAAATCATAGATAAGCCTGTGTGAACCAGTGAGGTCAGCAGAATGTGAGGAGAGAGAGAGAGGGTCCAGAGGAAAGCTAAATGGATTGGAGGGGTGATTATTGAGGAGTGTGCAGGGCAAGATATGAATCAAGGGAACCAAGGGCTAGCCTTGGCGAGTAGAAGACCCACCCCATTGTTGCAGACAGAAGGAAAGGAGGAGCGAATCAAGTGGCTCATATCAAATCTCCTCAATTTTCTCACCAAGTAGGTGTTAGGCCTTAGCACAGAGAGAGGGGAGAGGAGAGTATGCGAGTCTTGAGGAGAGGAGGTTTGGAATTACTTCTGGAGAGAAATTAGATAGGATATCCATTAGAGAGGAGTTGGGAGGATTGCTCTGCTGCAGTGAGTGCTTAGCTGAGGTCATATGCTTTATTCCTAGAAAGAGCCCCCTTAGCCCACCTGCAGTCAGGGCCCATTTACTCTTTATTCCCAATTCCAAAAAGTTATCTCTTACTTCACTCACAGCATTCTAGGAAGACCAGTTTAGAAAATGCCAGAAAGCTTCTAGAGTCAGGCACCCTGATGAGTTGAAGTGCCGACCTGACAATGAAGAAGGAGGGAAAAGAAAAGCCATAGAAAGCAAATGGATGTAAGAATTTAAAAATCATTTAGAGTAGGGGCAAGTGGTTTCTCATCACTGGATCCCGTTTTTACATGGCTTGCTAAGAATTTTCAAAACTGAGTTAGTAATGAAAAGTTCCTTTTTGTTTTTATGTTACATTATAACATGTTAGAATCATTTCCTTCCAAAATGGTTAAAGTAAACTTTTGACATTTTGTTGGTTCCTCTTTTGCCTTTGGGATTTCCATGGCCTTTTGGTGAGTACCAAAGAGGCAATGCTCACACTTTCTTTGACACTGGTTGCCTGTTCCTAGGACCAGCAGCAAGCTCGTCAGTCTCAGCTCTCTCAGGATGAGCGTGTGTCCCGCTCGTATCTTGCACTAGCAACAGAAACAGTGGATATGTTTCATATTCTCACCAAGCAAGTCCAGAAGCCCTTCCTCAGACCTGTGAGTGAAGATTCTTGATTCACTGTGTTCATCTATTCTATCTGTCGTCACCTTTTACTGTAAAGGGATTAAGGGGAGTATGTGTAGCTGCTGTAAATGTTCAAGATTTCTGTTATTGCTGCTTCATAAATATAGAGGAGCTTTTAGTTTGGTCTCATTCCTCTCAGCACCATCAGTTTCTGGGTTACTTTTTGGCTCTTTAGGAACTTGGACCACGCCTGGCTGCCATGCTGAATTTTAATCTTCAGCAACTCTGTGGCCCCAAATGCCGTGACCTGAAAGTTGAAAACCCCGAGAAGTATGGTTTTGAACCAAAGAAGCTCTTGGACCAACTGACAGATATTTATCTGCAGCTTGACTGTGCCCGCTTTGCCAAGGCCATTGCAGATGACCAGGTGAGTACAGTGGAATGTGGTGTTTCCCAGCTGAAGACTGGCCTTTTACTGGAAGGCCCTGTGTTCTTCACTGTTCATTTCCTGGCTACTTATCACTATGAAATAGGAGTTCTCCCCTGTTTTAGACCATCATCCCTGCACTAGATTCATCAGGTGCTCCTTCCTGATCAAGAACCCTTGGATAATTAACAACTCAGTTCATTTTCTGCACTAGAATTGTTTACTTGTACTCTTGCTTATCACAGCTTGCCAATGCCCAGCCTTGGGTACTCTTCACCAGTCATAGTCTTTCTTTACCCCTAGTCACACAGAGAAAACTATGACACAATGCTGACTGGGTCTGCTACCAGTCTAGGATTTTTAAACTCCCAATTGGGCCCTCATCATAGTATGGCAGTCTTTTTACACCTTCTTTGCCTTCAACTTCTCAGCTGAAGACTTTGCTTTATGCTTCACTGGAAAATTGGGACTTCTCCCGAGTACTCTCTTCTCTGCTGGGATATCCTGACACTACTCTCTCCTGATTTTCCTATTGTCTAACTACTCAGTTTACTTTAGAGCATCATCCAGAACACATCTACTAACCATCGGTATCCCCTAAGGGCCTGTCTTTAGCTGCCCTCTAATCGTCTTCCTGTTTATTATCTCTCTTAGTAATCTTAACCGCTCCCATAGGTTCAATTATTAAATTTCTTTATGAGGCTGGTTTGCAGATAGGTAAGTATAGGTATATGTTTGGATATAAATATGAGAATCTCTGTCTATATTATATATCTTCAGGCTAAGTAAGTCTCTGTCCTTGCCTACTGTTCTGCACTTCTGGATAGCTCAAATTTGTTGTCCTGTAGGCATCTCAAGGGCAGCTGGAGACACGGGATAGAGCTCCTGGCACAGGAGTTCACAAGTCAAATACATCCCCAGATAACTTACTAACTGTGTGACTGAGCAAATCACCCCTACTCTGCCTCAGTTTCCTCATCTATAAAAATGAGCTGGAGAAGGAAATGGAAGACTACTCCACTATCTTTTCTTTTTAATACTTTTTATTTTAATAACAAATTTCCACGTAAGTTTTCCAAAGTCATATGACCCATATTGTCTCCCTCCCTTCCCTTCACCCCTCCTAGAGCTGTCAGGCAATTCAGTCTGGGTTATACATGTATCATCACGCAAAATGTATTTTCATATGGGAATAATCTTATGAAACCAAAACCCCCAAATAACAAGTGATAAATCATGTTTTCATCTGCATTTCTACTGCAACAATTATTTCTTTTGAGGTGGATAATATTCTTTCTCATAAATCCTTAGAATTGTCCTGGATCATTGTTTTGCTGTTAGTAGCAAAGTCTCTCACTTTGATCATTTGATCATTCCTTCACTCGCTTAACCAAGAAAACCCCAAATGGGGCCACAGAGTCAGACAGGACCAAAGTTACTGAATACCAACAGACGTCTCAAACTTGACCTGTCCATCTTTTTCCCCAAAGCCTTATGTCTTTCTAATATTCATGTTCTCATGGAGGACACCATTATCCTCTCTGTCACCTAGGCTCAGCACCTTGATATCATCTTCACTTCTCATTTGCACCCATTCCACCTATGTAATCTCTTGCCAAGTTTTGTTTTTACCTTCACAGTATCTCTCATATGTCTTCTCTTGACTCCTACTCCACCACCACTCAACTCCCACTTTGAATCTTTTGCAGTATCCTTCTGGTTGGTCTCAGTTTCCAATTCATCCTCCACTTAGATGTTAAAATATTTCCCTGAAGCATTGTTTGTCCTTCTGCTTGGTAAACTGCAGTGCCTGCCTCTTACCTCCAAGATCAAACATAAATTCTTCTGTTCCTGGCCTTTTTCTACCTTTACAGGATTATTACTTCCATGCACTTGCTGGTACTAGCCACGTTGGCCTGCTTGCTGTCCAACACCCTGACTGTCTTTTCATTGGCTTTCCCCCAAGCCTAGAGTGCTCTGTTTCCTCTCCCTCATCTCCTGGCTTCCTTTAAGACTGCTTATATGGTACTCTTTGCAGGAGGCCTCTCCTGCCCACTTCCATCATAGCCAGTGCTGCCTCTCCAAGATTTCTTTCCATTGTTGTACATACATAATAATTTGCATGTTATTCCTTTCCCTCCCCATTATAGTGTGAGCTTCTGTCATCTGAGTGACTGACTGGTCCATGGTAACTGCTTAATAAATGCTTGTTTACTGACTTGACTGATTGCTAGCTATGAAAGCCTGGCCCAGTTTTTCTCATATTTTGAATTCCTTTATTGTTCTTCAGTCACGTCTGAGTCTTTGGGGCCCCATTTGAGGTTTTCTTGGCAAAGATACTGGGAGTGGTTTGCTATTTCCTTTTCCAGCTCATTTTACAGATAAGGAAACTGAGACAAACAAGGTGAAGTGACTTGTCCAGGATCACACAGTAAGTGTGCGAGCCCAGATTTGAACTCAGGAAGATGACTCATTCTGACTTTCTGACTTCAGGCCCAGCACTCTAACTCTACTACTCCACTAATGGTTTAATGCCTAAATCAAATACTCTCTGCTCTACAAAGCCTCTCCTTTTTCCTTCTGATTAGAACTACTCTTTGGGCCTCATACTGTGTTTTATATTTCTCTCATACATTTATGTATCTCATTGCTATATTGTCGATTCCATTGGGGGAGGGGGGGGTTAGGTATCATTTCTTACTCATCTTTTCTTTCCCCAAAGTGCTTGTCATGTAGTAGACATTCAGTTAATATTTGACTGGTTACTACCAAACTAAGGGCATTTCTTACTTATTTTTTATTCCATTGAATACAGGTGCCTTAGCACAAATAGAGTGCTTCACTTTAATGTTACAGGTATTAGTCTAAATCCAAAGATCCATTGTTTTTTATTTTAAAACTTTGCAAAAATATTCATTAGGGATATTTATATAGTTTACTTTCTCTGTTTTAGCTCTTCCTGGTTTAGGTATCAATACCATATTTCTGTCATAAAAGGAATTTGGAAGAATTCTTTCGTCCTCTATTTTTCCATAGAGTTTATATAGTATTGAAATTAATTCATGAAATGTTTGGTAGAATTCATTTGTGAATACATCTGGCCCTGAGGCCTTTTTCTTAGGGAATTCTTTGATTTGTTCAGTTTCCTTTTCTGGGATGGGTTTGTTTAAATATTCTATTTATATGATTTAAATTAATATCCAATACTCCAAGTATTATATTTTATAAAGTTTATTAATAATCACTTGAAGCAAAGGAATAAAACGGTAATTATGTAACAAAATGAGATCATGTGAGCCTGCCTCTCACCTCACACCCCCTCCACCAACCGGGATCACAGGAAGAGAGCAGGAAGCAGGGCTCCACAAAATTTATATCCTGCCTATGTTAGCACAGAATGTGAGGAGAATGAGGTGCTGGGAATTGTAGTTCTGGGGTTCAGATTCCAATTGCACAATCTCCCCTGCGATTCCCATGGAAAATGAGCATGTAGAAATCTCCCAGATTTACATGCCTAGTTTCCCCATGGAATCAGTACACATGGCCAACTTACATCTCTAAAGATCTTCAACTAGAGGTACATACAATATTGCACTTTCTAAGGGGAAATTACAATAATTTGGGGATAAGAGCAAAATAAAAGAAAGAACAAAACTAATGATTGCTAGGCACATTGACAAAAAGCCAATTTGGGCCAGTCCCCTTTGGCTTTAGAGTGTATATTAAAAATAAATGCATTCAACCTCCCATACTTCAATTTCACTACATCCTAAAGTTCATTCTGGATCTTTTGGTACAGTGTGAGGTTTCTGCAGGCATCTCCATGGTGCCTTCTCCAAACAGTTCACTTTCTTGATTAGGGGGAGTAGCAAGTTTCCTATCCTAAAATTACTCTCAAAGAAGAAAAATTTATAAATATAGAATTATATTCCAATTATGCATATTTCTTTTGTGGGCAGTTTATATTTTTTTTGTAAATTTTCATCTATTTTACTTAGATTATCAGATTTATTGGCATATGGTTGGGAAAAATAACTCCCAATAACCAATAAATAAACCAATAAATTGGTTTAATTTCTTCTTCATTGGTTGTGATTTCACCTTTCTCATTTTTGATACTGGTAATTTGGATTCCTTTTTTTTTTTAATTAACCAACGGTTTCTCTGTTTTGTTCACTTTTTTCATAAAACCAGCTCCTTGTCTTATTTATTAGTTCAGTAGTCTTTCAGTTTTACTTATCTCTCCTTTTAATTTCCAGTTTGTTGTTTAAATAGGGATTTTTTATTTGTTCTTCTAGTTTTTTTAGTTGCATACCCAATTCATTGATCTGCTCTTTCTTATTTTATTAGTGTAAGCATTTAGAGAGATAAAATTTCCTGTAAGTACAGCTTTGGCTACATCTCATGATAGTCATTGTTTATATTGTTCTTAGCTGCATTTAATTTAACTTCGTTTCAGTTCATATAAGTCTTTCCCTTCAACTTTATATTCAGCATGTAGAATATACATATAGAGAAACCAGGACTCCTAGAGGGGAAATGAAATGATCATAATCACACAGCTTTTCAATTGCAGAGCCAGGATTTCCACCAAGAACTTCTGATCCCAGGTCTAGGGCTTTTTGCTGTTTCCTTATGGTTAATTTATAACTTTAATGACTCTACCAGTCAAAATATTGATGGAATACTTTACAGCACTCAAATCAAATTTAAAAATTCCTTTGAAGGAGCTAAGTATCTAGAATATTACAGGAAATAATGGAAAAGGTCAGAAAGAAGGGGAAATTGCACTTTTGAGGCCTCAGACTGTCTTATAAAGTAGTGCTTGTCATCAAAACCATTTGATATTGATTTTAAAAATAGAGAAGTGGATCAATGAATGACTAGATAGGAGAGAATCAAAAATAATGGAACTATGGCTCAGTAAACCAAAAGATTCTGA
This sequence comes from Monodelphis domestica, assembly GCF_027887165.1. Lineage (NCBI taxonomy): Eukaryota > Metazoa > Chordata > Mammalia > Didelphimorphia > Didelphidae > Monodelphis > Monodelphis domestica. The sequence goes on along the minus strand of NC_077230.1, from coordinate 400,275,937 downwards.
ATTTTTCAAAAAGTACATAGTAAGAATTTCACTTCTTATCCTGTTTTGAAGGATTTTGGTTCCATTTTTGTCAAGTGGCATAAAGAGAAGACAAGAAGAACTGGGCTCTATTAGGCTTTTCAAAAGAAAACTTCTAAGCTAGAGAACACTCTGGGGGTCTTAGAAAAGAGACTCAAAGAGTCTTTTCATCCACACTTTCAAGATTAATATTACCATTCTAGAGCTAAGCAGAGGCTGCTTTTTCTTGAGAATATGCAATATAGTCTATCTTGTTCCCTTTTTGTTTCATTTTATTTTTTTGGTCAGAAAAAAGAAAAGGAGAAAATGCTTTTTAAAAATTGATTTATGCTGTCTCTGGGGACTGCAGAATGTTCTAAGTAGATCTGGCTTCCTGCAGTTTGCTGCAGTAAACTGGCTACTTCCCAACATTCTTCCTCCTGCATGCTTGCTAATTTTTGCAGCAAGATGTTTTGCTCCCAGGGGGAAAAACAGATGTATGCCACCTCCTTTCCACAATAAGGGTGGTGTCATCAGAATAAATAAGTTAGTTGTCCCAGAGATTAGTTCATCTCTGCCTGGTGCAGCCATCCTTGCCCGTTAGCCATTGAGTACACTTTGGTCTAAAGCCATTCTGAATGTTTCAGTGGCATTGCCTGCTTGGATGTCAGCTGAAGTGCTTCTGGGGCTTGTTCATCCTGGCCTTATAGATTCCTAGATTTAGTTCTTTCTTAGTCTGCATCCTTGTCACTAAATTCTGGCCTGAATTTCATGTGATTAAATTAAAGCAATTAACAAAGTTAAAAAAGCAATTAATGGTTTTTGATGTGCAGATTTCTTTTAGTTTGCTATTTGTTTTGGTAGTAAAGAACATTATTTCTCCCAGCCAGTCCACTGACCTCTTCAAAACCTTCTAAATCAAAGATACTGCGTAAACTAAAACATCTTAAATAGGAATTGTTTGTGAATGGGAGAGAATGACTCCTTCCGGTCTGAGCTTTTCTTTCTATGAATTCTTTTTTGAACCCAGTCCCCTGTAGAGGTTGGATTGAATCTGCCTTCTCTCTTACATGGAAACTTCTCATTTTCAGAGATCATATAGTAAAGAGCTATTTGAAGAGGTTATTTTGAAGATGCGCAAAGCAGGAATAAAGTCCACTATCGCAATAGAGAAGTTTAAGCTGCTGGCAGAGAAGGTGGAGGAGATAGTAGCCAAGAATGCTCGGGCTGAAATTGATTACAGTGATGCTCCAGATGAATTCAGAGGCAAGTTGATGACTGTTCTTTTGAAATGAAATTATTTGTAAAGTTGTTTGACTTTTGGAAATATTTTATAATTTTTCATGACAGTAATTTCTCTTTGAATCAATGTTTCATTGTCCTTGGTCTAAAGTGTTCCTTAGTTTTATTTCACATAGTCACAGCTGAATGGAATCTTGGCAAACTCTAGTCCTTCCTATATCTGAAACAAAACCTTTTTATAATATATTGACAAATGAATATTCAGCCTTTGCCTGGGGACCATCAATGAGAGGGGGCTCTGCTATATCCTGTGATTCAGGCCTTTCCATTTTGCTGAATTGTTAAGGAGATTTTTATTTTATTAACTCTAACCTGACCTCTTGGCAACATCTACTTAACTCCCTAGTTTTTTACCCTTTGAAGACTAAGTAGCCCTTATAAATTAGGATTCTACTTTTTTTTTTTTAAACCCTTACCTTCTGTCTTGGAGTCAATACTGTGTATTGGCTCCAAGGCAGAAGAGTGGTAAGGGCTAGGCAATGGGGGTCAAGTGATTTGCCCAGGGTCACACAGCTGGGAAGTGTCTGAGGCCAGATTTGAACCCAGGACCTCCTATCTCTAAGCCTGACTCTCAATCCACTGAGCCACCCAGCTGCCCCCATGGATTCTACTTTTAAAAAAGAAAATTTCCGAGAATTCCTAAAGATGGTGGCAGGATCCTTTCTTATCATCTTTATTACAAAGCATTTGAGAGTCTGACATTGTCTCTGTTCCTCTCTTCCCTACAGTAGCTATCAAAAGATTAGTTCAAGAAAACCAAAGAGCACCTGATCCAGTGGTTCTATTCATGCCAAACTGGATGAATTAGCAGAGACCTGGTAGATTTAAATTGCTTTCTCTCTAAAGTTCATTTTTCTATGATCTGGGAAATCATCCTTGCCTTGTTTGTGCCCTGTACTTCTAGGAACAGGCTTTTAATGGCAATATCATTATCTTCTCAGACCCATTAATGGACACCCTGATGACTGATCCTGTGAGGCTGCCCTCTGGCACCATCATGGACCGTTCGATCATTCTTCGGCACCTGCTGAATTCCCCCACTGACCCCTTCAATCGACAGATGCTGACAGAGAGCATGCTGGAGCCAGGTATTTCAATGGGCAGTTTCAGGTACAGGGGCAATACCATTGCAAAACATGTTGAGCCCTTTCTGCCTACTGACTTACAAAAGATCAGGCTAAATTCATTTCTTTAATATGGGTTCATCAAAACTCCACCAATTCCACAAATTCTGCAGGGTCTGGTCTCACTAAACCATGCAAAGGACATGAAAATGCCCGTTGTTCATCTCTGCCACATAATGCCTCTTTCTTCTTCCCTTCCTTCCCTATCCTGGTTTTTTTTTTTCCTCCCTACTACTTTTGCCAAATAGCCCATCAAAAAAATTGGCTTTTTCTTGTCAGTTTTGGAGATCTTTATATATTGTCCTTGGGAGGGAAGATCCTCTCATTGGGAGCATTAATTCATATTTACTTTTTTCCCCCCTACTGCAGTGCCAGAATTGAAAGAACAAATCCAAGCCTGGATGAGAGAGAAACAGAACACCGATCATTAGGTTGCCCTGCTTCCCCACCTTGAAACAGCCAGGCCTATTGAGGCAGGCAGGAGCAACCTTGGCAGCAGTGATGCTGGTTAATCATTGAAGGATGGAGGTGGCAGAGGATGCAGAGGACCCACCAGCAGTGACTCAGCAGAGATCTGGAAGGACATCAGTGAGAGGAAGCGCCTAATTCTTGTACATATATTTAAGTGGTAAAGATGGTCAATAGCTTGGGGGTCATATTAGGAGGTGCTTGTGTTGCAAAACATGTCCTTCAGGGTCATAATTGGAGTTTTTGCAGCTGTAACATTTAGCAATGATGAATGGATCTGGGCAGCATCCCTTCAACTTTATTTTTTACAAACAGATATCCGTTGATTTGATTGTGATTAGAACTTTGGACATTTTGCTGCTAAAGAAACTTATTTTCTCCTTTTCCCTGCCCCCACTTGCACTGCTGTTTGGTTTTTTGTTTTGTTTTGTTTTTTTTTAAGTGATGCGCAAAAAAAAAAATGAAAAAATAAACTCCTTTCCCATGCCCTCTAAACACATATATTCTATGAAATAACTGTGCCTGCAACAAAGTGTTAATCCTGGGATCGTATTTTTATATCATATTCACATATTTGGTATTTTTTTTTTAATTGGTGTTAGGTGACGTGATTTTTTAAAAAGGGCAAACATTTTCAGGATTTAAGTTTTTTTTTTCCTTTCAAAATGTCCCTTAAAAGTTTTTTTTTGTTTGTTTTGTTTTTTTGTTTTATCGTGTATTCAATGAAGAGAATCTTGTTGCTCTGGTCCTTTTAACAAGCCCTGAAATAGGAATCTAAGAAAACAGCTGCAGAAAAAGGAGATATTGGATTATATCAGGACTTAAATGACATGTTTTGGGGGGATTCTTTTTTTTTTTTTAACTTTAAAACTGGTGATGTACTATGCTAAGGGACAGTTCTAAACCTTTCCTATTTACCTCCAGGGGGTAAATGAATTCCTCAACTCTTAAATTTGCAAGTTTGGGAGCAGGGGTCATTTTTATGTTGAAACCCAGTTTGTGTCAATGACTTGGCCTTACCAAAGCAGAAAGAGTATGGGAAATGTTAAAACCGTGTTTTTCTAAACGACAGCAACACATGCAAGAAGATTTTGTATTACTGCCCCTGCATACAATACTTGAATTCTTGAATTTCCTTTGGGAGAAAAAAAGGATTTTGAAACCACGAAGTGTTTTAAAGAATTAAGCCTGTTTAAAAAATTTTGTTTTTCTTTTCCTATTTCTTTTTTTTCTCCACTGACAGTGTCCTCTGTTCAATTCCTGACTCTTGAACTACAATAAATGGTGATCTACATTCACAAGGAACCTTCTTCAGTCTCCTCTTTTCTTTCAGACGGGATAAAAGGGGAGGGCAAAGAATTTGTTGGAGTAATTGAGAGCATCTGAATTTAGGATGTTCCCATTTGTATTCTGTTATAATTTGACATATGGTTGCCCTAGATCACATAGTGGACTGAAAGACAAAGAAAATACAAGATCCCACTGTGTTTTATTTTGTTTCATTTTTTAAAGCATTTAACTCATAGAGCAAAATGTGTCTTTAAGACTCACCAAGGTGATTCCCATACATACATATACTGCATATTCCCTATTATATACATCAATAGAAATAATTTTATTCAAAAATCCTGATTATTTCTATCTAGCAAGTCACAAAACAAGACATGCTCATCAAAATTATTTGGCACTGTCATAAGGGATATCTCACCCAGAGTTCAGTTGAAGAGGGATTCTTCCAGATTTTCTTTTCTTGGGTTTTTTTTGGCATCATACTGCCTGTATCAAGATCTGGAATACTACAAAACCTCTCTCATTAGATGTACCACCACTCAAAAGAATTTAGTCTAATAATCCAGACGGGAAAAACCCAGGGGATGAAGAATGCCTATTATTCAGCTTGATATGCAGCTAGATGGACAATCGTGTATAGTTATCCTGGATTGACGCCACAGATGAACAATGGACTGGATTGAGAATTAAATAGGAGAGGGGGAAAGAGGGCTGTATTTCATAATCCTAAGCTGCTTCCTGAAGCAAACCTATCTTTAAAAATACCAATCTTCTCTGGATGATGCTACCTGGTTCATGGAACAACCATAATCTTTAAGGGATCAAAATGATGTATGGCTCAAAGGGAAACTGGAGAGGCGTGTGGTAGATGTAAATAGGGGCCATCATAGAATCAGAAATGGCATCCAGGTATCAACCAGGAGCTATCTACAAGGAAAAGAAGGGGACCTAGCCATAGAAGGACTGCAAGCAGTAGCACTGAGTGCATGGTACCCATGGTACCCATGCCATGAGAAGATACCAAACCTGTCCTTAAGAACTTATAGGACAACATACACTAAAATTCATGCACAGAATGAGAAGGTATGGTTTAGTTGTGGTCTGATGGAGCTAATAGCCACATCAAAGGTCCTTGAAGTATTGTACAGTGAAGGAAACTTGGCTTTCCATCAAGCTCATTCCTGAGCCTTTATGTTGCTTCTTCCCTTTGCCTTCCCAATTTAGAATGAAAACTCAGAATTTACAGGGTTTTCAGTTTTATCGTCAAGCTCTCCATTCCCCTCTTTGAGACTCTCTTCACTGGGTTTTATTTTGTTTTTTTGACCCTGCTCTATCCTGATGTTCCCTACATTGTCAACTGCTCCTCCATTTTTTCCCTGGGTTCTTATCCTTCTGTGCCCAGGTGTACCTGAGGTCTTTATCTTGGGCCATCCCTTTTTCTCTCTTCACATATTTTGTCTGTGATCTCATCAGCTCCCATGACTTAGTATCCCTATTGAAATCTGACCATAGCACATTCCTCTGTAGAAATTACTGTGACCTAAAATCATATTAGGTCTTTTATTGCCAAATTACACTCTTGATTTGTTTTGACTTTATAGTCCACTGAAACTCTCACACCTTGTTTACATGTATTATTTACCCATGTTTCAAACCCCATCATTTATTTGTGTGGTTTTTTAAACTAATGGATAGGACTTGACATTTATCCCCATCATTCTAATCTGTGAAAATCTTTTTGGATCCTCAGTCCTTGGTCTTTTATCAGTCTCTATATTATCTGCTTAAACTTGTGTTTTTGATGTGCCCCCTGCGAAAAAAGTAAGCTTATTGAGGGCAGGAATTATCTTGATGTTGTCCGTATTCTCTAGAGCCTTATATGTAGTAGAGGCTGCACATGTGTGTGTTAGACTGAACCACACAAGGAGCCAAATTCCTACTTACACTGCCTCTAGGGTTAATGTATTTTTGTTTTTAATTTTGGAGCTATATAGCCACACGACAAAATTCTCTAAATCACTAATAATTAAAGAGACGCTCATTAAAACAACTCTGAAATACCATTTTATTTCAGTTTGACTTAGATGACAAAAGGGGGACATGAGAAATGCTGGAGCGACTATGGGAAATCAGGTACTATTGTACAATTTGTGAACTGTTTAGCCATTCTAGGAGCGCCATTTGAAATTATGGCCAGAAAACTATTAAACTGTGCGTATCCCTTGACCCAGCAGCACTGCTACTAGCTCTAAATCCCAAAAGGAGGGGAAAGCCCATAAATAGAAGGATCTTTTGTGGTGGCAAAGAATTGGAAATTAAGGGAAAGCCTATCCGTGACCAAACAAGCTGTGATATATAAATGTAATGGAATACTATGTGCTGCATGAAATGATGAATGAGATGGTTTTGGGAAAACCTGGGAAGACTTGATCTGAATGATTTATGAACACAAACTGATGCACAGTAAAATGAGCAGAATCAGGAAAACAATTTATTCACCACCATCAGTGATGTCGTAAAGAGAATCAACTGAGATGGATGAGAGGATATGGCTTAAAGACCCTTTAAGTGAACAGAGGCAAGGTTTAATCTTTCCCAGGAGGAGATGGTGATGCCCAATGCATGGGTGCAGATACAAGCATTTTATAGATTTCTGACGCAGACCCCCACCCACTCTGGTGGATACCCCCTAGTCTGGGGGCTGAACTTGCAATCTATACATGAAAGTCTAGCCAATTAAGGGGAGAGGTTATGAAGAGGTAGCTATGTCCTTAGGAGTGACTGCTAAAGCTCAGGGGAGATAAGCAGGTAGGATGCCCCTAATGGTTTGCTCCCTTTCAGATAAGAGCTCTCTCAACCCACTGGGCCTATGGCAATAACAGAATGCCCTTGAGATGTTATTCTGAACTCCTAAACAGGTTTTCCTTCTCTAATGGAATCCCACCCCCAGAAGAACAATTGAATTCTTTTCTCTCCACACAGAAAGATTTAAGAAATCTGACTTACTTTCTAAGGACTCTCGAGGAAACATGCTAACCACCTCTAATGAGAGAGCTAGAACGATTGGACTTCAGAGTACAGATTGAAATATTTTCTTCTCTTTTTTTCCATTTTGAACTTGGTTAATGCAGGAACCTGTTTTGCACGACTTTACATATTCATACGGAGTTTTTTTACTTGCTTTCTCGATGGGCAGAGGAGAGGGAAATCAAAACTGAATCAAATGATTAGATAGAAACATTTCATTTTCGAGGTACATTGCTGCTGTTTTACTGAATCCATTGGTTATTCTGCATCTTTCAAAAAGCAGCCCTTGCTAAATTAAAAAAATTTTTTTGAGGGTTTTAAAATTTGTCCCAAAGGAAGATGATTAAATGAGAAGGAAAATTCTAGAAGAGATTGGAAGTGACCGCTTAAGAGATCAGCAGGTTAGACACAGTCCTTTTTAGATGTAGAAATCAAAGTAGGCTTTGTTTTTTTTTTTAATGTACTGATTTTTAGAAAGAGATTTAAAAATTTCTGTTGGAAGCTCTTTGTCTTTTAATTCAAAATTCATAACCTTTGGGTTTGAAGCATAAAATAGCATGTTTCCATGTCATTGTTGAGGGGCTTCATGACATGGACTTGCCCCGTCTGATTTGGTAAGATAAGACCTAATTATGTTCATCCTCCACTGCTGAAAGGCTCCTTTTTGCTTTGGCAACTATTCTGGCCAAATTAAAATGACTTTATTGACTGAAGGCTGTTGCACCAGCCCAAGAGGTCTAACATCCAAGTTCTAGTGTTGCCCTGAAAAGAACCGTTCTTAATATGTTTGTTAAAACTTCTCACGAAAGTGATTTCCAGCACATGATATAAGGTGTGAAGTCCAAGAGCCTCGAGTTCAGGCTTTTTTTATTAAGCATGTTTGTGCTCCAGGCTCTGGTGCCTGTGGATACAAAGACCAAAATAGCCCCTGCACTCAAGAACCTACATTTTTCTTTAAGGCAGATGATGGGAATATAATATACGTGCAAAAAAACAAATGCAAAGTAGTCTCAAGGGGGAGCATTAGGAAGGCTTTACGAAAGAGATGGCAACATAAGCTGAGAAAGAACAGAAAGATTGATGGGGGATGAGTATATTCCAAGAATCAGGAGGGCCATGGAGAAGGCAAAGATGTTATGTTGTCCTTGGGGAACATATATTTCAATTTGCTTAGAACATGTAGTACCTGAAGAATGGGGGACCGGGAGGGAGGGAGGGAAGGAAACGAGCAGAAAGGCCATTTGGGACCAGATTGTGCAGGGTCTTGAGTGCCAACAGACTGAATTTGTATTTTGTCTTTGAGCCAATGGGGAAGCATTGAAGATGGTTTATTTGGTTTTGGACCTATGCTTTAGAATAGTTTTTTCCAGTTCTCATAAGGAAGATTGCCTGTAAGAGAGAAGAGCAGAAGTATTTGAGTAAAGCCAGGCAAGGAGTTTTATCAAAGTTTGAACAGTGATGCCCACAAGAACAGGGAGAATGGGACGCTTCCTAGAGTAGCTTGGTGGATTGGAAAATGATGAGGGTGAGGGTGATGTGGGATTAGCGAAGGACCTCAACAAAGATCTTCACACCTGCTGACTAGGGAAGTTGGCAAGAAGGACACATTTTCATTTTGGAAATTTTCAGGTAGTGAGGTTCATTCAGTAAGCAGTTGGCAAAATCAGCTTGCCATTCAGTTTAGATGTGAAGAGATTTGGGACAGATAAAGACAGGAGTTACTTCTCATTTGTTACAGCATCCTTTGAGGATGATCCGTGTATCACATAGCTGCCCTTCTAGCTAAACATCACAAGGTATATTCATTTTTTACAATCTTTGGTCGTTGCATCTTTTTAACAAGTGATGAGACTTTTCCTAAGGAGGAACAATGTCTAAATGAAAATGGGGAGTAGCTGGGTGGCTCAGTGGATTGAGAGTCACACCCAGAGACAAAAGGTCCTGGGTTCAAATTTTATCTCAGGCCCTTTCCAGCTGTGTGACCCTGGGCAAGTCACTTAACCCCCATTGCCTAGCTCTTATCACTCTTCCTTGGAACCAATACTATGTATTGGTTTCAAGGCAGAAGGTAAGGGTCTACAAATGAATGAATGAATGAATGAATGAATGAATGAATGAATGAATGAATGAATGAATGAATGAATGAATGAATGAATGAGTGGGTGGGTGGATGGATGGATGGATGGATGGATGGATGGATGGATGGACGGACAAATAAATAGGTAAAAGCAGGGCTTTGTCATATGGTGCCACAGAAGCTGGCAAGACTTCCACCAGGGTCAGAAAGAGAAATGAATAGTAATGGTTGGTGACTCTACTGAAGAATGCTAAAACCACTCTTTATTTTTTAACCCCTACTTTCTGTCTTAGAATCATACAAATATCAGTTCCAAGGCAGAAGAGCAGTAAGGGCTAGGCAATTGGGTTAAAGTGACTTGTCCAGGGTCACACAGCCAGGAAGTGCCTGAGTGTCAGATTTGAATCCAGCTACTCCCAAATGCAGGCCTAGCACGCTATCCTCTGGGCCTCCTAGATGTCCCATGCCACAACTCTATCTATCTGCTCTGTCTGGGGCCTGCATGCTGTCGCAGAAAAAATTCCCAAATAATTGCTATCTATCAATCTTCAGGCCACATTGCCTATACGCTGGCTTTCTCTTCTCACCAGAACTCTTGGCCCAGGCACCGTGACCCAGGCATTTCCAAGATATTCTACCAGCACTCTAGACTCTTCCCGTCTGAACTCGGGCTCTGGTCCCGGACCCTGGGCTCCTTCCTTGCTATTTCCTAGCTGCCGCCATCATGCTGTCACAATTCAGACACATTCCCGTGTTCCTTTCTTAGCTCCCCTTTACACGTCCTCTTCCTCCAGCGGCATGTAAGGCTCTTGAAGGCGAGCACTCTATTGTTGTCAGAGAGCAGTGCCAGACATGTAATGAACGCGTAGTAATTTAATTCTTCTGGTCACCCACGTGGTCACATGATACCATGGAAGAAATAAACGAGCTCTGCTTAGAGATTACAGTCTTGGGCCAGAGGTGGAAAACCTTCAGAGTGAAGGTAGTATGTTCATCCCGGCAGCCGACGACAACACAAGGACTTCATAAAAAAGGATCAATCGGGGAAGGGAACCACTGAAGAAGGTGTCTGAGAAGGAGATTCACATTTCTGGACCATCATTGGAAATAGAGGCAGGCTCCCCATTAGAAAGAGTCAGAGCTACCATCCACCCACACCTATCAGATGGACTGTGATCAAATGAAAAGGAAACCACAAAACGCGAAGAGATGCCGGAGAAATGGGGCACGAATGCATCGATGGGGGGTTGTGAGCTAATTCAGCCATTCAGGAGAGTAACTTGGACCTATGCCCAACGGGCTATGAAACAGTACATACTCTTTGACCCAGCAATACTATTACTAGATTTGTATCCTCGAGATAAGAAGCAGAAAGAGTCAGGCCCGATATGTGCAGAAATATTTAAAGCAGCTCTTTTGGAGGCGGGCGGCAAAGAATTGCAAAGTAAGGAAATACCCATCCATTGGGGGGTGGCTGAGTAAGTTCTAGAATATGATTGTAAGGGAATACTATTGTGCTGTAAAAAATGGCCAGCAGGAGGAGCTCAGAAAAACCTGGAAAGAATTATATGAACTGAAACAGAGAAATGAGCAGAACCAGGAGAACATTGGACACAGTGACAGGAATACAGTATAATGAACAACTGTCGATAACAGCTATTCTCAGCAACGCAGTGATCCAAAACTATCCCAAAGGATGCTGGATAAAAAATGCCATCTCCTTGCCAGAGAAAAAGAACTGGTAGGCTGAATCCAGACCCAAGCAAACTTTTTCACTCTTAACTTCTTTTTTCCTATTTGAGTTTCCTTCCACAAAAGAATGTTTTACATGATTGCAAATGTAAAATCTAGAAGAGATTATATCTTGGAGGGAGGTGGTGGGGAGAATAAAGGAAGGAAGAGAATTCAAGACTCCGTATCCTCTGAAAAAAATTAGAAACTGGGGGTAGGGGAGAGAAAGAACATGAATCTTATAACCATGGGAGAATACTCTAAATTAATTAATTAAATAAAAATTTCCAGATTAAAATTTTTTTAAAATATGTTTTTACATGTAATTGGAGGGAAATAAAATTTAAAATATAGAGATAGGAGCCCATCAGAGAATAGCTGGAAAGAAGGTGTTTTCTCAGAGATGTACACTGCAAATCTAAAGAGAAGAAATGGGCAAAGTGGAAACTCATTCCATACCCTTATATATATCCTTATATATGCCCCAGGGTAGATACCACTAGGAGAAGGACTACTCAAAATGCACAGGAGACCCTGATCAAGAACACAGCCAGCATGAATACTCATGGATGGATGGCCTCTGCCACCTGCCCATATATAAATGCTCTGGAGATCCCCAAGGAGCCAGTGTAGACTTGAGAAAACACAGACTTAACTCAAAAGGAGCAAGATACGGGAAAGATCGGGAAGGAGTAATGTGCATTTTTTCACTCATGAAGAATAATATTAACTAACATTTTAATAGCGCCTTAAATTTTGCAAAGCACTGTCTAAGTATTGATTTAAAAAGCAGAGGTCCTGGACCCTTGTCCACACATGTCTGTATATTTGTTTCACTCAATGATCTCAGCAATCCAGTGGGTTTAATGTCCATCTCTGCGACTGATTCAAATCTCTATAACCAACCCTAGTGTCAAGGCCACCAACATCCTTTCAGGTATCCAGGTTTACATTCTCAGCATTACCCTCACCTGACTCACTTTCCCTCACTCCACATAGCCAGTCAATTGCAAAATCTCTTTTCTACCTCCGTATTCTCTGCTATCCATCTCTGCACTCTAGTTCTGAACCTAACAACCTTTTGTGTGAGCCATTATTTTTTAAAATTAAGTTTATTTAATTAATTTAGATGATTTTTTTCTATGGTTACAAAAATCATGTTCTTTCCCTCCCCTCTTCCCACCCCCCTCCTGTAGCTGGCATGAAATTCCACTGTGTCATTGATCAAGATCTATTTCCATATTATTGATATTTGTACTAAGGTGATCGTTTAGAGTCTACATCCCCAACCATGTAATCAAGCAGGTGTTTTTCTTCTGTGTTTCCGCTCCCACAGTTCTTCCTCTGGTGTGGACAGCATCTTTCTCCTAAGTTCCTCTGGATTGTCCTGGATCATTGCATTGCTGCCAGTAGAGAAGTCCATTACATTCTATTGTACCACAGTGTCTTCATCTCTGTGTACAATGTTCTCTTGGTTCTGCTCCTCTCACTAACCTCCACCCTCTGGTCCAGCTGCACTGACTTCTCTCTCTTCAAACAACACAGTCTTCTGTCTCCCTTGTCCCCATTTAACCCTTCCTGGCTTTCTAGTCTTCTCACACTTGCCTCCTTCCACATACAGGACAATCTAGTGACACTGGCCTCCCTCTGGCTCACTGCATAAGACACTCCATCTCCTAGTCTGGAGCATTTCTCTGCTTGTCCTCCAGGCTCTTCACCTCCTGGCCTCTCTGGCTCCTCGAGACGAAAACCCCACCTTCTGCAAGAAGCCTTTTCTCACCTTCCGATGCATTCTTCGCCTTCCCTCCGAGGTGGCCTCCTGGTTATCCTTGTAGACAGTTTATCCCTTAGAATGTCAGTTCCCCGCGGAAAGAATTCTTTTGCCTTTCTTTGCATCTGCTGTACTTTCAGTGCAGCTGGACCAGAGGGTGGAGGTTAGTGAGAGGAGCAGAACCAAGAGAACATTGTACACAGAGATGAAGACACTGTGGTACAATAGAATGTAATGGACTTCTCTACTGGCAGCAATGCAATGATCCAGGACAATCCAGAGGAACTTAGGAGAAAGAACACTATCCACACCCAGAGGAAGAACTGTGGGAGCGGAAACACAGAAGAAAACACAGTGCCAGGCACAGAATACATATCTAGTCAGCAAAGGGATTAAGTGCCTTCTATGGGCTGGGGATTCAGAATGAGGCCAAAGACAGTCCCTGTCCTCAAGGATTCTAATGGGAGAGACAACAAGCAAACCAATATCCAATTTGTACAAACAGGAGATAGCCAGAATTAGTAGGAAATGGTCAACAAAGGAAGGGAAAGGTCTAGAGTTGAGAGAGATTAGAGAAGGCTGCTTGTAGAAGGTGGGATTTTGGTTGGGAATGGAAAAAAGCCCGGGAGGTTGGGCAGAGATGAGGAAGAAGAGCATTCCAGGAATGGGGGGCAGCCAGAGAAAATGGCAGGAGCTGAGAGGCGTTATTCACTGAATGGCCAGGCGGCCAGTGACGCTGATCCAAGAATCCCTGAGGCTGGGCAGGAGAGAGGGGTTAGGCGGCTGGGAAATAGGGATAGAGGTTTCGATGGACTTTGAAAGCCAAATAGGGTTTTGTATTTGTTCTGGGGACACCAGGGAGCCACTGGACTGTACCGAGGAGGACATCGATGTGGGCAAACTTGGGTTTCAGTGGCTGAAAAAAGGATGGATTGGAGGCTAGAGACGTGAGGCAGAAGTGATGACGTCCCCTCACCTCCATGAATCCTCTCTTCTCTACAAAACTCTCAAGGGCCAACCTAACGAAGTGTTTCCTGACCCCTCTCTGCTTGTCCATGTTGCCAGTGCCCTAAAATTCTACCCCAGAGGTATTCTGTATAAACTTCCCTATGTGGCGTCTGCACCCTGCGCTCCCCAGCCTCTAGACGCAGATGAAGTGTATTTAGAGTCCCGTATCCCCAGCGTGGACTTAGATCTGACACAAAGGAGGCACTTTATAAAGGCTTCTTAATCGATCGGTAAAGGCCAACGTGGTTGTGCCCATCACGTTTGCCAATTACAGAAAATGACGAGGTGTATATAACAAGGCGGATGTTAGTCAAGATCTGGGCCTCCCCCAAGATCCGTGGCTATGAGACTTTGAGGTCAAAGCAATCAGGGGAGACTTACAAATGGACAGTGAAAAACCTTAAAATCCACCCAATACAAGATGCTGGGGATGGGGTGGCTAGGCAGGAGCTTCATCAGAGGGAATCAGCTTTTGCTCAATCACAGAATATAAGAGTTGCAAATAAGGGGGCAGCAGGGTGGCTCAGTGGATTGAGAACCAGGCCTAGTGACAGGAGGTCCTGGGTTCAAATTTGGCCTCAGACACTTCCCAGCTGTGTGACCCTGGGCAAGTCCCTTAACCCCCATTGCCTAGCCCTTACCACTCCTCTGCCTTGGAGTCAATACACAGTATTGACTCCAAGATGGAAGTTGAGGGTTAAAAAAAAAAAAGAGTTGCAAAGAACCTCTGCAGCCATCCAATCCATCCACATATTTTGACTGACTCAATATGACTCCACAATGCACTAATATGACATGTCAAGAAGCCTCATGTAACCTGCATTGGAATTCAAGACAAGGGAAAGGGATCATCCGACTATAGATATTCTACCCTGCTCAGAGTCTACCTACATCATGCTCAGTTCTGGGTGGCATATTTTATTTTATTTTATTTTATTTTATTTTATTTTATTTTATTTTAAGCCCTTACATCTTGGAGTCAATACTGTGTACTTGTTCCAAGGCAGAAGAGTGGAAAGGGCTAGGCAATGGGGGTGAAGTGACTTGTCCAGGGTCACACCGCTAGGAAGTGTCTGAGGCCAGATTTGAACCCAGGACTTCTCATTTCTAGGCCCAGCTCTCAATCCACTGACCTGCCTAGTTGCCTCATGTGGACAGCATCTTGGAGCCAATTACTTCTTTTCTTTTTTAAACGCTTACCTTCTGTCTTAGAATCAATACTATATATTGGTTCCAAGGCAGAAGAGTGGTCAGGGCTAGGCAATGGGGGTCAAGTGACTTGCCCAGGGTCACCCAGCTAGGAAGTGGCTGAGGCCAGATTTGAACCCAGGACCTCTAGGCCTGGCTCTCAATCCACTGAGCTACCCAACTGCCCCCTGGGTGGCATATTTCAGAGCTGGACCTCAAGTAGTTAGAAGGCATCCAAGAGAGAATGACGAGTAATGGAGAAGGGCAGGTTGACCACTGGAAAGGATGAAAGACGTCAGATTTAAGGGAGTGAGAAGGGGACAGACACTCCGCTGTTTCCATGTGTCTGAATATCTGTCACTGTTCTCCTTGACCCCCATAAAGCATAACTAAGGGCACCAAATGGAATTTTAAACAGCCTGAATTATTCGTTTCAATTTTTTTACCCCTTTCCTTATCTCTTCGTCTCAATTCTAAGTCAGAAGAGTGGCAAGGGCTAGGCAGTCAGGGTTAAGTGATTGGTGCCTCACGGCTAGGCTCCTCCCAAGCTCAGGGTGACTTGAAGAATTTCCTAATCATTAGTTAGAACAGTCCAGAAATGGAATGGGCTCCACTGGGACGGGTGATGGCTTTCTCCTGAATAGAGGTCTTCAAAGAAAGGCTGGATAAACCTCTCATAATAATCATAATAACATATAATAATATTTCCATATAATATATAATCATGTACTAATATCTGATTGTATCACAAAATAATACATGGTTATATTGACTTAATTATATCTATATAACATCAATGTATTTATATTAAAATAATTATATATTAATATGTAAGAATAATCCTGAGAATTCTTGTCCAACTCTGAGCTGGATGAGATGAGCTCTTAGACCCTTCCCGGTTTAGAGATTCCTTAATTCCCCCTCACAAGAATTGAGCAAAAGCTTTCCCTTTGTTCCAGCTCTCTTCCCTTCCCTTCCCCTTCTTTGCTTGTTTCTAAACAAATCCAGCTCTCAGGAAGCCTTCCTAGATCCCACTGATGAGGGGTGGCCTTATCCCTCTCATTTCCTTCTGTATCTGAGACACTAAGGATGCAAGGCTGCCTCTCGTGTCTGGGCTATGGGCATGGCCCCTTTAATAGACTATAAGCTCCTCAAGGACAAGAGGAACAGGATGTTACCTAGACTTTGAGCTGCTTCAGTGTCTGGCTTTGCTCTTTATCCCACCACACGAATAGAGTTAGGGCATGAGAACTGCTTTCCAGAAAGCCTGCTTCATTTAGTCATCAATCAAATGCGATGAGTTGCTAGAATGTTTTTAAAACCTCTATTAATGATGACTTTGGAAACTGAAATAGAAGGCGGCTCACGAATTGCCACAAAACAACAGCTGAGATGAGCCGTAAAATTTTGTCCAGGAGACACAGGCTTTTTCCCCCCTTCCAAAATACTGGGGCGTGTTTATTTTGCCTGTAAACTCTACCGTCCTCCTGTTGCTGCAGTTTCTGAAAGCGCTAGACAAGATGTGTGTCTCCTCATAACTGGAGGCTTCCAATATTTCTCCCAGCCCCAGGTCAGCTCTGGCCCCTCTATTCCTTTGTGAAATTGCCCGTGTCCATCACTGCTTCTTGTTCCACTCATTTGTTTTCTCAGGACAGATCTCGCGGAAAATTTTGCACTTGAAGGCCAGAATTGGGGGAATTGCCATTGCTGGTCCTTTGTTGAAACCCATGGAAAATATTTCACATGGAAGAGCAGCTAGGTGAGACAGGGGGGACTGACCACTGGACCAGGGGTCGGGAAGACTCATTTTCCCGAGTTCAAACGTGATCTCGGACACTTCCTAACTGTGCATGTGATTCTGGGCAAGTCACTTCACCCTGTATGCCTCAGTTTCCTTCTCTGTTAAATGAGTTGGGGAAGGACATGGCAAACCACGCCGCTCCAGTATCTCTGCCAAGAAAACCCCCAAAGGGGTCATAGAGTCAGACACAATTAAAAACAACAACAAAAACTTTGCATGCATGAAAGAACCTCTCATAAGTTATTCAGGGTAGGGCAACAATGGACTTATTTCCAGGCTTAGCTCACATCCCATTTCCTATAAGAATTCTTTCTAAATCCTCCCTGGTCATTAACATTTTCTCAGGTTCACATTATTTCACATTTACTTATCTGTGTATACATTGACATGTTCCCCAATGTCCACTCCTTGAAGGCAGGATCATTTTTATCGTTCTGTACCCTGCATCCAGCAGAGTTGGTCAACAAATGTTTCTTTAATTAAGTGCCTACTATGTGCTAGGCACAAAACTAAGTGGTGAGAATGCAAAGAAAAGCAACGATAGGGTCCCTGGTCTCAGGGAGCTCACATTCAATTGGAGAAGTGGACATGCAAACAGTGATGTATATACATGATACAGATAGCAAAAAAAAGAAGCAAACCTGAGAGGGAAAGCACATGGTGGGTATCTAGTCTTTACTGTTCGTCTGCCTTGGAATTGATACTTGGTATTAATTTTAAAATAAAAGTTAAGGGCTTTCCAAAGATCCCAGTTTTTGGGACAAGAACCCACTATTTACAAAAACTGTTGTGGGGTGGGGAGGCAAAGTCAAGATGGACACCTAGAAGCAGCAAATGTCAATTCCTCTGTCACATCGATCAAAAACAAAGTGCTCTGAGGGGGACAAAAAACCAAATATAACAACAGGACAGTCAAGGGACCCTCCTGATCGATTGAACTTAAAAGGTATGTAGAGAAGGTTGAATTCTCTGGTTTAAGGAAAAGAAAGAAGGAAGGCCCCAAGACCCTTCTCCAACCTACTGTGCTGAGACTTGGAGGATTGGTGGGATTTGGGGGTGAGGGCTCCAGCCCAGAGGGAGTGCCTTGCCACCACAGCTACTCAAGGCTAAGGGCTCTGACCACAGCTGGCAGGGAGGCAGCTGGAGGAGAGGGGCAGAGAGGAGGGCAGCCTGGTCACAGCCTTCAGCCACTACTCCTCCATCTTGCGCCTCTGATTCTGGAAGTTTTGACCTCAGAGCACATTCAGCTCTGCAGATCGGTTCAACTGGCTTAATCTACTCTATCAATAGTGCAGATAAGAAGCCTCCAAAGGGCAGAAAAGCTCAATCTCCAACACTCCTTCCCCACCTATTGAGCTGAGACCTGCAATAAGAATCTGACTGCCTGGGAGCTCAGGGCGATGACTACAACTACAACAATACCTTGGTACCACTGTGGGAAGTTCAGGGCTCTGACCTGGCTGGCAGGGAGGCTACTGACAGAAAGGAAGAGAGGAGGACAAGAGTAACTACCTTCAGTCTCTGCACCTTCATTTTCACCTTCAGCTGCTGGCAGCTGGGGAACATCAGGCCTCAGGGCATGTTAATACTACAGGTCAGCTTCTTCAGCCTAATTCAGTTAATCAGAAGAGCAGAGAAGAAACCCCTTCAGGGCAGAAAAAGCCCAAACTCACAGATCCAGCAAATAAACAGAAGAGCAAGAATACAGCCAATACAAATGGGGGAAAGAAGGAAAAATATGACTAAAAAAATGACTAAATAGAAAAATAAAAAAAGAAATTATGATTGATAGCTTCTATTAAGGTAATAAATGAAGAACAAATGGAACAGAGGAGGATCAAGGAACACCAAGCAAAAACTCAGGAATTCCAGTGAATTGGACTCAGGCTTTAGAAGAACTCAAAACACAATTCAAAAAACAATTAAGAAAGGCTGAAGAAAATTGGGGAAAGAACTTTGAATAGCAAAATAGGTCATATGGAAACAGAGGCACATGAACTAAAACAAGAAAATAGTTTCTTAAAAGCCAGAATTGACCAGCTTGAAAATGAGGCAGAGAAAGTGAAAGATGATCTACAAAGAAAAATAGACCAAAAGGAAAGGAGGATCAGAAAGCTAGATGTGAAATTCAGTCTTTAAAAATTAGAATTGAACAACTAGAAGCAACTGACTTCACAAGGCAGCAAGAATCTATAAAACAAAATCAAAAGAATGAAAAAATTGAGGAAAATATGAAACACCTCATTGATAAGACAACAGACCTAGAAAATAGATCCAGGACAGACAATTATAAGAATTATTAGACTACTGGAAAATCATGATAAAAAGAAAAAGCTTGAACATCATTCTACAGGAAATTATCCAAGAAAATTTCCCTGATATTCTTGAATGAGAGGGTAAAATAGAGATTGAAAGAATCCACAGATCACCTCTTGCATTAAATCCCCAATTGACCAAGCACAGGAATGTTATAGCCAAGTTCAAGAACCTCCAGATCAAGGAAAAGATTCTACAGGCTGCTAAAAAGAAACCATTCAGATATCATGGACAGGCAGTATTACACGAGAACTGGCTGCATCCACACTGAAGGACCCAAAGGCACGGAATATGATATTCTGGAAAGCAAGGAAACTGGGTCTACAACCAAGAATCAGCTACCCAGCAAAACTGACTATATTCTTGCAGGAGAAATTATGGTCACTTAATAAAATAAAATAGGAGATTTCCAAGTATTCCTAAAGAAAAGACCAGACTTAAGCAGAAAATTTGATGCCCAGACCCAGAACAGAAGAGAATCACCAAAAGGTAATTAAGAAAGGGGAAAAAAATTTTAAGGGACTCAATAAGTTAAAATGATTTAGATTCCTATATGAAAAGATGATATTGATAACTCTTAAAATTATTTTTAAATTTAATTTTATTGATTAATTAAGAAAATGTTTCCATGGTTACATGATTTATGTTCTTTCCCTTCCTTTCTCCCACCCCTCTCCTATAGCCAATGTGCAATTCCACTGGGTTTTACATGCATCATTAAAATTTGTTTTTTATCAAACTACCAAGAAACTTTTTTATTGATTTAGAAAAAAATTAATAAAGTTCATTTGGAGGAACAAAAGATGAAGAACTTCAAGGGAACTAGTGAAAAAAAACGTGAAGGATAGGGGCCTAGAAGTACCAGATCTTACACTGTACTATAAAGCAGTGTTCATCAAAACAATGTGGTACTGGCTAAGACACAGAAGGGAAGATCAGTGGAATAGATTTGGGGTAATGTCCTCAGCAACATAGTGTACAATAAAACCAAAGATCCCAGCTTTTGGTACAAAAATCCAGCATTTGACAAAAACTGCTGGGAAAATTGGAAAACAGTAATGGGAGAGATTAAGTTTAGATCAATATCTCACACCCTATACCAAGATAAATTCAGAATGGGTGAATGACTTAAATATATAAAGAAGGAAACTGTAAGTAAATTAGGTGAACATAGAGTGCTATACCTGTCTATGAGTAAGAAAAGAATTCAAGACCAAGCAAGAAATAGAGATCATTGCAAGACATAAAATGAATAGTTTTGATTATATTAAATTAAAAAGGTTTTGTACAAACAGAACCCATGCAACCAAAATTAGTAGGGAAGCAACAAACTGGGAAAACATTTTTATAACAAAAATCTCTGACAAAGGTTTAATTTCTCAAATTTATAAGGAACAGTCATATTGATCAGAAATAAAGCTTTTCTCCAATTGACAAGTGGTCAAGGGATATAAATAGGTAGTTGTCAGATGCAGAAATCAAAACTATCAATAATCACATGAAAAAGTGTTCTAAATCCCTCCTGATTAGAGAAATGCAAATCAAGACAACTCTGAGGTACCACCTCATACCTCACAGATTGGCCAATATGACATCAAAAATGTTAGAGGGGATGTGGCAAAATTGGGACACTAATGCATTGCTAGTGCAGTTGCAAATTGATTCCACCATTCTGGAAGGCAATTTGGAATTATGCCCACCCTTACCTTCTGCCTTAGAACCAATACTGTGTATTGTTCTAAGATAGAAGAGTGGTAAGAGCTAGGCAATGGGGGTTAAGTGATGTGAAGATTGAATTTAGCTATCTCCTGATTGTAACAATGAAGATACTTAGGTGTGAACTAAAGAGTGGACAGTCCTGGAGAAAAGCATCTGCTGTAATTGGTAGATGTGAAATTTAGGGGAGGTGACACAAGAGAAAAAGATCTTTAAAAAGAGGATCACTGGGAGGTCCTAGGTTCAAATCTAGCCTCAGACACTTCCCAGCTGTGTGACCCTGGGCAAGTCACTTAACCCCCATTGCCTAGCCCTTACCAGTCTTCTGCCTTGGAGCCAATACATAGTATTGACTCCAAGACAGAAGGTAAGGGTTTAAAAAAAAAAGAGGATCAGAGACCAGGATATATTTTATTCAATTCGATTCAAGTGAAATGGAAGAACTCTAACTTGGAGTAAAGACTGGAGGACAGACACTTGAAGAGAGACTAGAAGAGGAACTCGACCCTGGAGGAACTTGTACAGGAGACCTCAGACTGCTTTATTTTTAGATGGTCACCATTGGTGAGTGATAGGCTGACTTAGTGACCCCGCCTTTCTGGAGGTGTGAAGCCTCCAGGAAAGGCCCATCATCTTGAGACTCTTTTCCCCTGGCTGGGGCTTAGAATTTCTAACTGGTATCAGCAGAAACCAGAGCTCTCTCTCTCTCTCTCTCCCTCTCTCTCTCTCTCTCCCTCTCTCTCTCTCTCTCCCTCTCTCTCTCTCTCTCCCTCTCTCTCTCTCTCTCTCTCTCTCTCTCTCTCTCTCTCTCTCTCTCTCTCTCTGTCTCTGTCTCTTTCTCTCTCTGTCTCTCTGTCTCTCTCTCTCTCTCTCTGTCTCTCTGTCT
Organism: Monodelphis domestica; assembly: GCF_027887165.1. Lineage (NCBI taxonomy): Eukaryota > Metazoa > Chordata > Mammalia > Didelphimorphia > Didelphidae > Monodelphis > Monodelphis domestica. The sequence continues at coordinate 400,254,235 of NC_077230.1, read as the reverse complement.
CTGTCTCTCTCTCTCTCCCCTTTTCACTCTTCCTTAACATCTTCCCTCTATTGTAAATAAACTACAATAAATTCCATTTACTTTAGTAATTTATTTGGGGATTTAGAAATTAAATCCCTGGTGACCACATACATAAATATTCAGAGTCCAACCACAATAAAAGTTTAACAGTGACTTGCCCAGGATCACACAGCTAGGAAGTGTCTGAGGCCATGTTTGAACCCAGGACCTCCCCGTATCTAGGCCTGGCTCTCAATCCACTGAGCTACCCAGCTTCCCCCACTCAAAGGCTTTAAAAGAATGCATGCTCTTTGATCCAGCAATACCGCTAATAGGTTTTTGTACCTCAAAGAGATAATAATGAAAAATATTTGTACAAAAATATTTAGAGCCACACTATTTGTCATGGCAAAAAATTGAAAAATGAGGGGAATGGCTGCATAAATTGTGGTATCTGTTGGTGATGGAATACTATTGTGCTGAAAAGAACAAAGAAATAGAGGGACTCCATGTGAACTGAAACGACCTCTAGGAATTGATACAGAATGAAAGGAGCAGAACCAGGAGAACATTGTACATAGAGACGGATACACTGTGGCACAATCGAATATAATGGACTTCTCTACTAGCAGCAATGCAGTGATCCAGGACAATCCTGAGGGATTTATAAAAAAGAACACTATCCACATCCAGAGGAAGAACTGTGGGAGCGGATACATAGGAAAAAAAACAAACACGATTGATCACTTGTTTATATGGATATAGGATATGGGGTTTTGTTTTTTTAAAAAATCACTCTATTACAAAAATGAATAATATGGAAATAGGTATTGAGTGAAAATACTATATAACCCAGTGGAATTGCTTGTTGGCTCCAGGAGGAGTAAGGGAAAAGGGGAAGGGAAGGAAAAACATGCATCATGTAACCAGGGGAAAATACTTAATTTTTTTAAAAATTTTAAAATTAAAGTTAAGGATTTAAACAAAAACACACAAAATCTTTTTTTAAAAACCCTTATTTTCCATCTTGGAATCAATACTGTGTATTGGTTCTAGGGCAGAAGAGTGGTAAGGGCTAGGCAATGGGAGTTAAGTGACTTGCCCAGGGTCACACAGCTGGGAAGTGTCTGAATCCAGATTTGAACCCAGCACCTCCAGTCTCTAGGCCTGGCTCTCAATCCGCCAAGCCACCCAGCTACCCCCAACAAAAATCTTTTTTAAAAAGGTCAAGTATATGGGTTACTCTTGGCCAAAAGAATGTCTTTCCCCTTCCGAGGCTGCAGGAAAGGAGGAGACAGTGGGTATAGAAGAAAAGTAATTTTGAGTAGTGGAGTAAAGGAAAAGAAGGGTGGCCTTCACAATGGGTGGCCTACTTTCTCTCTGTAAAGTAGGAGGCAAGCTTTTCCTGCGTTAGCCATTTTCTAAAATGATCTCGTTTCCTATCAACTTCATGGGGGAGAGAAAGATTCATGAGGTAATGGTTTTCAAAAGCTTGGAATTCTTTGGAATAAAAACATGTTATAAATACTTGGTGCTATTTTAAGTTATCCTAAACACATGGTCAGCTGTTTGAATATACAGACACAAATAAATGAGCGTCTTACTCAGAATTCTTCTCTTTCTTGGAACATCTGACTTTATTTCCTTTCGGTACCAAAATGAACAGGACACTTATTAAAGCCATCAGCAATACCGAAAACATTCTCCAGTTCCACTTGATTTGTTTAGGCCTCTTAGGAAATGTTGGAGGAGAAAAGATGGGTTTGGAGCCTCCACTTGGGATTATGTCCATATTTAATGTCTTGCGATCTGATCTATGAGTCTGCTCGTGAGTCCGAGACAACATTTCAGTTAAGATCAGAGGCTCCCATTCTCCTACAGTGGCCCCTTCTCTGGGCTTCTAATTACCTTCACCTCAGTCTAGGGAAGGAGCCTGGGGTTATCTAGAGTGGAGGCAGGAAGCTGGTGGAGGGCAGTGGTGTCCAATTGGAACAGAAATAAGGGCCACCACAAAACAATGATCCAGGACAGTTCTCAGGGTCTTAGAGCCGAGAAAGCCTCCACCTCCAGAGAAAGAAAAGTGGGAGTTGGAATGTAGGTGAAAGCATTTGGTTTTCACTTGTTTGTTTGGGTTTAGGTTTGGGGCTTTTGGTTTTATAAGATTATTCACTGACAAAAATGAACAGTATAGAAATATGTTTTGCATATTAAGACATGTATAGCCCAGATCCAATCACCTGCCAGCACCAGGAAGGGAAAGGGAAAGAAAGGGGGGAGATAAGTTCAATCATATAACTTAGGAACATCTGTGTGGAAATTTGTTCTAATATGTAATTGGGAATAAATAAAATAAAAATAAATCTACGAAAAAGGAAAGAAGAGCCACTAAACCACATGTAAGAATTCCCAAATACTGACTTAGTTTTAAAATGCTTTATTGTATTTTTATCTGTTTTGGTAAATATTTCCTAATTACATTTGATCTGATATACTTGGAAAGATCGCCATCTGTTAAATGGGGATGATAATAGATCTACCTCCCACGGTAGATTTCAGGATCAAATCAGAAAACATATATAATAAAGAGGTTTGCAAATCTTAAAAGTCCTAGACAAGGGCTTTTATTATCATGATCCCTGTCATCTGGGTGAAGGGGGAGGGAAGAATCTCTTTATTCTCTGATAAATATATGAGCCAGAAGGGTTTACAGAGGAACAGAACCAAAATTTCCTCTTGGGCATAAAGTTGGATCCATGGGGGAAGAAATAGGATTAACTCCTCTGCTTTGCTGCTTTCTCCTTGTTGCTCAATTCTTGCAACTCATCACGATCCCATACTGTCTATGGGATTTTCTTGGCAAAGATACTGGAGGGGTTTGTCATTTCATTCTTCAATGGATTAAGGCAAACAGAGGGTAAGTGACCACAGACAGTAAGTGCTGGAGACTACACTTGCACTCAGCTTTTTCTGATTCCAGGTCCAGCACTTTCTCCACTGAGTCACCCAGCTTCCTCCTAGTGTTTCCGGTAGCCCATTTATTTTATTTTACTTTATTTTATTTTGTTTTGTTTTACTTTATTTTGTTTTGTTTTGTTTTATTTCATTCTATTCTATTCTATTCTATTCTGTTTTATTTTTAATTAAACCCTTACCTTCTGTCTTGGAATCAATACTGTGTATTGTCTCCAAGGCAGAAGAGTGATCAGGGCTAGGTGATGGGGGTCAAGTGACTTGCCCAGGGTCACACAGCTGGGAAGTTTCTGAGACCAGATTTGAACCCAGGACCTCCCATCTCTAGGCTTGGCTCTCCATCCACTGAGCTACCCAGCTGCCCCCAGCCCATTTATTAATAATGGCAATAAAGAGGAAACTAGAAGTGAGGGAAGCAAAGAAAAAGTTCTTATTTCTTCAATCTTCTTCCTTCTTTTTGAGAAAAGTAAGGGAGAAATTCTTCAGAAATGGTGGGATGAGGGAGGTTTGAAATACTGCTGAATATCTTATTTTTCTTTAGGTATAAATACTATGCCTTTACCTTATTTTTTTGAACTCTTAACTTCTGTCTTAGAATCAAAACTGCATATTGGTTCAAAGGTGGAAAAACAGTAAAAGCTAGGCAAGGGGATTAAGTGACTTGCCCAGTGTCACACAGTTAGGAAATATCTCAGGTCAAATTTGAACCCAGGACCTTCCATCTTCATGGCTGGCTATCAATCCTCTGAACTACTTCACTGCCCCTATTTTGTCTTTTAATGGGATAGATATACACAACTTATCTTACTATAAATATTCCATAAAAGAAAAAGGAAAAAATTAGGCTTTTCTGGTATGAAGGGAGGGCCAAAACCTTTTACGTGAATTTTCCAGATTACGAGGGCTCCACGCTTCTAACCCCCAAGATATTTAAAAGTGTAAATAGTTGCAAAGTGCTTATTGTGTCTTTTTATTTGTCATTAAGTACATACATTATGATTTTAAAATAAATTGTATATGCATCTGGAGAAAAAAAGGAAAAAATTTTATGAAGATAGAATAATAAAAGTGTTAACCTTGAATATTATCTAGTTGAATGCCCTCATTTTACATGGAAAATCAAGGGCAAAAAGACTTGGTAAGGGTTGTGACACCTTTGGGGGTTTTCTTGGCAAAGATACGGGACCAGCTTGCCATTTCCTTCTTCAGCTTATTTTACATTTGAGGAAATGGAGGCAAACAGGATGAAGTGACTTGGGCTTGGGTCACACAGCTACTAAGTGTCTGAGACCAGATTTGAACTTGAGAAGATGAGGCTTTCTGACTCCAAGCCTGGCACACTCCCTCAGCCATCCAGCTGCCCTTACAATCTGATATTATGATATCATGACTGATATTATGAGCCATTATTTGCATTTAGAGAAACTGTGGTCACACTACAAATTAGAGAGGGTAAGGGCACATAGTTTCACGGCTTCATTCTAGTTCTCTATAGCTTATTTTTCTCATCTGGATGAAGTAGTTCTCTGTCTATCCAGTGACACTAGCCTGCTGGCTGTTTCACAAAGAAGACGCTCTATCCCTTGACTCCCAGCATTTTCTCTGGCTGTCTCCCATGCCTGGAACATTCTTCCTCCTCTGCTGTCACTACAGAACTCTGCCTTCCTTTAAGTTCCATCTAAAATCTCACTTTCTTTTTTTTAATTAATGATTATTTTATTTATATATTTTTAAATTTAGAATATTTTTCCATGGTTACACGAGTCATGATTTTTCCCACCCTCTTCCCTCCCCACCTCCTGGAGCTGACAAGCAGTTCCACTGGCTTATCCATGTATCATTGTTCAGAACCTATTTCCATGTTATTCTTATTTGTAGTAGAGCAATTCTTTAACATCAAAACCCCAATCATATCCCTATCACACTAAGCGATTGATCAGTTGTTTTTCTCTTCTGCTCCCACAGTTCTTTCTCTGGATGTGGAGAGCATCTTTCTCATAAGTCCCTCAGAAATGTCCTGGGTTATTGCACTGATGCTAGTAGAGAAGTCCATTACGTTCTCTTGTACCACAGTGTATCAGTCTCTGTGTACAATGTTCTCCTGGTTCTGCTCCTCTCACTTTGCATCACTTCCTGGAGGTTGTTCCAGTCTCCATGGAATTCTTCCACTTTATTATTCCTTTTAGCACAATAGTATTCCATCACCAACATATACCACAATTTGTTCTGCCATTCCCCAATTGAAGGGCATCCCCTCATTTTCCAGTTTTTGGCCACCACAAAGAGCGCAGCTATGAATATTTTTGTACACATATTTTCCCTATTATCTCTTTGGGGTGCAAACCCAGCAGTGATATGGCTGGATCAAGGGACAGGTCTTCTTTTAAAGCCCTTTGGGGGTAGTTCCAAATTGCCCTCCAGGATAGTTGGACCAATTCACAACTCCACCAGCAGTGTATTAGTGTCCCAATTTTGCCACATCCCTTCCAACATTTATCATTTTCCTTTGCTGCCACACTGCCCAATCTGCTAGGTGTGAGGTGATACCTCAGAGTTGTTTTAATTTGCATTTCTCTAATCAGGAGGGTAAAATCTCACTTTCTACAGGAAGCCTTCTCCAATCCCTCTTAATTCCAGTGCCTTCCCTTGGTTAATTATTTCTTATTTAGCCTACATATAGAATGCCTTGTTTGCTTTTATCTCTTCCAATAGATAATATATATTGTTTGAAGACAGAGGCTATCTTTTTCTCCCTTTTTGTATCTCTTGGGCTTAGCACAGTGCCTGACACTTATTAAATGTCGATTGATTGATAATATAGATGTATTCTCTAATACTTCAAAAATCTGTGATTTCATAGGTGTGTACACTCCTATGTTAACCCAAATAATGAGCCTGAGCCCCCTCCAGTTCTTTGGGAGGGTACAGGCTTTTTTTTTTTTTTTTTGAACCCTTACTTTCCATCTTGGAGTCAATACTGTGTATTGGCTCCAAGGCAGAAGAGTGGTAAGGGCTAGGCAATGGGGGTCAAGTGACTTGCCCAGGGTCACACAGCTGGGAAGTGTCTGAGGCCAAATTTGAACCCAGGACCTCCCATCTCTAGGCCTGGCTCTCCATCCACTGAGATATCCAGCTGCCCCCTGGCTTTTTTTTTTTATCACAAATTTTATAAAACCAAACCAAACAAGCATTTCTGTATACAAAAAAAAAAGAGGATAGCACACAAATGAAATCACAGATCTCTTATATATTTAGCTCACCTTTCTTCTTATCTACATAATAATTCCTGTCCACTAGTGTCCCAGTCTCTCCCCACCCTCCTTGCATCACACGAGATATCATCAAGGAGGCCAACACATACATAAAAATTAAGCCTTTCATAGTTCACCTTTCTGTACTTTCTGGAGGTAACATTCACAGTTTATTCTTCCAGGATTAGTTCTGTGGCTGAGTATATTGTCCTCCTGGTTCTATTCATTTCATTGTTCATTATCTTCTGTAGTTCTTTTCAAGATTTTTTTTTAACCAGTCTGCTCATCTTTTCTTAGGGCACAGAAGTATTCCACTGCAATTCACCACAACTTGTTCAGCCATTCCCCAACTGATGGGTATCCCCTCAGTTTCCAATTCTTTGCCACCTCAAAGAGGGCTGCTAGAAATATTTTGGAATGTATGGCTTATTTTCCTCTTTCCCTGACCCCCTACAATTTTGAGAATTAATGAGTTGCTCAGTTGTTATCAGGGCTCATTCTCTAATAACATAAATAATGCTGGTCTGGTATTTCCAGGGTCATATGAAAATCTGGCCTGGTATAACCTGCCTTTAAGTAGCCCAACAGCACAGTGCCAGAGGAAGGGTGCTATATCTGGAGGGAGAAAGTCTGGATCTGAATCCTGGTTCTGCCGCTTCTTACCTAAGACACCTTGATCCAGGTCACTTACCTTCTTGGGACCTCAGTTTCCTCAGTTACAAAATAAGGGAATGATGGTTTCTAAGAGGCCCTCCACTGCTAAACCTATAGACTACATATGTCATATGTAGAGAAACATACTGAAAACAAACAAACAAACTTCTTTTCTGTTTCTCTGAAAATATTAAGAAATAGTATTTTCCATTAGAACCCTTTCCAAACTTCTGGAAAAATCCCCCAGAAAAGGAAGGTGGAGAATGCAACGGTCTTTCATTAGGTGGTTAGACTAAAGGGCACTCTCCTCAATTTGTGCCCTGAAGGGCTTTGACTCCCTGGGAAGGCCTTCCTCTACTCAGTGTGAAACTCTCTCAGCCTCTCATTTCTGCCATTTAGTTGGGATTCTTGATGTATAAATCACTGGTAGGAACCTTGGGTTACCCCAAAATAAATGGTTGCTCAATTCTGCCATGTTGACCTAGACTACATTTTAATTTTTTTCCTTGTTAAAGATTTATTTAAATGTTATTTGAAACTTTCTTGCACCAGTCATGTCAGAGCACATAAGGAACCATTTAGACATCTCTCCATCCAAACTATCACATTAATTAACCAATTAATCAGTCAACTGATTGATTAATTAATACACCTTCAGATCATGAAGGGCTTTACGTCCCAGATGGCAATAGAAATCTTCTTGAAGAAAGGATGTGATATCAATGAACAATCATTTCTTAAGCGTTTTCTATGTGCCCAAACTTTCTATACCTTCCAGGAATATAAAGACAAAAAATAAAAATTGGAGATTCTAAAAGGCAGAAATGACAAAGGAGTGCATGCCAGGAATGGAGGGGAAGTGGCATAGTCTAGGCAGACACAGAAATAGAATATCACGTGTGAGTAACAACATGGAAGCCAGTCTGGCTGAACCACATAGGTTGGAACTCATAGGCTGTGAGTTTGGAGATGTGGTCAGACTGGTGATTTTTTAAATCTGTATCCTGTGTTTTTGAATTATTATACATTTAAAATCCATATCAGATTGCTTCATATCTCTGGAAAGGGGGAGGAGAGGGAGAGAAGGTGAGTGAGAATTTGGCTCAACCTTTTTTAAAAAAGCAGGTTAAAAATAGCTTTTTCATGTAATTCAGGGAAAAAATAAATTATTAAAATTTAAAAAAAATCTATGTCATGGGGCAGCTAAGCAGCTCAATGGATAAAAAGCCAAGCCTTGAGACAGGAGGTCCTGGATTCAAACTGACCTCAGATACTTTCTAGTTCTTTGACCCTGGGCAAGTCACTTAACTCCAATTGCCTAGCCCAGTGATGGTGAACATTTTAGAGATGGAGAGCTGGGTTCTGCCTCACCTCAACTCTTCAGACTCAGTGTTGTGTCCCCCCTCAACATGCTGGGTATGCCCTTCCCCCAATTAACCCACACAAGGGAAGGAGAAAGCACTCCTACTGGGCTGCTGGGGAGAGGAGCAGGTGATATGAAAAAATGTCATCAGGCACAGTGGAAAGGGGAAAGGGAACAGTTCCACCTGTATATCTATCTATCTATCTATCTATCTATCTATCTATCTATCTATCTATATATCTATCTATCTATATATCTATATATCTATCTATGTGTTATAGATAGATATATGTAGTGTAATTTGAAATCTGTTACCCTAAAAAAAGAACTACATTTCCCAGGAGCCCACTGACTTCTTGTCATTATGTACTTCCTGTAGACAGGAGATATTAGGCAGTGACATGGAGGGTCCTAGGCTCTTTACTTCTTGATGAGAGCATGGTGGTGGTAAGAGAAGGGTTTTAAACAGGCTAATTAGCCATGAGAATGTGTTTTTTATTTTGTATACCTTTTATTCCTTCATTTTTAATGATCTTTAATAAATCTCCTAAAATATAATATTTTTAATATTTGAGATTAATTTTAATTCTTACTATATATATATGTATATCCTCTCTGTGTGTGTTTATATACTGCTTTAATCTTTCTTACCTTGGCTTCCCTCTGAAAACCAAGGGAGTGATTGTTGACACTTTAGTTGTTGGGATTAGCAAAGTCTGGATATCACCTCCAACACTCTATCCTTCACTGCAGGTGAATGGCTTTGGCGACCGTGAAGGATTCACCCACTTGAAATAGTCTATCATCGCCGTTTGCTTCCCGTACCATCTGAGATCCTTAAAGGTCTCCCATGCAACAGCAGCTACAGACATTCTGGTACAAAGTTTATCTGATACTTTTATTTTCCCACTAAGTTGTATCACTGTCTTTGCATGCTTGGACTTTGAGCTCAAAGGACTTGCTCGCTGCTTTGGGGTATGATTGCAACACAGAACTTGAGTTTTAGAGGTACAAAATGACAGCATACAATGAATGCACTGGGAGCTCTCTACTGCAGTAAGGTGAACAAGAGCTCCACAAATGTACACCTATTGCATCCCTAATTTTTTTCTCTCTCCTGCACATCACCACTAATGTATGCAAATGCTACTGTGAATGTGAAAACAAGGTTACTAATAAAATCATGGGAATGTTTGAAGTTGTGCAAGTTAAACGTACTAAAGTTATGGATTGACTATCATAGAACTAGAAAAAATAACAACAAAGTTCATCTGGAAGAACAAAAGACCAAGAATATCAAGAGAATTAATGAAACAATATAGAAGAAGGATTCCCGGCTTGTATCAGATATCAAACTATACTATAGATCATTAATCATCAAAATAATCTGGTTCTAGCTAAGAAATAGAGTGGTGGATCAATGGAATAGATTAGGGAACGCACATATAACAGTCAATGTCCAAAGCAACTTAATGTTCAATGAAACCCCAAGATCCAAACTTTTAGGGAAAGAACTCACTATTTGGTAAAAACTGCTGGGGAAAATTGGGAAGCAGTATGGCAGAGACTACACATGAACCAACAACTCACATTATACACCAAGAAAAAGTAAAAATGGGTATTTCATCTCAAAATAAAGGGTGATACCATAAACAAATTAGGGAAACATGGAAAAGCTTGCCTGTCACACTTACGGATAAGGGAAGAATTTGTGATCAAACAAGATATAGAGAATCGTACAAAAAAAGTTAAGTAGACAATTTTGATTACATTAACTTTAAAAGGTTCTTTACAAATAAGACCAATGCAACCACTACTAGAAAGGAAACAAATTTGGGGTAAAAATCTTATAACAAATATCTTTGACAAAAAAACTCATCTCTCAATTATATAGAAAACTGAGTCAAATCTATAAGAATATAAAAAATAAATCTCCAATTGGAAAATGGTCAAAGGATGCGAACAGGCAGTTTTCAGAAAAAGTAATTAAAACTATCCATAGTCATATGAAAAAATGTTCCAAGTCATTATTCATTAGAGAAATGCAAATTAAAACAACTCTAAGATACTACTTTATACCTAACAAATTGACTAACATGACCAAAAAGGAAAATGATAAATGTTGGAGAGGACATGGGAAAATTGAGACACTAATACACTATTGGTGGAACTGATACAACTGTTGTGAAGAGCAATATGGAACCAGGCTCAAAGGGCTACAAAACTATGCATACCCTTTGATCCAGCAATACCACTACTGGGTCTATATCCCAAAGAGATCAAAGATAAGGGGAAAAGACCTACCTGTACCAAAAGATTTTTGGCAGCTCTTTCTATAGTGGCAAAGAATTAGAAACTGAGGTGTCTATCAATTAGGGAATAACTGAACAAGTTATGGCATATGGTTGTAGTGGAATATTATTGGGCCATAAGGAATAATGAACAGGAGGAGTTCAGAAAAACCTGAAAAGATTTATAGACCTGATTAAAAATGAAGTGAGAAGTGAGTAGCACTAGGAAAACACTGTATACAGTAACGGAAATATTATATGATGATCAACTGTGAAGGACTAAACCATTATCAGCAAAGCTACTCTCCAAGATGATTACCAGCGACTCATGATGAAAATGCTGCCCATAGCCAAAGGAGGAACTATCAGAATCTGAGTGCAGATCAGAGCATGCCGTCTTTCACTATGCAGCCTTCATGAGATTTCTATTATATGTATCATATGTACCTTTTAAAAATTCTTTCTTTATTTTATTCCAGTAACAAATCTACACATAAGTTTTCCAAGGTTACATGATTCATGCTGTCTCTCTCCCCTCTCCCATAGTTGACAAGCAATTCCACTGGATTTTACATGTATTATTACTCAAAACCTATTTCCATATAATTCATTTTTATAATAGTCATCTTTTAAAACCAAAACCCCAGGTGGGAAGCTAGGTAGCTCAGTGGATTGAGAGCCAGACCTAGAGACGCGAGGTCCTGGGTTAAAATCTCACCTCAGACATGTCCTAGCTGTGTGACCTTGGGCAAGTCACTTAACGCACATTGTCCAACCTTTACAACTCTTCTGCCTTGGAACCAATACACAGTATTGATTCCAAGATGGATGGTCAGGGTTAAAAATAAATAAATAAATAAAACCAAAACCTCAGATCCTATACCCATATAAACAAGTGACAAATCATGTATTTTCTTCTGCATTTCTATGTCCACAATTTTTTCTCTAGCTGTGGATAACATTCTTTCTCATAAATCCCTTGGGATTGTTCTGGATCCTTGCATTGCTTTTAGTAGCAAAGCCACTTGATTGTCCCACAATGTTTCAGTTACCATGTATAATGTTCTCCTGTTTCTACTTATTTCGCTCCACATCAGTTCATGGAGGTATTTCCAGTTTTTATAGAAATCAAGAGATTCATCATTTTTACATCCATTCCATAAATGACTTCTATCATGACAAGCAAAATGGAAATATGTTACTGGAAAGTATAGATATAACCTATATCAAACTATTCACTGCCCCAAGGAAGGAGAGGGAAAAGTAGGAAGGGAGAAAATGTCAATTCAAAAATGTCAAAAATTATTTCTACATGTAACTTTACTTTTTGAGTTGAAAATTTTATTTAATTAATTAATTTAGAATATTTTCCCATGGTTACATGATTCATGTTCTTTTCCTCCCTTCCTCTTACACCCCTCCTGTAAGGGTAATTTTAGGGTTGTGACTTAATCTAAGTTAATTTGGTCACCAGAGAAAATCCCAAATAAAATACCCAAGTCAGTTTGGAAACTGATGGTGAATTTAATTAATAGAGGGAAGGAATTAAGGAGAAGAAAGAGAGAGAGGGTATAGGATTTCTCCTACCTGGTCTTTGCCATGGGGAGTTCAAAGACCTCCACTATGAGGTCTTTGAAGAACATTACAGGCTTTCCTAAAAGGATAGTGTTTGGAAGGTAAAGGAGAAAAGAATCAGCCTAAACTCAGAGAGAGATCAGTGAAGATGCCTCACCTGAACTAGGCTACTAAGCTTCTCCAAGAATAGTATCAAGGGTTCCAGTCAAGATGACGGCTTAGAGGCAGCGAAAGTTCAGACCTCTGAAAACCCTTCCTTACTGATCACAAACTGAATGCTCCCAGGACACCGAAATTCAAAAGGAACAACAGGACAGACCCCGGGAACCCTCCTCCTGGACCTGGATCAAAAGGTACGTCCCCCCAAAAGCCAGAACTCTAGATCACTCAGATCTAAGGGGTAGGCAGAAGGAAGGTCCCAGGACCCATCCCCCCCCAACCCAGAGTGCTAAGCCCACGGCAGCAGCAGGAACCTCAGGGCCAGCAAAAGGGCCTCAGGGCATGCTATTCTGAAGGACTCACCTTGAAAGCAAACTGAGCCAGTCTCCAGGGAGCCCAACACAGACGTCAGGGAAACATAGAGAGAAGGGGGAAGCCTGTAGCCCCCTGGCTGGGTCCTTCCATCTGAGTCTCAAGGGAGGTTCCAGTTTTAGGACACCAGCTGAACCCAATACCATCAGGAGCCCTCAGAGTTTCTGAAAGGACAGAAACCTCAGGGCCAGCAAAGGGGTTACTCCAAATGGCTTACCTTGAAAGCAACCTGGGCCAGTCTCCAGGCATTCAACACAGATTGTGGAGGAGGAGGGTTTTTGGTTTGGGATCACTCGGCCCATACCAGCTGAATCTAATCCCATCAAGGAGCCCTCAGAGCCCAGGGAGGCCACGACCCCTCCTCCCTTAGAGAGCAAGGTCTTCTGAAAGAACAGAAACCTAGAGGTGTACTCAAGATGACAGCCTAGAAGAAGCATAGACCTGGCAACCTGGCCAGAGCTTTGGAGATCCTCCATATTTGCTCCAGCCATCCAGGAAGTTTAGAACTCAGAGCTAACCCAGCCCAACCAAGCTGAACATTATCCCATCAAAAGTCTCCAGAACACAGGGAAGCCCAGGCTCCCCACCCATACTCATCAACTGCTGGACATTAAGCCAATCAAAAGCCTCCAGAGGACAGGGAAGCTTAAACCCCCAACAACCCTCCCCCAGAGACTACACCAAGAGATCTTCTGTTAAAGCTCCAAGAGGGGAGACTGATAGAAGTCCCCAAAAAACAAAAAAATGAGAGGAACAAGAGCACAGACAAGTATGGGGAGTAAAGAAGGGGTGAATTTGAGCAAACAACAGAAAAAGAAGAAAGAAACTACAATAGACAGCTACTACTTAGCAAATGGAACAGAGGGGGAGAGATCAGTAAACGATAAACCAGAAACCCCAGCGAATTGGATACAGGCTGTGGAAGAACTCAAAACACAACTAAGAGAGGCTGAAGACAATTGGGGAAAGAACTTAAAAATTAAGATAAGTCATCTGGAAACAGAGGCACTTGAACTAAAACGAGAAAATAGTGTCTTGAAAGCCAAAATCAACCAGCTGGAAAATGAGGCAAAGGAGATGAAAGATGAGGCAAAGGAGATGAAAGACAAGGTAAAGAGGATGAAAGGCGATCTTCAAAGAAAATCAGACCAGAAGGAAAAGGATGACCAAAAATCCAGAGATGAAATCCAATCTTTAAGAACCAGACTACAACAACTGGAATTAAGTGACCTCACAAGGCAGAAGGACACTATAAAACAAAAAAAAAAAGAATGAAAAAATTGAGGAAAATGTGAAGCATCTCATTCACAAAACAGACGATTTAGAAAATCGTTCAAGAAGAGACAATTTAAGAATAATTGGACTACCAGAAGACCACGACAAAAGAAAAAGCCTGGACATAATACTAGAGGAAATTATCCAGGAAAACTGTCCCAAGATCCTAGAATAAGAGGGGAAAGTGGAGATTGAAAGAATCCACAGATCACCCCCTGTATTTAATCCCCAACTGACAACACCAAAAAATGTTATAGCCAAATTCAAAAACAATCAGATGAAAGAAAAGATATTACAAGCTGCCAAGAAGAAGCCATTCAGATACCATGTAAACACGGTGAGGTTAACACAGGATTTGGCTGCATCCACACTGAAGGACCGAAAGGCATGGAATACGATATTCTGGAAAGCAAAGGAACTAGGTCTACAACCAAGAATAAAATACCCATCAAAACTGACTATGTTCTTACAGGGGAAAGTATGGTCATTCAACACAACAGAAAAGTTCCAAGCATTCATAAATAAAAGACCAGACCTGAACAGAAAATTTGATGTCCAACCACAGAACTCAAGAGAATCATCAAAAGGTAATTAAAAAAGAGGGGAAAAAAACAAACAAAACAACAACAAAAAATTTTTAAGAGACTCAATAAATTAAAATGATATGTATCCCTATAAGAAAAGAGGTCATTGGTAACTCTTAAAAACTGTTGCTATCACCTGAGCAGCTAGAAGAATTACACTGAGAGGGAACAGTGACAAACTGTATAGGATGAAAGGACAAGACATAAATAGGTATATAGATATATGCATGCATAAATACATATGCATGTGTATGTATATTATATATACATGACTAGAGCTAAAAAAAAGAGGATATGACTAAAAGAAATGGGAAAAGAAACAAAAGGGGGTAAATTTATATGTCACAAAGAAGCTCATGGTGGGAGAGGGGAGAACATCGACACACTGGAAGGGTAAAGAGGTTGGAGATAGGAAATACTCAACTCTTATGTACTTTGAAACTGACCCAAAGAGGGAAGAACAATCCAATCCATTGGGGAAGAGAATAGATTTGCACCCTATAGGGGAGTAGAAGGGTAAAAAACAGACTGGTGGGGAGGGAAGCAGTACAAGGGAGGGAGAGGGTGGGGGGGGGAATTTTAAAAAGACTACAGGGGAAAATTAGGGAGGGAATAAGAAGGGAGGGGGGTAGAAAGGGAAGTAAAATAAGGGGGGGCACTAGTGGGACTGATTATAAACAAACATTGGTGTAGAAGGAAATAGTGAAAGAAGAAAAGGCAGGACCAGGAGTAGAAATCAAAATGCTGGGAAATACGCGGCTAGTAATCATAACTCTGAATATGAATGGAATGAACTCACCCATAAAACGCAAGGGAATAGCAGAGTCGATTAGAATCCAAAACCCTACCATATGCTGTCCACAAGAAACACACATGAGGAAGGTAGATACACATTGGGTGAAAGTAAGAGGATGGAGCCAAATCTATTGGGCATCAAATGATAAAAAGAAGGCAGGAGTAGCAATCATGATATCTGAGAAAGCCAAAGTAAAAATGAATCTAGTTAAAAGAGATAGGGAAGGTAATTACATCCTGATAAAAGGCAGTATAGACAATGAGGAAATATCTGCACTCAATATGTATGCACCAAATGGCAGAGCATCCAAATTTTTAAAGGAGAAACTATAGGAGCTCAAGGATGAAATAGGTAGAAAAACTATACTAGTGGGAGATCTGAACCTTCCCCTATCCGAACTAGATAAATCAAATCAAAAAATAAATAAGAAAGAGGTGAGAGAAGCAAATGAAATATTAGAAAAATTAGAGTTAGTAGACGTATGGAGAAAAATAAATAGGGACAAAAAGGAATACACCTTCTTTTCAGTAGCACATGGTACATTCACAAAAATTGACCATGTACTAGGGCACAAAATCATTGCAAACAAGTGCAAAAAGGCAAAAATAATAAATGCAACCTTCTCAGACCACAATGCAATAAAAATAATAATTAGTAAGGGTACATGGAGAGATAAATCAGAAATTAATTGGAAATTAATATAATTCTCCAAAACCAGCTAGTTAAAGAACAAATCATAGAAACAATTAATAACTTCATTGAAGAAAATTACAATGATGAGACATCCTTTCAAAACCTATGGGATGCAGCCAAAGCAGTACTCAGGGGGAAATTTATATCATTGAGTTCATATATAAACAAATTAAGAAGGGCAGAGGTCAATGAATTGGGCATGCAAATTAAAAAACTAGAAAGTGAACAAATTAAAAATCCTCAGATGAAGACTAAATTAGAAATCCTAAAACTCAAAGGAGAAATTAATAAAATTGAAAGTCAAAGAACTATTGATTTAATAAATAAGACTAGAAGCTGGTACTTTGAAAAAACAAATAAAATAGACAAAGTATTAGTCAGTCTAATTAAAAAAAAGAAAGAAAAAAAACAAATTGACAGTATCCAAGATGAAAAGGGAGACCTCACCTCTAATGAAGAGGAAATCAAGGCAATCATTAAAAACTACTATGCCCAATTATATGGCAAAAAAATATGGCAATCTAAGTGATATGGATGAATACTTACAAAAATATAAATTGCCTAAACTAAAAGAAGAAGAAATAAATTACCTAAACAATCCCATATCAGAAAAAAGAAATTGAACAAGCCATCAAAGAACTCCCTAAGAAAAAATCCCCAGGTCCAGACGGATTCACAAATGAATTCTATCAAACATTCAAAGAACAGGTAACCCCAATACTATACAAACTATTCGACAGAATAAGCCAAGAAGGGGTTCTACCAAATTCTTTTTAAGACACAAACATGGTACTGATCCCAAAGCTAGGCAGGTTAAAAACAGAGAAAGAAAACTATAGGCCAATCTCCCTAATGAATATAGATGCAAAAATCTTAAATAGGATACTAGCAAAAAGACTCCAGCAAGTCATCACAAGGGTTATCCACTACGATCAGGTAGGATTCATCCCAGGAATGCAAGGATGGTTCAATATTAGGAAAACCATCCACATAATTGACCATATAAACAAGCAAACTGACAAAAATCACATGATTATCTCAATAGATGCAGAACAAGCCTTTGACAAAATACAACTTCCATTCCTATTAAAAACACTAGAAAGTATAGGAATAGAAGGGCCTTTCCTAAAAATAATAAACAGTATATACCTAAAAACATCAGCAAACATCATCTGCAATGGGGAAAAACTCAAAGCCTTCCCAATAAGATCAGGAGTCAAACAAGGATGCCCATTATCACCTCTATTATTTAATATTGTACTAGAAACACTAGCAGTAGCAATTAGAGAAGAAAAAGAAATTGAAGGTATTAAAATTGGCAATGAGGAGACCAAACTATCACTCTTTGCAGATGATATGATGATTTACTTAAAGAATCCTAGGGAATCAACGAAAAAGCTAATCGAAATAATCAACAACTTTAGCAAAGTTGCAGGATACAAAATAAACCCACAGAAGTCATCAGCATTTCTATATATCTCCAACCCAGTTCAGCAGCAGAAATTAGAAAGAGAAATTCCATGTAAAGTCACCCGAGAGAATATAAAATACTTAGGAATCTATCTGCTGAGACAAACACAGGAACTATATGAACACAACTACAAAACACTCTCCACACAATTAAAACTAGATCTAAACAATTGGAAAAACATTGATTGCTCATGGGTGGGATGAGCTAACATAATAAAAATGACCATCCTATCCAAACTTATCTATTTAGTGCCATACCCATTGAACTACCAAAAAACTATTTTACTGAATTAGAGAAAACCATAACAAAGTTCATTTGGAAGAATAAAGGATCAAGGATATCCAGGGAAATAATGAAAAAAAATACAAAGGAAGGTGGCCTTACAGTCCCAGATCTCAAACTATATTACAAAGCAGCAGTCATCAAAACAATTTGGTACTGGCTAAGAGACAGAAAGGAGGATTAGTGGAATAGACTTGGGGTAAATGACCTCAGCAAGACAGTCTATGACAAACCCAGAGACCCCAGCTTTTGGGACCAAAATCCATTATTTGATAAAAACTGCTGGGAAAATTGGAAGACAGTGTGGGAGAGATTAGGTTTGGATCAACACCTCACACCCTACACCAAGATAAACTCAGAATGGGTGAATGACTTGAACATAAAGAAGGAAACTATAAGTAAATTAGGTGAACACAGAATAGTATACATGTCAGACCTTTGGGAAGGGAAAGATTTTAAAACCAAGTAAGATTTAGAAAGAGTCACAAAATGCAAAATAAATAATTTTGACTACATCAAATTAAAATGTTTTTGTACAAACAAAACCAATGTAACTAAAATCAGAAGGAAAGCAACAAATTGGGAAACAATCTTCATAACAAAAACCTCTGACAAAGGTCTAATTACTCAAATCTATAAAGAGCTAAACCAGTTGTACAAAAAATCAAGCCATTCTCCAATTGAAAAATGGGCAAGGGACTTGAATAGGCAATTTTCAGTTAAAGAAATCAAGAAAATAGCACATGAAAAAGTGTTCTAAATCTCTTATAATCAGAGAGATGCAAATCAAAACAACTCTGAGGTATCACCTCACACCTAGCAGATTGGCCAACATGACAGCAAAGGAAAGTAATGAATGCTGGAGGGGATGTGGCAAAGTAGGGACATTAATGCATTGCTGGTGGAGTTGTGAATTGATCCAACCATTCTGGAGGGCAATTTGGAACTATGCCCAAAGGGTGATAAAAGACTATCTGCCCTTTGATCCAGTCATAGCACTGCTGGGTTTGTACCCCAAAGAGATAATAAGGAAAAAGACTTGTACAAGAATATTCATAGCTGCACTCTTTGTGGTGGCCCAAAACTGGAAAACGAGGGGATGCCCATCAATTGGGGAATGGCTGAACAAACTGTGGTATATGTTGGTGATGGAGTACTATTGTGTTAAAAGGAATAATAAAGTGGAAGAATTCCATGGAGACTGGAACAACCTCCAGGAAGTGATGCAAAGTGAGAGGAGCAGAACCAGGAGAACATTGTACACCGAGACTGATACACTGTGGTACAAGAGAACGTAATGGACTTCTCCAATAAATGGCTTTACAATGTCCCTGAATAATCTGCAGCAATCTACGAGAAAAAACAACAACTATCCTCAAGCAGAGGATGAACTGAGGGAGTAAAAACACGAGAAAAAGCAACTGCTTGACTACAGAGGTTGAGGGGACATGATTGAGGAGAGACGCTAAACGAGCACCCTAATGCAAATACCAACAACAAGGAAATTGGTTCAGAGCAAGGACACATGTGATACCCAGACAAATTGCCCGTCGGCTAGGGAAGGGGTGTTGGGGGGTGGGGGTTTGGGGGAAGAAAAGTAAATTATCTGTTTCCAATGAATAATGTATGAAAATGACCAAATAAAATAATGTTTTAAAAACTAAAAAACAAAAGAATAGTATCAAGGAAAACTCACCGCCAAACCCAGACAATAGCTGCTGGCATACCGAAACGGCTCAGCAAGCTGCCTCCAGAGCCACCTCTCCACAGAAAGAGGCCAGAGAGAGGAAGTGATGTGAAATATATAGATGGTTTTTACATCACTTTCCTGTATCTCACATGTACCAATGGTAGCTTAAGCTTGACTTAGGACAGCCCAGGTGTCTGTCAGTTGTTTCTGATTTGTCATTTGCTAGCACATGTCTGTCATAGACTATCCTCCTAAATACTTAATCCTTAAGTATGGGTGTAGACATTCCTGTTTTTGTTAGACTAAGTAGGGTGGAGTAATCTAAAGTTCACACTCCTGTCACCAATGAGCAGTTTCACTGGGTTCTACATGTGTCATGGATCAAGACCTATTTCCATATTGTTGATATTTGCTCTAGGGCGATCACTTAGAGTCTACATCCCCAATCCTATCCCCATTGACCCATCTACATGTAACTTTAAAAAAGAAAAAATATATAATAAAAGTTTGACTGTACCCAGATGGTTTTCCGTGGAGATCATCTGAAAAGTTTGTTGTTTCCAATGTCTACCTTGGGCCCAGGTCTCAGAGTTTGGGAAAATGAGAAATCTGATAGCATGTGAAATGTCATTGTTGGTATAGCGTTGAGAGCTGGTTCTCTCCAGAGATTGGCTCCGGGGGGTGGGGGGGGGGGGAGATGGGAGAAGTGGGAGAAAAGTCCCATGCAACAGGATCAAGGGGGCCGTGAATGGGATCATGGATTCCAGTTTATTGAGCATATGGGTCCAATACTCATAAGAAATTAGGCTCTGTCCGTGTAGTGGGCTTTGTTCCTTTGGAAATCATTCTTCCCATCTCCGCCATTTTGACCAGAATGTTTTTTTACGACCTTGCTCGCTTGTGCTACCTTCTCCAATGAAGAAGGGACGCTTTGCGGCTACTGGCCTTTGTGGATTTGGGGCTAAGCCTATTTCAGGCACCATCTATCTTCTCCTGCCCATGTATTCTGAAACCATCTGTCACTGATAGAGCAATTCCTATAAACAACAGTTTGGTTTCTTTAATCATGGTTTTAAGACCCAAGTTAATTGATATGAGGTTGTCCCTAATTAGTGAAAATGCCTGTTACAGAAAGATGATGCATGAGCTGTAGTTCACGGGAGACACGCTGTGCAAAGCCCTCTTTCTCATCAGACAAATTACATACCTCCAGCCCAGTGCAGGAAAGCAGTGGGACGGGGATGCCTGGTCCAAGTGCTGACAGCGCTTAGAAGATGCCATCATTGGAGTTCCAGAATACAAATTAGACCCAAAGTCTGATGTGGATCTTATATTTAGTATTAGATCTTCAACACTGAAAGCTTCGATGGGAAGGCAGTGTGGGAGGTGAAGAGAAAAAGCACACCAGCGCCAGCTGAACCATTTTTGTTATCCTAACAGAAGGGTTCATACGTTTGGCATTTGATTTATTATTTCTGGAGAAAAGGTTTCTTAATGTGTGGTTTCTCCCCGAGCCAAGAAGATGGAATTGATTGGGCCAATCTACAGGGCAGTGTGTAGATTAATTGGCAAGAGCATATTCATTTAAATATCAATCAACATTTCAAGGGAAGGAGAAAATGACCTCAGTGGTATAAGTTTCTTTTACTGCTGCCTTGGAGGTATTTTAAGAAAATGTGCTCCAAGCAAGAATATATAAATATATCCTCCACTGGAATCCTCCTCAGTGCCTCATCATAGTGTGGAGGTGACCCCGGGCTCTTGAAGGCTCTGCTGATGGGGCCCAGGGGACCTCTGGCAGGATCCTCCAAGATGGAAAGCCTTTGAATGCGGTATTTGCTGTGTGTTTGTGTAGAAATGTTTGTTGAACACGGCAGCATTTACCACAAGTACACATAGCAATGTGTGTTGTACACAGCAATATTTCCAAGGTGATGAGATTAAGCTTTAAATAAACATATTGGGGGGAAGCTGGGTGGCTCAGTGGATTGAGAGCCAAGCCCAGAGATGGGGGGTGGGGTGGGGGGGTGGTTCTGGGTTCAAATTTGGCCTCAGACACTTCCCGGCTGTATGACCCTGGGCAAGTCACTTAACCTCCATTGCCTAGCCCATTACTACTCTTCTGCCTTGGAGCCAATACACAGTATTGATTCCAAGATGGAAGACGAGGGTTTTTGAAAACAAACAAACAAACAAACAAATAAATGAATGAATAGATAGATAGATAAATAAATAAATACATAAATAAATATATTAGAACTCTAATATCCAAGATAGTTGTTGCTGTCATCTGGTCATTCAGATGTGTTTGATTCTATGACCCTGTGGACCAGTATTATCCATGGCATTTTCTTGGCAAAGATACTGGAGTGGTGTAATGGATTAAGGCAGAGGTTAAGTAACTTGCCCAAGTTCATACAACTAATAAATGGCTGAATCCAGATTTGAACTCAGGTCTTCCTGATTCTAGGACCAGTGTCCTATTCCCTGGGCCCCTTAGCTGCCTCCACTGTTAGTTGTACTGTGAGTTTAAACTATACTGGGGCATTTTATTTTTTATTTTTAATTTGTATTATTATTAATTTGGAAATTTTTATTTATTTAATTAATTAATTAAGAATCTTTTCCCATGGTTACATGGTTCATGTTCTATACCCGCCCCTCCCCCCGTAGCCCATGCGCAATTCCATTGGGTTTTACACGTGTCATTGATCAAGACCTATTTCTATGTTGTTGATATTTGCACCAGGGTGATCACTTAGAGTCTACCTCCTATTGAGCCATTTTAGACTTGTTCATTTCTGGAGCTTCTCTCTGGGAATTGTGTAGCAAAGATCTTAGACTATCCTTAATGGCAGCAAATCTTCAGGCTTCTGCTTTTTTGGAAAGAGCCAAAAATCAGCCAGCACTAAATGGGCCTGGACTCCTGTACATTTCCCATTGTGACTCACTTGCTTGCTGTCAGCTGTTATTTCCTGCTGTTCTCTCCAACTCCCAACTTTATAATTTCCTGCTTCTAATATTCAAACAAAAGAACCAAGCTTAGCATTTCATGTAATATGAGCGAATAGAAGAAGAGAAGACAGTGAGACAAAACAAAAGTGACATATGTAAAGGATTGTCTCATGGAAGACAGATTAGGCTTGTCCTGCTAATCCAAGAGGGCAGAATTAAGAGGAAGGAGTGGAAGCTGAAAAGAGGTAAAATGAAGTCTAGATGTCAGGAAGGACTTCCTAATTATCAGAGCTATAGTGGACTGGCTGGGGAATCTGTGAGTTTTCCTTTCTTTGTGGTCTTCAACCAATGATTGGTTACACCAGAGAAGGGCTTCATTTTCAGGTCGAGGTCAGACTGATGCCTTCCTGTTACCCTCCAATTCTGACATTTTGTGACTGTAGCTGTGTTTGTGACTTTCCACTCCCAAAGAGGAAGAAGTGACGTCAACAAACTCCTTTGTTCCGAGTGGACGGTGAATAAGTAGTGACTGAGTGGATGCAAAGCAAACTATGAGGTTCTAATTTAAGATGAAGAGTTTCCAGAGAACTCCGTTGTCTAGTGTTAACTTTGGGAGCATTCATCATGGCTCTGTCAGAGCCAAAGAATAACTGTAAGTTCAGAATTAAATAATTCATTACGAAGGCTAGAAAAAAGAAAAAGCTCATTTTACTTGCAATTTCTGCTAGAGAACTAGAGAGCTTTTCTCAACTTTATAGGATAATAATGAGACTTGACATTATAATTATACATATTATAGTTGAATGTTATTTTGTATCAAACACAGAACTGAACTCAGCCTGAACTGTTTGTTTGGGTTTCTTTCCTCCAACTGAAACGAAATCTGATTTTATGTTGATATTATTACTGCCACTTAATGTTTGTCTGGAAGGGTATAATAACAATAATAAAGAGAGTAGCTTATATTTACTGTGGTAACAGTTCTCCGATGGGTACCGTCCAGATTGCATGTGAACTGTGGAGCAGGAAAGGCATTCCTTCTATCCAGGACCCTGATATCAATCCTTCTGTGTAGTTTCTTGAGTGTGCAGTGATTCTGACATTCCACCTTCCCTTTTCCAAGCCCAAGTGGGCAGCTTGTGTCATTGGGTTAGATGAGTGGCTGGGAATCCACTTTCCATTCTCAGTTAGGAAGACTCTTCTGTGCACTTACTTCCTCTTTCCACATTTGTCTTCTTAGTGCTTGCCCTAGGCTGGCACTGTGCATGCCTGCCATGCTAATGACCATGGTCTGTTGTTGGCTCCATTGGCTCAGGGGGCATTCAGCTGGTCTGATGTTTTCAATGTTTTCCCACATCAGTGCTCTTTTAGAATGGGAACTCCTAATGGGTAGTGAGCCGATCTAATCATGTCTGTGACAGGGAAATGCACTAAAATGTACAGCCACGATTAAGGAAAGAAAACCAACCAAATTTTTAGGGGGGATGACAAAGATTCAGACTTAGGGGGCTGGAGGAAATAGAGTCCTTCTTTCTATGTGTGCCTGCTTTTATCAGCTTTGGGAAGAAACAGAGACAAGGACTCGTATTACAGCTCTCTGTATTCTAGAACACATTTAATGTTCACAGCAGAGCAACTAGAAAACACTGATGGTGATTTATTCTCCCAAGCTAAGCTATAAGGTTTCCGAGGGCAGGAACCCAACTTTATGCTTCTTTTGAAGACTCCACAGTACTTAACCTGATGGTGAGTGTACAATAGTTTCCTGCTAGATACTTGTTTTCATTCTCCTTAAACATAATTGTCATCATATTGTAAGAGTTAAAGTTTAGACTGTCATGATTAAAATTTAGGGGAAACTGAGGCAGGTAGAAATTAGTTTCTCTCTGCAAGGAGTATTATATTTTTATGAGGTTTATTAAAGGTTAAGGATTAAAGAAAATACAGAATAAGAAAAGCACATGTCTAGGCCCAGAGAAGCCTAGACAACCTCACCTACATAATGAAAGAGATGCATCTGCTTGGAAGCAGAAGTAGGAAAGAGGGCCAATAGCCTTTACAGCCAGGTTAAATAGAAATTCTTGACCTCACCCAGGTGGAAATCTCAGTGAGATTAGAGGGCATTCTGGGAGCTAGCAAGGACTCCTGGGGTTTGGAGTCTAGAGTTCAAGTCTCCATTTTTACAATATTATGTCTTTGCTCCACTGTCTAACAAAAATTGCTCCCTGCTGCCCATTATATAGAACCTAAACCTTGGCTGCTTTGCAATGTCTTCCATAATGTGGTCCTATCCTACTTACCCATCCTATTTCCCAGCATTCCTTAGCAGTCTTCATGTGGCCCAAGTACATTATGATCTCTTTCAGTCTTCTAAATATATACCACCCTGAATCTTCCTTCCCCCTCCCACAAATGCTTTACCATCCAAATCCTTCCCCTTCTTCAAAGCTCAGGTCTTGATTGTTTCCAGGATCTATTCTTCCTCACCAAATGCAACCCCCATTGTCCTCTCCCCTATTGGAACACAAAGTCAGAGAATCACAGATTCTCTGGAGAAAGGAACTATCTTCTAGCCTGGTCCGGAAATGGAATCCTTGGTAAAGCATGCCTAAGAGCCAGTCAACCTTTCTTCGACAAGCTCTGCTGAAGTCCATTGAGTCTTCTTCTTTTAAAAAAAACGAAACCCTTATTTTCTGTTTTAGTACCTGTTCCAAGGCAGAAGAGCAATAAAGGCTAGGTAATTGGAGTTAAGTGACTTACCCAGGATCACACAGCTAGGAAATATCTGAGGCTAGATTCCAACCCAGATCCTATGCTACCTAGTTGACCCAACTCCATGCATTTCCACTGGCTGTCCCCCGCCTGTGTGTTGGAATATTCTCCCTCCTCATCTATGCCTTCTGACTTGCCGGGCTCCTTCAAATCTCAGACAAAGTCCTACTTTCTTCAAGAAGTCTTTTCCAGTCCTCCTTAATCTTAGTGCCATTCCCCTGTTAATTATCTCTAATTTATGCTATCTATAGCTTTTTATTTTTTATAGTTTCTCCCTTATTAGACTCTGATAGGGGACTATCTTTTTTAGGCTTTCTTTATTTCTCCAGAGCATCACACCATGCCTAGCACATAATATAGATGCCTCCTAAATGCTAGATGACTGACTGACCCTCCTGGAGGAACTTGTTAGCTTATCAATATCCTCCCCAAATCGTGGCCCTCAGAGTCCAACAGGATTCTCCCCTCTCTCATTCTGGACCTTCTGCCTTTGTATACTGACTTAACAAATTCGTAGTGACTTTTCAGTCCTTTAAATTCCACCCCTACCAAGCTGCCATTATCATATATCCCTCATTCCTTTGGTTAATTCTTTAAGCCTACATAGAGGTCTACAAATAAATCCTGATTAATTAATTCCAAGCACTGGTCTTGGAAGCAGGAAGATTCATCTTCATGAGTCCAAATCCAGCCTCAGATTCTTACTAGCTGTGTGATTCTGATCAAGTCACTTAACCTTGTTTGCCTTAGTTTGCCTTCATCTGTAAAAAGAGCTGGAGAAGGAAATGGCAAACTACTCTGTATCTTTGCCAAGAAAATCCCCAAATGGGGTCATGGAGAGTCAGACATGACTGAAAATGACAACACCAACAATATTTATTGGAAACAAAAAACAGAAATGATAACTAAAACTAAAATCTATTTTTTTAACCTGCTTTATTAAATTTTGTTATCTTTATTTTATTCCAGTAATGAATTTACACATATATTTTCCAAGGTTACATGATTCATGTTGTCTCCCTCCCTTCTTCCCTTCCCATTCCACTGGGTCATACATGTATTATCACTCAAAACCTATTTCCATATTATTCATTTTTATAAGTGAATAATCTTATAAAACCCAAACTCCCAAACATATACCAAAATAAACAAGTGATAAATCATATGTTTTCACCTTCATTCCTACTCAAACAGTTCTTTCTCTGGAGGTAGAAAGCATTCTTTATCATAAAGTTACTCTGGATTATCTTGGATCATTGCATTGCTATTAGTAGCAAAGTCAATTACATTTGATTGTCCCAAAGTGTTTCAGTTACTGTGTATAATGTTTTCCTGGTTCTGCTCATTTCATTCTGTGCCAGTTCATGGATCATCCTAGTCATCATTCCTTAAAGCACAATAGTATTCCATCACTATCCTATACCACAAGGGACATCCCTTTAGTTTCTAATTCTTTGCCACCTCAAAAAACGCACCTATAAATATTTTTGTGCAAATGGGTCCTTTCCCATTTCTTTTTGTGTCTTTGGGATACAGATCTAGTAGTGGTATTGCTGGACTTCAAAAGGTATGCATTCTAAAAGTTATTTTCTAAAAAAAAGGATCTCTTCTTTTTGATTTGCAGTCTCTGTTCATTTCTAGTGAGATCCCTTTGGTCCTGCCTTTGTCATCCAAAATGGCAACCAGCTTTCTAAGCTTTATATCATCTACAAATTTGTCAAGAATGCTATTCATGTTGTCATCCAAACAACTGATAATGATGACTAGCATAGGGCCAAGGATGGATTCCCTAACCTCCCTCCAAGTTGATGTTAATCATTTAATGATGCTTCTTTGGGCCCAGTCACCCAACCAGTTCTGAGCACATTTGCATGGACTGTCATCTAACTTAGATATCTCCATTTGGCCACAAGGATATCTTGATGAAATATCCATTTTATCCCCTTGCTCTACCAATCTAGTACCTGTCAAAATGGTAAATGAAGTTAGTCTGATATGATTTGTTCTTCATGAAACTATACTGACTCTTTCTCTTTTTCCTCTCAATATACTCAGAAACCATGTCTTTGATAATATGTTCTTGAATTTTCCCAAAATTGAAACCAAACTCATTGGCCAAACTCCAGTGCTTAGCACAGTGCCTGGCCCATAGGTAACAATTAATAAATGCATATTGATTAATAATTTGGACTATAGTTTGAAGACTTCCTCCATCTCCCCTTTTGGAAAATGGAGACTTTTGCCTTTCTTCATTTTTGAGGCAACTCTCTTGTAAGATTGTTGGTTGTTTTTTTTTTAACCCTTACCTTCCATCTTAGAATCAATACCGTGTATTGGTTACAAGTCAGAAGAGCGATAATGGCTAGGCAATAGAGATTAAGTGACTTGCCCAGGGTCACACAGCTAGGATGTGTCTGAGGCCAGATTTGAACTCAGGACCTCTCATTTTTAGGCCTCACTCTAAGTCCACTGAGCCACCTATCTGCCTCCTTAGAGGTTTTTGAACTTCATCATTAGTGACTGAAATCCATACTCCATCCAGTTGCTCTTTCAGAGCTGTTCATTTTTTAAGGAAGGGGAGAAGAATAAGTACTTATAAAGTGCTTAATATGTTCCAGGCAGTGTATTAAGTGTTTTATAGATATTTGATTTCATTAGATCCTCAACAACCTGGAGGCAGATGCTATTATGATCCCCATTTTACAGTTGAAAAAAACTGAAGAAAACAGAAATTAAGTGACTTACCAAGGATAAAGAAGTGTCTAAGGTTGGATTTGAATTCAAGTCTTCGTGATTTCAGGCTCAATACTATTCACTGTTAAACCTAGTTGCCCTTAGTGGAGTTAGCTTTAGAAAGGTGATATAAGTTGTCATTGAGATAATATTTAAAGTTTGTCCAGCAGTGTAGAACCTGCCAGAGTTAATGCTCTGCTGGCATAGCCTTGGAGAATCTAGGGTCACCTCACACCATGATAATGCACTAGAAACTCCATAGTCTGGAAATATCTATGAGGCTGAATCTTCTTGGACTAGGATTTCTAGATTACTTTGGACAGATAAATAGTGCAAGGGATAGAACACTCAGCTTCAGGTCAGAAGGACTCAATTTCCTCCTGAGTTCAAATCTGGTGTCATACACTTACTAGCTGAGTGACCCTGGGCAAGTCAATTAACCCAGTTTACCTCAGTTTCCTCATTTGTCAAATGATCTGGCAAAGGAAATGACAAACCACTCCAGTATCTTTGCCAAGAAAACCTCATGGTCACAACGAGTCAGACATGACTGAACACTTACCTTATTCCATATGTTTTATGCATCTCTGCATAGACATATGAGATCATAGTTTTTATTGCTGGCTCTTGGATATTTTTTCTTGTGTATGATTAATATTCCTTTTTTCTGTTGTCAACTCTTCTATGTGGCTTGGCAGATAAGTGAGACAATTATTTCCTTCTGTAATTTTTCTGATCATCTTAGAGCACATTCTATCCCTAGCTAAGAACCTTCCATTCCAAAATTTTAACCTTGCTGTTGTTTAGTTGTTTTCAGTTGTGTCCAACTCTTCACAACTCCATTTGGAGTTTTCTTGGCAAAGATACTGCAGTGATTTGCCATTTCCTTCTCCAGCCCATTTGACAGATGAGGAAACTGAAGACAACAGGGTTAAGTGACTTGCCCAGGGTCACCAAGCTAGTAAGTGTCTGAGGCCAGATTTGAACTCAGGAAGATGGGTCTCCTTTATTCCAGGGCTGGTGCTCTATCCGCAGTGCCATGTAGCTGCCCAATTTAAACCTTAGTCTAAAATTTTCATTTTCAGATCTCATCTCTAGTCTCTTCAGATTCCATCCCCTTAGCCTGATAGTTACTTCTCAGATCCTTATTTCTTGTGATCTTCTTGCCATCTCCCATTGGCTTTACTGAGAAAAGGACTTCTTTTGTCCCTATGAGCCTCCCTGGGGAGCTGGGGTGGGGTAGTGATCAGGACTTCATAATTCCTAATAACATGTTTGAGGTCTTTTTTTTATCTGAAAATTTTTAATGAATTAATTTAAAATATTTTTCCATGGTTCCATGATTCATGTTCTTTCCCTCCCCTCCTCCCACCCCCTCCCGTAGCTGGCATGCAATTCCACTGGGTCACTGATCAAGACCTATTTCCATATTATTAGTATTTGCACTAGGGTGATTGTTTAGAGTTTACATCCCGATCATATCCCCATTGACCCATGTGATCAAGCAGTTGTTTTTCTTCTGTGTTTCCGCTCCCACAGTTCTTTCTCTGAATTTCTCATAAGTCCCCCAGAATTGTCCTGGGTCATTGCATTGATGCTAGTAGAGAAGTCCTTTATATTTGATTGTGCCACAGTACATCCATCTCTATGTACAATGTTCTCTTGTATAAGGTCTTTCTTGTGTGTTAGTATTTGTTGACATGGAATGGCCAGGAGTAGGTAGTAATTGCCATTTTTGACAGTTCTTTCAAGTGCCTACTATGAGCAAGGGACAATGAGAGATTGATCCAATGGAGGCAACACATTCAAATTATTTCAGCGAGCACTTATCATCTACTATGTGCAAGAAAACATGTTTAAATAAGGCAACAGAAAGACAAAAAAACAGCAGACCCTGCCTGCAGAGCTTATCATTTAAAAGGGGCTATGACAAATGCAAAAGCATGATACAGCACAGAAGAGAATAAGGGGAAATCTAGAACTCTCTAGGAAATCTCGCAGAGAGAGAAATTCTTTTTATTTGGGGAGGATTCATGGAGGATGAGTCCTAAGCTGAACCCTGAGGGAAAAGGAAGGTTTTAAATGACAGAAATGAGGAATGTATTACAGACATAGAATGAATGGCTTGTGCAAATGTATGGTAGTGGGAGAGAGCAAAAGGAGATATTAGACTAGCTGTGTGACCCTGGGCAAGTCACTTAACCCCAATTTCCTAGCCATTACTGCTTTTCTGCCTTGGAACCAATACTTAGTTTCTATTCTAAGACAGAAGGGAAAGGTTAAAAAGGAAATATTAGAACAGCTAGACTCCAAATTGGTTCGAAGAGAGTCTGCTTTTAGGGGGATAATGTGAATGCTTTCCAAAGTAAAAGCTGGCATTAGACCATGGAGGACCCTCAATGTCAGGAAAGGGAGATTGCATTTTGTCTGGTAGGCAATAGTTAGTCACAGAAGATTTATGAGCAGAATGATGCATTTGGATCTGTAAATCAGGGTGACTATTTTGGCAGCCGGTGAAGGAGAAGAGAGAGACAGGAGGCGAGCTGACCCATTAGGAGGTAATTCAGTTCAACAAGCATTTTAAAAGCATATTCAAGGCACTGGGCTAGGTGCTAAGGATACAGAGCCATAAAGGAAACCATTCTCATCCTCAGGGACAGGAAGCTTCCATTGTGGTGGTGAAGGAGCGTGGGGAAGGCTACACCAAGTACATACACAGATAAGCAAATACCCAGTTATACAAATGAATTTAAAGAGGAGAAATCACTCCTAGTTGCTGATGTGAGGGGAGGAATGTGAAAAACAGGTGGTGGGGCATCTGGGCTTTGCTTTGGAGGAAGCTAGGGATTATATGAGGCACAAATGAAGAGGGAAAGCATTCTAGACCCCAGGAGCAACTGTGCAAATATAAGGGGGGGGTTCCATTGAGTCAATCCAGCCCCCCAGTTCCACTTAAAGAAACTCCCAAACTACTCTAGCCTTGACACCCTTATCGATGAGAACTTCTCTATTGAATCAACCAATTAATCAAAGGCATTCAACTAAGATACAGCTACGTGTTGGGTCTTATGTGCTTTCTGTAGAATAGCAAGCCAGGTGGGAGGCCAGCATTGGAGCCTCTGTCAGGTTACAGGAGAGATTGGTTCAACTTAAGCCTAGAAGGGGGAATCCCTTTGCAGGGGAGGAGAAACTGAGTCTTTCTCCCCTCCCCACAACTCCAGAGGGTCAGAGGATTTGTTCCTCTCATGAGCATCCTAGGAGCAGCCCAGGAATAGCAGCGTGACTGGCAGCAGCCATAGTGGAAACTGAGGACAAACTGAGGGACACTCATAAGTTTAGGACTTTACAAAGGGCCAAGCAGAAAGCTACAGCATCCTGAAGGGGAATTTTGTGAAGACCCTATGAAGAGGAGAAAAGGGCTTCCCGGTGCTTTCTAAAAGCTGATTAAGTGCTATCAACTGATAATTGTGGAAACATACTGGTAGGGATTTATGAGCTATAGAAGTAAAATAATAATGATAATAATAACTCCAAAGGCCTTAAGGATTACCCTTAGAACTTCAAGGGGAGTACAAGCCAGCTGCACACTCTGGAGACCTAGCCTCAAGTGCAAGTGGGAGATGGAGGAGAATCTCCAGAGCACCTGGTATAAAAAGAAAGGCATGGAGGCAGTAAATGGAATGCCTTAAGCCTCCTAACTTTATTCTCCAATCTCACTGTGGACTTCAATCCTTCCTCTACTCAGCAGCTTTCCCTAGCCATCTTCATTGCTTTGGCTAAGTCCTTCTGGTTTCCTAAGCTCAACCCCTTAGGGAACTAGTTCAATTCTACACTAGCCTTTACTACACTACACTAGCCTACACTAGCTGTAGTTCAATTCTACGCTAGCCTTTACTATACTACACTAGCCTATACTAGCTGTAGGTCAGTTCTACACTAGCCTTTACTATACTACACTAGCTGTAGTTCAATTCTACACTAGCCTTTACTATACTACACTAGCCTATACTAGCTGTAGGTCAGTTCTACACTAGCCTTTACTATACTACACTAGCTGTATTTCAATTCTACACTAGCCTTTACCAAACTATACTAGCCGACACTAGCTGTAGTTCAATTCTAC
Source organism: Monodelphis domestica (assembly GCF_027887165.1). Classification (NCBI taxonomy): domain Eukaryota; kingdom Metazoa; phylum Chordata; class Mammalia; order Didelphimorphia; family Didelphidae; genus Monodelphis; species Monodelphis domestica. The sequence continues at coordinate 400,222,226 of NC_077230.1, read as the reverse complement.
ACTAGCATTTACTACACTACACTAGCCTACACTAGTTGTAGTTCAATTCTACACTAGCCTTTACTACACTACACTAGCTGTAGTTCAATTCTACACTAGCCTTTACTACACTACACTAGCCTACACTAGCTGTAGTTCAATTCTACACTAGCCTTTACTACACTATACTAGCCTACACTAGCTGTAGTTCAATTCTGCACTAGCCTTTACTACACTACACTAGCCTACACTAGCTGTAGTTCAATTCTACACTAGCCTTTACTACACTACACTAGCCTACACTAGCTGTAGTTCAATTCTACACTAGCCTTCACTCTCGAATCTTCTGTGTTCTTCTCCCAGCACTACTCATGCTTTTCAAAACGTCACGCTTTGATTGTTTACATATTTCCCTCTTCTTCTTCTATTCCTCTGAACAGAGATGGCAATTGCACTGATTGAGTCCATTACAAATTTACTATCCCTAGTGGGCCCTTGCAGCAGCAAGGCTCTCCTTCTGCTTCTCCTTAATTGATTTTCTATCCCACTCATCACAGCATCAGTTTTATACCTTCTTTGCTTTCTTCAAGCCTTTCTCAGCACCTCTTCCCTTCTCCTCTTCTCAGCCAAAGACTTCGACTCACAATTTACTAAGAAAATTCAGGCTGTTTGCCATGACCTCCCTCTTCTCTCCTATTGATTTCATAGCCTTTTACATCATCTAATTCCTTTATTCCATAAAGTGACCCTTCTCTTTACCAAGGACAAGTCCTTTCCCTGTACCATTGTCCTCATCCTCATCCATTTTCTTTAGAATACTTATAATTCCCCTCTCTAATCTTTAGTCTAATTACTAGTCATTGTTATTCAGTCATTTCAGTCTCATGTCTGACTCTTCATGACTCCATTTGGGGTTTTCTTGGCAGAGACACTGGTTTGCCATTTTATTTTCCAGCTCATTTGACAGATGAGGAAACTGAGGCAAATAGAGTGAAGTGACTTGCCCAGGATCACCCAATTAGTAAATATCTGAGTCCAGATTTGAACTTAGGAAGATGAGTCATCCTGACTTTAGGCCAGGCACTACTTAGTCCCTGCCACTTGTGCCACCTACCTGCTCAAAAGCTCATCTTTCCCTCCATACCCTTCTGAATTTCCCCCTTTCTATAATGGGCTTCACCATTCTCTCAATTTACTGGACTAGCAACCTTGGTATTGCCTCCAACTCCTTCTCATTTAGCCCACATAACAAGTATTCATTACAGCTTGTCATTAGTGTCCCATAACATTCCTCCCATCTCTTGCTTTCTTTCCTCTCACAGGATTGCCACTGGTCCTCTTGCCTGGACTACTAGCACAACCTCCTCTTTTAGTCTCCTCTCACTCTAGTCTCTTTTCCACATTGCCTTCCAACTGATTTCCTGAAGCGTCAGTGTGACTGCATTACCATTGTTGTCTGACTTTTCATGATCCCATTTGGGGTTTTCTTGGTAGAGATATTAGAGTGGTTTAACCATTTCTCCAGCTTATTTGACAAATGAGAAAATTGAGGCAAAAAGTGACTGACTCAGGGTCATATAGCATCTGAAGCTAGACTTGGGCTCAGATCTTCCTGATTCCAGGTGAGGTGCTCTCTACCCTGAGCCATTTACCTGTTCCCACCTCTACTTCAATAAACTATAGTGACTTTATTATTTCCAGCTTCAAATAAAAACTTTTTTTTGACATTTAAAATTGCCAACAGTCAAGCACCTCCCTATTTCCCCAGTCTTATTATACATGAGTCTCCTCCATTTACTCTGTAGTCCAGAGATGCTGGCCTATTTGTTATTTCACATATAGAGATTTTCCATCCTTTGTCACTCTTCCCTGGGATGCCTTCCCTGCTAACTTCTGCCTCATGGAATCGTATTTTGTACAAGTGCTGCTTTCTGGGGGAGACTTTTCTGGTCTCTCCATCTAGTCCTTCTTTCCCGTTCAAGGTTACCTGTACCTACTCTGTATTATGTTCTCTTGTTATGTCCCCTTTTAGAATAGGAATTCCTTCCAGGCAGTAGCTGTTGTTTTGTTTTGTTTTGTTTTCCTTTGTACTGATAGCTCTTAGCGGAGTGCCTGAAACATAGAAGGCACTTAACTGAAGGAGACTTCACTAGAATCAGACTTCACCAGAAGGGTCAGGAGGGTCTAGTCTATAAGTGAAGTTGCAGAGTTCCAGGAATTGTGACTTGGACTGGATTTACAAACTGGGAAGATGCCTGCCATGAGAATGGATGAGATCACTGCAACAGAATGTAGAAAGCCAAGTTAAGAACCTTGAGGAACACCTACACTTAGGGAGCAGGAGGAGGAGAATGAATCAGTGAGAAAGAAGTGGTCAGACAGGTAAGAGAGTCAGGAGAGAGCAGTGGCATAGAAACCAAGGAAAGAAAAAGAATTCAGTAGGAGGGAATTGCTATGAGTGTCAAATCCTACAGAAAGGCTAAGGAGGAGGAGGAGTAATTCTGAGAATAGGTCATTATATCTGGCAATTAATTAAGAGCAGTTTCAGTAGGGTAGTTGTTGGAAGCCCATTAACAAGGGATTGAAGTGAGTGGTGAAGCAAGGAGTAGAGATTTCTCTTTTTTGGAAATTTAGCAGTGTGGGATGTGTGTGTGAGTGTGCGTGTGTGTGTGTTTGTGTGTGTGTGTGAGAGAGAGACAGTCAGACAGACAGACAGAGACAGAGACAGAGAGAACATTAAGTCATGAGAACATAGCAGGGTCAAGAGAGTACAGGTTTATGAATTAGCTTTTTGGAGGGGGATTGAGTAGATTTTTGCATGTTTGTAAGATGTGGGAAAGGAGATGAAAGAGGCAGAAAGGGGTGGAGAAGAAGATGAAGATAAAAGAGAAAGTACAATAGAGTTCCTGAAGAGATGGGGTCAAGTATACAAGTGGAGCTATAAGCCTTGGCAAAGAGAAGTGCCACCCAATCTTCTAAAGATATATAATCTAAGGAAGGAGGACTTGCAGTCCCAGATCTCAAACTATACTATAAAGCAGTGGTTATCAAAACAATTTGGTACTGGCTAAGAGACAGAAAGGAGGATCAGTGGAACAGACTTGGGGTAAATGACCTCAGCAAGACAGTTTATGACAAACCCAAAGACCCCAGCTTTTGGGACAAAAAATCCATTATTTGATAAAAACTGCTGGAAAAATTGGAAGACAGTGTGGGAGAGATTAAGTTTGGATCAACACCTCACACCCTACACCAAGATAAACTCAGAATGGGTGAATGACTTGAACATAAAGAAGGAAACTATAAGTAAATTAGGTGAACACAGAATAGTATACATGTCAGACCTTTGGGAAGGGAAAGATTTTAAAACCAAGCAAGACTTAGAGTCACAAAATGTAAAATAAATAATTTTGACTACATCAAATTAAAAAGGTTTTGTACAAACAAAACCAATGTAACTAAAATCAGAAGGGAAGCAACAAATTGGGAAACAATCTTCATAAAAACCTCTGACAAAGATTTAATTATTCAAATTTACAAAGGAATTGTACAAAATATCAAGCCATTCTCCAATTGATAAATGGGCAAGGGGCATGAATAGGCAATTTTCAAAGAAATCAAAACCATTAATAAGCACATGAAAAAGTGTTCTAAATCTCTTATAATCAGAGAGATGCAAATAAAAACAACTCTGAGGTATCACCTCACACCTAGCTGATTGGCTAACATGACAGTAGGAAAGTAATGAATGCTGGAGGGGATGTGGCAAAGTCGGGACATTAATGCATTATTGGTGGAGCTGTGAATTGATCCAACCATTCTGGAGGGCAATTTGGAACTATGCCTAAAGGGCCATAAAAGACTTTCTACCCTTTGATTCAGCCATAGCATTGCTGGGTCTGTACCCCAAAGAGATAATGGACAAAAAGACTTGTACAAGAATATTCATAGCTGCACTCTTTGTGGTGGCCAAAAATTGGAAAATGAGGGGATGCCCATCAATTGGGGAATGGCTGAACAAATTATGGTACATGTTGGTGATGGAATACTATTGTGCTAAAAGGAATAATAAAGTGGAGGAATTCCATGGAGATGGGAACAACCTCCAAGAAGTGATGCAGAGCGAAAGGTGCAGAACCAGGAAAACAGTGTACACAGAGACTGATACATTGTGGTACAATCGAAGGTAAAGGACTTCTCCATTAGTGACAATGCAATGTCCCTGAACAATCTGCAGGGATCTAAAAAACACTATACACAAGCAGAGGATAAACTTGTGGGAGTAAAAACACTGATGAAAAGCAACTGCTTGACTACAGGGGGAAGGGGATATGACTGAGGAGAGACTCTAAATGAACACTCTAATGCAAATACCAACAACATGGAAATGGGTTCGAATCAAGGACACATGTGATACCCAGCGGAATCGCTGGTGGGCTATGGGAGAGGTGGTGGGAGGGGGGAGGGAAGAAAAGAAAATGATCTTTGTTTCCAATGAATGTTTGGAAATGACCAAATAAAATAATGTTTAAAAAATAAAGATATATAATCTAAGGGCAGTTGATTATCTGATATTATATGCTGTGCTCTTTGAGGGCAAGAACTATGCCATATTTATCTTTGTATATGTGTCGAATGAAAAAGGAACTATGTTCTAAATGTTTCTTGTGTATATCTTAATCTTTCCAGCTAGATCCTTAACTCCCTAAAGACTGATTGCTTTGTACTTTAGTATTGTCTTAGCATCTGTGTCAAGACAAATCTATTCGCAATCTTCAGGTCTCCCACTTTTTCAGTTTTCTTCTGGTCCCCACACCAACTACTTATTCTTCAATCCAGTGACTTGTTTCTCAAACAAGTCACTCCATGACCAAATGCTGGGCATGCTCTCCCTCCTCATCTTTACCATCTGACCTCCTTCAAGTGCCAGCTAACATCATACCTTATGCAAGAATCCTTTCCCTATCCTCCTGAATTCTAGTGCTTTCCCTCTTATGACTATCTCTGATTTAACCTGTATATAGCTTGTTTGTACATAGTTGTTTGCATGCTATCTCTCCCAATTGATCTGAGTTCCTTGGGAGTTTTTTTTAAATGGGATCTGTTTATTTAGTGGTCTCAGAGATTTTTTGGGTTCCCTTCTTTAAAACAAAGTTAAAGAAACCCAAATGTCTCAAAGTAACAATGTAGACAATGTTATATTACCCAAGGATACCAGGAGATCCATTTTATCAACAACTTTATAGCAAACCTTGAGAAATATCTGAACTGAGGTTTGGTAATAAGTCCTCTCCACCCACAAGAGCTGGACTAGCTTCTTTTGTCTTTCTTTGTTATACCCTGTGCTTAGCACAATGCCAGGCACCCGACAGGCGATTAATATTTATCTATTAACTGGCTAAAGAAATATCGATTGTCAGTTCTTTCTGGAAATGAATGACCTGGAAAAGAGAAAACCTGGGGTTGGGAGCCGACCTGAGAATTGCCCTCATGTCTGGGAAGGGCTCTCCTAGGATAAAGAGCTTTGAGTGGCCCCTGAGGGCAGAAGTAGGAGCCAAGGCTGGACGGAAGAAGCAAAGATGACGATTTGGGGGGGGGGGGGGAGAGAAGGGGTGATGTCCAGAGAACCCTTTGGAAGCTCAGCAGCCTGGGATTGGGCAGGGCTGGCTGCCAGAAGGGGCAGTGGGTCGCAGTCATTGGAAGTCTGCAAGGATCGCGTGCCTACTGCTCAGGCATGTTAAAGAGGGGGATTGGCGGTCAGGCCCGCCGGGGGTCTGCACGTCCAGTCAACCCCCCGCCCCCACCAGTTCGGGGAGGCTGCTTGCTCTCTGGGCCCAGTGACTCAGGACTTGGAGCGCTTCCTCCCAGCCTCCTCGCCTCCCTGCCTCCTTCTCTTTGGAGTGGGGCCCGGCTGTCAACCGGCTAGTGAGCTCCGGGTGTCGCAAGCCAGTTCATGGGTCAGGCTGCACGGACAAGATGACCTTTCTCAAGGGCCCACAGCCCCCCTCCCCTGGGTACCCTCCTTGTTAGCTCGGGCTCCCGAGCCACCAGGGTGCGCTGTGTAGGTGTCCCCAAGAATTCTCCCTCCAGCTCCGGAGCTCCGGCCCCCCTTTGCTTCTATAGGCTCGGGACGCTTGGGATTCTCGTTTCCCATTGGCTGGAGGTGGTGCCAGTTTCTCAAGTTGGGAGGCAGGCCCGGGTGACGCGCCCAGGGACGAGGGCGGTGCCTGCGGCTCGAGGGAGCGAGGGCGGGGCGGGGCTTGGGGTGGATCCGCCGCTGTCTCCTTCGCTGTCTGCCGCCTTCGCCGCCGCCTCTACCCGGGCCAGTGTGATCGCAGCCGTCTTGGAAGTAGCACCCAACCCCGTAGCCGCGTCCCTGCCTCCCTCTGTGCCCCCGCGTCGCCCCTGGGATGCGGGGCCGCACCTCGCCATGACGGGCTTGGGTCGCCCCGCTCTCCGGCTCCGGCTCCAACCCCAGGCAGCGGCTCCTCTAGGGGTGGTGCTGCGGCGCGGCGCCGCTGTCCGACCCGGCGCCTGCTGACTGCGGCCCCCGCTTCTCCTCCTTCTCCTTCTCCGCCGCCGCGCCCACGCCCAGGCTCGGCTCTTCGTCCGGAGGTGAGGCCAAGGAGGGCAGGATAGGGGTGGGGGGGCCCGTTAAGGGAAGGGGAAAGAGGGAGGGGCTGCGGGGAGGGGGCGCGCGGCCCGGGAGAGGGAGAGAGGGGAGGGGGCGCGCGCGCCCGCGGGCAGGCATCCCTCGGGGGGAGGGGAGAGGGGGAAAGCCGAGGAAGGATTAAGGGCGGGGGAAGGCTGGGGACGCAGTTTAAGCGATTGACAGGCGAGCGAGGGCCAGGAATTTGGGCGAGCTCTGCCTCACCCCGAGTCTGTAAGGCGGCCCCCCTCTCCGCTCCACCCTTCCCTAGATTCTTAGGGCGTCGAAAGGGAGGTGTGAAACTGGGGAGGTAGCCCCCCACTGGGTGGAGGGGGGGGTGGAATCTGTGAAGCTTCTGGGCATCCTTTCACCCTCTGACAGCTGGTATTGCAGGGAGGAGTATCAAATGGACCCTAGTATTCCTTTTCTCTCTCTCTCTCTCTCTCTCTCTCTCTCTCTCTCTCTCTCTCTCTCTCTCTCTCTCTCTCTCTCTCTCTCTCTCTCTCTCTCTCTCTCTCTCTCTCTCCCCTCTTCCTCCTTTTACCCCTCTCCCTTTTCTGTCTCCCTTTCCCCCTCCTCCCCACTACCTTCCCCCCGCCCCTCCTCTTTTCTCTCTCTTCGCCTCCTCTCTCCACAGAAGGGAAGGTTTATTATTTTCTCGGGTGAGTTGATTCTCCACCTGGGTTAGCAAGTTAAGGCTTTGATTATGGACCTGATCACCTTTTCCCTGTTGTTTACCCTCCACTTCTTGCAAGACACCAGGCCAACTGTGTTCTTGCTGCTTCTACCTCCAAGGTGCTGGCTGATATGTGCTAACCTGATCTCGAAGCAGTTGGATGCCAGGATTCTCCTGGTAGTTCTTTCCAGTGGCTCACAGACAAGCTGGTTAATTTATTTTCAGAAGGTGGGGAGGTTCTGCGCGATTTTTACCCTTTCTGTAGAAAGGGTATTCCTTTCTTAAAAAATCTTGTCCTCTCAGTTTTTCAAGTCTTTGCTGGCATTCAAAGCTTCAGTTAGGAGTGCAATTATTCCCTTTTTTGAGACATATAATGGGACTGAAAAAATGGAAGGATCCAAGGCTAGAAAGAGGAGAGAGATGGAGAAGGGGCTTATTCAGTTATATCCAGATGTGGTAAAAAGCTGTATGTAGTCTCTGTATTCACAGTACAGAATTACCATGGCAGCCATATTGGGAGGATGATCTGACAATCCTTTAGGAGCCAAATCCAGGCTGCTGGAAGGTACAGAATGACAGCCCTGGCTGCTTTCAGGGTGACTGGTTGCATTAGAGGCCAAGTTATGGGGGTTGGGAGACTGCTGGAGTAGGCTAGTCATTGTTCATGTAAAACAAAACAATACATTCCATTTCTTAAAAGCAGAATTGAGCTTTCAGGGCATATTTTTTTCATTGGTGAATTGTAAAATTGGCTTCAAAGTTCAACTGCCCTTAAGCTTTCTCTTTTCCCTTAGTGTGAGATATGTTACTGGATTTACCCTGAGTGGGCTTGCCTGAATGTATTCTTAATATATAGGCAAATAGAATTTGTGCTAAGGTTAATCTTATTAGATACTTGATTCAGCATATTTTGTATATCTTTAAAGTATCTCAAACTATGAATGTTAAATAAAAATATTCAAATGATGGGGGTTTGGTCCACCAATATAACCAACGTCACTAGTTATTTTTAGATAATCTTTAGACTGCCCACAGAGGATCCCTTGCTCATGGGTCTCGATGTTTTAGGTGGTCGATTCACTTATTACACATGGTGCTTTGTGTCATAGTATATTTCTGGGGACCTGTAAAATCTTTAAATGGAAGTGCAATGTTTAGCATGTGGCAGCTTTTACAAGATATATCATCTCTGATTTTATGAAAAGGGTGCCATTTTGTTTCTCTTAGTATAAATTAGCTTACATTTTAACTCAGCATTACTTCAGATAAACAGTAAAGTATGACATATTTCCTGCTTTAGTTGGAATAATAGTTGATTGGATTACTGAGTGATTATATTCTAGAAGGGTGAAGTGAGTCTTCACATTATCAGAATCCTTCATATTATTATCTCAGTTCAAGTGGAAAATCAAGTCCCCTCACCTAGAGTTATCTACAGTCACAGGACTAGAATAAGACCTTTAGAGATCAGTTTCCAGCTTTTGTGTTCTCTATTGGGAAAAAAAGACTTCTTGAAACTAGTTAAATGAACTCAACTTAGAATTCTTTTTATGAATATAGTATATACAACCTTAATAATTTTGGTTTTAGGCCTTTCTTTTAAAGATTTGGAAATTCTTGTGTAGTTCAAGGCATGTAGACACTGAATAATTTTCAATTAAGGTATGGCAACTTGTAATTGGCTATGTAATTTTGATTCTTTTTTTCCTAATTACAAAAATATTATTTTAAAAAGTAAGTTAGTTTTTTAAAAAACACAAAGATTGAAGAATTCTATCTAAATATATTTTCAACACTTATTTTTTATGTGGGACTTGATTAACTGAATAATGCATCAAATATGGAGCCAGCAAAATCTTAGGTATTTGTGAAAGTTTGTCCTCTGACAAATACTTTTCTAAAATTTGTCAGACTGAATTATAGTGTCAGAGTTTTAGAACTGGCTGTTTTTTCCTTTACAAGACTAGATATGAATGCAGCTTCTCCTCTTTCATGTTCCCCAGTTTGAATCTATGAAGTGAATAAATGTCTAAGAATAGTCTGCCAACAAAGTGTTTCCAAGGCAAGTGATTCACTCTAGCTTATTTTTCTGGATGTAGTCTTGACTTATATAAAAAATAAAATAAAGAAATTAGACTTTTGTGCTCTCCCTTATATATCCCTTTCTAAGGTTGCTGACCCTAGCAGGTCTTTTCCTGAAAGAAATATATCTTGCTATTTGACACGGTTCATTTCTTTTTTTTTTTTAAACCCTTACCTTCCATCTTGGAGTCAATACTGTGTATTGGCTCCAAGGCAGAAGAGTGGTAAGGGCTAGGCAATGGGGGTCAAGTGACTTGCCTAGGGTCACACAGCTAGGAAGTATCTGAGGCCAAATTTGAACCTAGGACCTTCCTTCTCTAGGCCTGGCTCTCAATCCACTGAGCTACCCAGCTGCCCCCACATTGTTCATTTCTGATAAATTTGAAATTAATAAATTGCCTGCTACATTCTATAACTGTCTTTTGGAAAAATTGGCCTTATTTAATGGACAGTACTGAATTTTTACAATCCTTGTAGGAACGTGAGAAGAAAAAAAAACCAAACCTTTTAGGACTTTCTTTTTCTTGGATAGTTAGGTTGATAGAAAAATTAGGAAAAAATTATACCAGCATGTTTATGAAGCAGAAAACCTACCAAAATGTGCCTTGACTTTTTCTTGAAGTAGAATTTCTTCTTAGTGAGCCAGTGGTCTTTTTAATGTTTTCTCTAGGATCATTATCAGTTAATATTGGATGCCTAAGTAGAGACCAGTGGAATCCTTGACTTTCAGTTATTTATAGATGGCCATTTGTAGTTTGTAGTTATCCTGAAGTTGCGGAAACTCATTCGTTTTTATTCATTCTATTTTCAGCGAGGACTAAGAATTTTTTCCCTTTACCACTCCCATCAACCAGCCAAAAGTGATTCAAATTCCTATAACATTTGTTGCCTGTGTTTGAGTCTTTATCTTCCAAGGAGACTGTAAGTCTCTGCAGGATAGGGGACTAGCTTATACGCTATCTATAGCCTCTTCACTTCTTAATGATTTATGTTATGTTTCATATTTAAATTGAACATGAAAATTCACACTTACAAGATGTATGAAGCAGGGAACAGATTTGTTGTATGTTACTTGAAAAGACCTAAAATGTTGGATAAGACTCTCTGTTAAGCATTTATGGGAGGTCATGACCAACAATGCTGCAGTTAAGAAGGTGTAGAAGGATTGAGACCAGTACCATTAGAAGGAATACTCCATATAGTTATTGTTGTTGTTTTAGTCATGTTTAAATCTTGACCCAAGGAGCATACTGACCATGGGCCTTTCTTGGCAAATATCTTAGAGTAGTTCGCCATTTCCTTCTTCAGTGGATTAAGGGAAGTGGTTTAAGTGATTTGCCCAGGGTCACACAACTAGTCACACAACTGTCTGAGGCCATATTTGAACTCAGGTACTTGACATTTAACCACCTAGCTGTCTCCTTACCCACATGGACAAGATCCCAGATTCTTTGAAGTATGGGAATACTTAAATATTTGCCTTCATGGAATTTTTAGGTCCCCTTGGCCATATGTTCCAATGAATGAGTTCTCTTACTAATTTATTTACTTTTGGTATTTTGAGTAATTTTCTTTATCCCTTCTCAGTTCTAATTAACTTGATTTCTAAAGCCCATGAACTTTCTTCCATTTCAGAATTGGTTTGAGTAACACAGAGTAGAGAGTGCCATCCTATAGTGCTCTAAAATACTGTGGTTGCTGAAAGTAGGATAGCATTTTATTTGATTTGTCAAGCTATCAGATCTTTAACTCAAGAACGCATCTTTGTGTCCTTTAAATCAAGGACACATTCAGTGACAAAAAATAAATGACAAAATAGGATATAACAAAATTTGCTTTACTTTCTCTTTTCTAGGAACACTTTTTTAAAAAGTCAGATATCTTAAGTTAGAATGTTTTCAAAAGAGAATGAAATTACTGTGTAGTTGACTCCGTTTTTTTTTTAAAGCAGTTTCTTCCTCATCTTTAGCAAAGATTCAGAGCACAGGGCTTTCCCTCCATCCAGTTATCCTTTGCTTGTGCTACATGACCTATCAATACAATATTCTTTTGGTGATGCTTATGGCTGTGCAGCATAGAATAGCACAGTCTCTAAAGAGTTAAAAGTTTTTGCTTGAAGGGCAATGGTTTACATGAGTAGGGTGCAGATTATTACTCTCAAACAATTGTACAGGATAAACATCATCAATATTAGCAAAGAAGTATAAGATCAGAAAGGGAGGTGTTAGTTTTTGTTATTGCTAAAACAATTTTAGAAAAAGGAAAGTGCTTTAAAAGAGATTTCCTTACTAAGATTTCTATATTATGCTTTTTTCCTTTGGAAAAGGAAACTAAAGCACTGAAGTGAATTGTTGATATTTACTTTCAAAAGTCCCAACTTCTGGCTAGTCTATTTGCATATATTTTATTTTCAGAATTTAAAAGGAAATAGTTTCTATAATCATAAATATCATTTTTATAATTATAAACTTAATTATTAATAACATCTAAGAAACATACATAATAGGGACTAAATCGCAGATAACACCCTCATTTAAGAAAGTAGAACCAACTAATTGAAATATGATAGTTGGGAACCACTGGCTCCCTTTTTCTAAGTTCCTCTGAAGTTCCTTCTATTCCCTTTGACTTTGCTTCCTCATCCTTTCTTTTTTAATGCATTTTTATTGATATTGTTTGCTTTTTTTTTAACATCACCATAGTTTACCCCTCTCTCCTAAGAGCCATCCCATATGACAAATAATTTTTTTAATGATAAGGAAGAGGAAAAAAAATAAGTAAAATTGATCAATATACCAAAAAAAGTCTGAAAATTTGTGCAACGTATAGCTCATTCTGGTAAACTTCCTACCTCTAAAAAGGGGCAGGGTGGATGTAAGTTCTCATAATATTTCTTTTTTTTTGTCATGCTTATTTTTGTTTGTTTGAAACAAACCCTTACCTTCTGTCTTAGAATCAACACTAAGCATTGATTCCAAGGCAGAAGAGCAGTAAGGGCTAGGCAATGAGGGTTAAGTGATTTGCCCAGGGTCACAGAGCTAGGAAGTATCTCAGGTGAGATTTGAACCCAGGACCCCCTGTCTCCACTCCTGGCTCATGATCCACTGAGCCACTTAGCTGCCCTGAGCCTTGCTTATTCTTTATAGTTTTGTGATATTCATTTTTAATTGTTTTTGTGATTCTTCGCACTTACTTTGTTGTAGTCACTGCATACATTACTTTCTTGATTGATTAGTTTGTGTAGATTTTTCTTGCTTCTCTCTATTTAGAACATTCATCATTACCTTCATCATAGTAATATTCCATTACATTTATGTGCAATTTTGTTTTATCATTCTCCAATTATAGATATATATTTTATTTCTATTTCTTTGCTATCACAAAAAAGTGCTACTACAAATATTTTGGGCTGTGTACAATTTTCTTATCTAATTTTCTTTCTTGGAATATAAGCTAAGCAATGGAAACTCTGGATATGGACCTTTCAGTCACATTGTTTGCATAGTTTCAAATTGCTTTCCAGAATTTTTGTACTAATTTACAGTTCCATTAGCTGTGCCCTAGTGTGCTTCTCTTACTACATCACTGACTATTCCAATCTTTTGTCATCTTGGCCAGTTTTCTTGTTGTTAGGTGAAACCTCCGGGCATTTTGATTTGCATTTCCCTCTTTGACTTGGAGCATTCATTTAAGTTCTTAACAGTTTGCAACTCTTTAGAAAACTCTGTGTGTGTGTACACACATGTGTAATAAAAACTTTTCTCAATAGAGAAGTAGCAATGGGAGCAAAAAAATAAAACCTTTAGAAAAGCTTCTTTTTCCTGGATGGTTAGGCTGTTAATTGTTTGTCTATATATCAGAGAAATTTGATACAAAGATTTTCCTTCTCCTCCTCCCCCATTTTGCCATTTTCCTTCTTTGTTCATTTTTGTTTGAATCTTCATGATCCATTTTTTTGGGGGGAGATACTGGAATGGTTTCCTAATACCTTCTCTTGCTCATTTTACGGAGAAGGAAACTGAGGCAAACAGGGTTAAGTGACTTGACTCTGGTTCAAATCTGAGGTCAAATTTGAACTCAGGAAGATGGTAAGCCTCACTCTAGGTCTGACACTATCCATGTGCCACTTAGCTACCCCACCCTTTCCTTTTTATCTTAGTTTCATTAACTTTGGTTTTGCAGGAACTTTTTAGTTTTATGTAATCAACAATTTATTTGTAATGAATACATAATCAATATTTTATATAATCAAAGCGATCTGTTTTATCTCTTGTGCTTGACTATGCCTTGTTTGGTTAAGAATGTATCTCTTACTCATGCCTGTCGGAGGTATATGATATCTTTCTTTTAAAAGTTTTTTAGCTGTATGATCAAAGGTAGTGTGGTGTAGTGACTAGAGAGCGTTGAGACAGGAAGATCTGGATTCTAGACTGTTCTCTGCTATCTAATAGCTCTATGACTGTGGGCAAGTAATTTATGATCTGAGACTGAAATCACCATTCTAAACTGGGAACAAACAGGAGAGCAATGAGTGGGGGAACTGGGATTAGTTATAGATAGAGAGTAAGAGAACTTGGGGTTCCACTTTTGCTTTTGCTACTATTTTTCTGCATAACCGTGGGCAAGGCCTCCATTCATTGCTAAGAGATGAAAGTACTGAACTGGATCAGTGGTCTCTTTTTTTTGGTTCCTTTTGTTCTATTCTGTGAACCCCTTTCAACAGCAACAAAAAAATGTGTTGTGAATTCCCAGGGTACCTTAATATACTGTTCATAATCTTTTTATTAAGTGTTTATTGTGACTACAATACTAACTCTTGCCTCTCTGCCAAACGCCAAATAAAAATTTACACTATATAATCATGAAATATAAAATTTTATTCAGTGGGGCAGCTCGGTGGTATGATGGTTAGAATGCTGAGCCTGGGATTAAAAAGACTTGAATTCAAATTTGTCCTTAGACTCTATTTGTGTGATCTTGGGCAAATTGCTTAACTACTATTTGTATCAGTTTCTTCATCTGTAAAATGGGACTATTAATAGCCCCTACCTCCCAGGGTCGTTGTGAGGATCAAATGAGATAATATTTGTAAAGTGCTTAGCACAGTATATGCTATTTAAATGTTAGCTATTCTTGTCATTATTATACATGTATTGTTGGTATCATATCAAATATACTTATATTAACATAATTTTAACATATTAACAGGGTTGTTATTAACAGGTTATTAATTTAGTTATAGGAACTAAACATAATTATAGAATCTATAAAATATTTAGGAATAGTTATTTTAAATTTAAAGCATTTTAGTATATAAATATTTAAAATATTGGGAATATTTCATGTAGGATATTCCATAAGAATGAAGAGAAATAATCCAGAAAGACCTTCTGTGCTCATTATTGTTTGTAAAGCTCATTATTAAATTTCTTTTACAACTTTTATTAAATATAAGTAATATTTTGATGGAACGTTACAACTATGAAAACATTTAATGTAAAACGATAATCATATATCAATTTAATTTCAATGTTGCCTTTTTTGTTTGAACAAAAGTTTGCCACTTTGGGGTTAATATCAGACAAACACAGTCTTGAATCTGCTTCACAGAGGAAAACTATTTCTGTAACATAATTGAACAATTATTTACCGCTTAAACAGTTAAGGAATGTATGAACATAAGCATGGCCTCCTCCAACCTAGACAGGCTTTAAAGTTTTTTCTAGTTCTAACTCTGTGATTCTGTTCTGTACAGTTGTCGGTTTCTGGAGGGTTCTAGTTCTGGTAGTATCATTTGTGATTACTCTGTAGAGCTCTCTCTACCTTTACTTGCATTCTCTATAGGAATAGATACTGCATCTGTGATATCATTGATATAGATAAGTAAATTCCCTCCACAGATGAAAGTCAGCACTGACATTTATAGTCTTATCAATCAGTCAACATTTATTAAACACCTACTATATGCCAGGCATTTCATTAAACTCTAGAGATACAAAAAGGGCAAAAGACAATTCCTATCCTCAAGGAGCTTACAGTTTAGTGGGAGAGAGACAGATATATACAAATCAAGCTGGATACAGGATAAATAGGAAATAATTCGTAAAGGGAAGGCATTGGAATTAAGAGGGAAGCCCTTCTTGTAGAAGGTGGGATTTTAGTAGGTACTTGAAAGGAAGCCAGGATGGTCAGTAGTGAGAGTGGAAGAAGAGCATTTCAGGCATGAAGGATAGCCAGAGACAATGCCTAGAGCTAGAGCTGCGATGGAGTGTCTTATTCTTTGAACAGCAAGGGAGGCCAGCGTCACTGAACTGAAGCTTTTGGGGAAGTAAAATGTGAGAAGACTGGAAAAGTAGAGGTGTCTAGGTGATGATGGGTTTTGAGTGTCGGACAAAGCATTTTGTATTTGATCCTGGAGGCAATAGGGAGCCACTGGAGTTTATTGTACGGGGAAAGGGGATCGTGTATGTGTCATGATCAGACCTGATCTGGGAAAATCACTATAGAGACTGAATGGAGGATGATCAGAGTGAGAAGAGACTTGAGGCAGACATATTAGAACAGAGGTTTTCAGTCACCTGGCTTGAGTAAGACCTTAGCCAGAACTAGATTAAAATGGAATTGGGAAATATTTAACAAAATAAATATACAATAAAACTTAGATAACATTTTGTTTTAAAACCCTTACCTTCTGTCTTGGAGTCAATATTGTGTATTGGCTCCAAGGCAGAAGAGTGGTAAGGGCTAGGCAATGGGGGTCAAGTGACTTGCCCAGGGTCACACAGCTGGGAAGTATCTGAGTCCAGATTTGAACCTAGGACCTCCCATCTCTAGGCCTGGCTCTCAATCCACTGAGCTACTAGATAACATTTTAAAGCTAAATCAGAATGCAGCCTGGAGGGATCCTTACAGATGGATTAGTGGCAGCTCTTCTTTCTGAGTTTGACTTCATTGCTCTGGAGAGTTGCAAGAACCTATCTGTGGAGGCAGAATTTGAACACAAATCTTACTGGCTTTGAGGCCTGCTTTGTGTCCACTAGACCATGCTATGTTTTTATTCATATTTATAATTTTGATGGCACCATAATATTACATTAATATGTCACAAGCTATTTTTCCATTTTCCTGTCATATCTTTCCGGTCAATATTCTTTGGACTCAATAAATCTATATCTCCCCTTCCTTTTTTTTAAACCTTTCTTTACCTTCTATCTTAGATTTGCTACTAAGTTTCATTTTTAAGGATGAAGCCAGAACTAGAGAAAGAAACCTTGTAACTTTTAAACTGAACTAATATAAATAGTAACTTCTTTAAATTCTTACTATCTAGTATCTTATTCCTATGTAGCTTTTTAATCTATTTTTAAAGATGAATAATTCTATTATGACATTTAAGTTAAAAAGAATTACTATTAGTGATAAATTGATAAAAAATAAATTTATATTCCTTTAAAGTAGTTTAAAAACTAAAGATTTTGCTTTCTTTAAGGACAGGGCTTGTTATTTGTCCCCTTTCTTATTGATCCAGATGGTTCATGTCTCACTTTTCTTTAGATTTTTATAATTTTTTCCTTATTAAGATTCTTTATCTTATTTTCTCATTTGCTCTTTATATTGTTAGACCTTCCCTTTCTACTCCAAAAATACGATTATCCCGGATACTGCAATTTAGAAAATAGGTTTGGAGAAGTTAAGGTATTTGCTTACAGTCGTAGATAAATAGTATCTAACAAAGTAAAGAAAGAAACCAGTTTAGTGTCTTTCAACTATATCCAACTTGTTAATCATGAAATATCTCCATGACATATTAGATTTTAGATTATTAGTTAGGTTAGATGTTAGTATTAGAATCTAATGTTATAAATATGTAATCTATCAAGATCAGGAACAGGAGAATCAACCTTTAAGTTGTCAAAACTACACAAATGATCAACTATGTAAGATACTATTAGAGATATGAAAGTTTAACATAGGGACACTTACTAGCTGTGCGACTCTGGACAAGTCACTTAACTCTGTTGGCTTCAGTGTCCTCATAAAATGAGCTCGAGAAGGAAATGGCAAATCCTCCAGTGTTTTTGCCAAAAAAAACTCCCAACTGAGGTCATGAAGAGTTGGACGTGACTGAACCAGCAGCAGCGGTAGCAGATAAGACTTTTATGCACAGTGGAACTATTAGAGGAAAATAAAAGATAGCATAGATGGCCTCCAAGTTGGAAGTCTTGGGTTCTAGTATTACCTTTAAGGGGTGTTGATAAGGTAATGTGGTATAGTGGAAAGTACACAGACTCTGGAGTCAGAAGACCTGGGTTCAAATTATGTTTCTGGCACTTATTACCTGGATGATCTTGACTGACTTACATAACTTACCTGGACCTCAATTTCCTTATTTGTAAAATGAAAGAATTGATTTAGATGTTTTCTTCCAGCTTCAAATCTATGATTGTATTTAAACTTTCAGTGTTTCAGGCAAATTTCTCATATTATAAATTGCAAATACCTATGGATCTACATTGGTAGAGAGTTAGTTCATGGCTACATAGTTACTAAAGATGTACCTCCAAACAACCCTAATGACGTTTTGGACTAGATATGTAAGACTGAACTGGTTTTGCATCTTCCTTGGACCCAATAATACACTTTCCCCTGTGTTTTCTATTTCAAGTGTTTCTTTGACATATATATATATAATAATTACATATATAAATATATATGTACATATATATATATATATATATATATATATATATTACCAGCTTTAAAAAGACCACTTAAATGCCTCATTGTGGGATGGAGTTGATCTGTGTTCTCAAAATCAATGCCCGTGGAGTACAAGTTATGCCAGATTGGACCAAGCTAAAAATGTTCAGTGATGGGACTGTATGTTTCCTTCCCATAGAATAATCTGAGGTAAATTTTTGGAGGTTCATTGCCATAGGTCACAGAGTAAGACATTCTTTGACACCAGTGATTCCCAGTGGGTCTCTCCCCATTGCACTCTCCACACTATTCTAAACTTTTTCTTGAAGTCTTCTTGACCATTTCTTCTCCTCATTCCTAGATGAAGATCTCATCTACTAAATTCCAACCCCCCATTTTTCCTTTACTTTTTTTCTGATGAAGATGTGGTTCTTTTTGGCCCCAAGGCCTACCCCTTATTCCTATAGCCTCTGAAAGATTGCCTCCATGGATATTCCTCCAGTTCTTTCTAATTTTCTATCCTTCTCCATCTATTGGTTCATTTTCTACAACCTACTATATATACTGGGTAAGAACTTAAGTGTTCAGTTCCCTTCTCAGACACTTATTAGCTGTGAGGCCTTGGGCAAGTCTTTTAAGCTCTGTGCCTCAGTTTCCTCATCTTAAAATGGAGATAATAATAGTGCCTACTTCACTGGGTTGTGAGGATAAAATTGCAGTAACATAGTATAGCATTTTGTAAACTTTGGCTTCATGCCTCATTGCTTAACTGAAACCACTGTCAAAAATTACCAACAGCCAAATCTGAGAGTATCTTTTCTGTCTTCATCTTATTGGTATCTCTGAAGAATTTGACACTATTGGTCAACATCTCCTGAATACTTTGTTCTCTCTGGGGTTTTCTTGACTTGGCTTATTATCTATTACTTTAAGGTTTGCAAAGCATTTCCTTTTAGTGATTTGTTGTGGAATTTTGCCAGGAATCAAAGTTTACTAGTCTGGAGTTTGAAGACTACCATTTCTCCCTTGTTAAAAACTGAGACATTTGCTCTGTTTTCCTATTCTCTGTGATCTTTTAAATAACACTGCCTGTGGCTCAATCATAGCATCTGCCAGTTCTCTTGGTATCCTGGAATGTAGGTCATCTTTGGCTGATGAATTGGATTCATTAGAAGCAGTTAAAGTGCTCTCACTTATCTTATCGCCTTACTCATTTTGGCTGTTAACTCGTTAAGTGCTATTTTAGTCTGCCCAAAGACCTTCCTTGGTCAAAAAATTAGAATCTAAATAAGAATTGAGCACTTTTCTGTCTTTTGTCATCATTATTCCATCCAATCTCAGCAGTGTGTCCCTTTTAAAGTTTCCTTTATTGTCCCCCCCAAAAAACCCCAAACAAACACCTATACCTCTACCTTTTATTGTTTTACTTTCTTTTTAGCCATGATTCATTTTATGCTTTAGCACTCATTACACTGTTCATATTGTGCCCTTTATCAGCTTAAATTTATCCTTAATTTCCTGATTTAACTTCCATAAAAATTACATATGTGTAATTTCAATCAGTAAAGATTCATCTTCTTTCTCTCTTTTCTACCCTTCCCAATTAAGAATGAAAGAAAAACTAAACCCCTGTTAGATAGATAGTCAAAGAAAACAGATTTCTGCACTTGCCATATCCAAAAAATATATGTTGCATTCTGCATTCTCAGTCCTTCAATTCTTTATCAGGTAGCATGTTTTATCATTAGTCCTCTTGAATCATAGTTTGTCATTAAGCTGATCCTAGTTCTGGTCTGTCACAATTTTTTTTTTTAATCACATTGTTGACACTATGTAAATAATTTTCCTGGTTCTTTTCACTTTGCATCAGGTCATACAAGTCTTGCCAGGTTTTTCTGAAACCATCCTGTTCCTCATTTTTTATAGCATGACAGTGTTCCATCATATTCATATACCATAATTTATTCAGCTATTCCCCAAGTGATGGATAACCCATCAGAGGCCAATTCTTTGTCACCTTAAAAAGAGCAATACATATTTTTGTATGTTGGTTAGAGTTTGTTTTCATGAGAGTGAATTCCTCCCTTAATCTACTCCCCTTCTCTTCATTGCCTTCTATTTCCCTGTTGTGTGAAATGTATGTCTGTACCTATCTTTGTGTGTTTGAGTTCTTCCCTTCCTTGACTAGTTTAGATGAGATTGAAATTCGAGAGTCAGCCACTTCTCTCACCCCTCCTCTGTATTTGTATAAATATCTTTGTGTACATTTTGATTATGTGAGAAAACAATTACCTAACATTCTTTTCTTTCTCTAATGTATTCCTCTTTCTCTCTTCCTATTCTTCCTTTAAGATCATCAAGATACAACAGAACCAATTTTTGTCTAGATTGTCCATTACCCACATATTCTATATTAGAATGTGAACAGTCCTTCCTTGTTACTTCTTTATGATGAAGCTTTCATATTTGCCTTTTTCTGTTTCTCTTAACTCCTGTGCTTGAATTTCAAAATTTCTACATAGCCCTGGTCTTTTCATCAAGAGTGCTTGGAGGAATAATGTTCTAAATTGACTAAATAAAATTTAAAAAAAAGAGTGCTTGGTAGTCCTTTCTTTCATTAAAGATCCATATTTTTCCTTTTTGGGGATTACACTCCGTTTTCTTGGGTCAGTTTTTCTTGAATATAAGCCTATATACTTTGCCTTCTGGAAAATAGTATTCTAAGCTCTTGACTCCTTTATGGTGATGACTACTAAATCTCATGTTGTGATCCTAATTATGATTCCTTGGTACTTGAATTCTTTCTTTCTGGCTGCTTGCAGTATTTTTTCTTTGACCTGGAAGCCCTGGATTTTGGCTATGATATTCTTCGGAGTTTTCATTTTGTGATTTCTTTTAGGAACTGATTAGTGGATTCTTTATATTTCTGCTTGATTCTATGGTTCTAAGAGATCTGGGCAGTTTTATTTTAGATTTCTTGATATATGATGTCTAGGCCTATGGTATTTAGAGAATCTACTGATTCTTAATTTTTTCCCCTTAGTTTTCCAAGTCATTTTTTTTTAAACCCTTATCTTCCATCTTGGAATCAATACTAGGTATTGGTTGCAAGACAGAAGAGTGGTAAGGGCTAGGCAATGGAGGTCAAGTGACTTGCCCAGGGTCACACAGCTGGGAAGTGTCTGAGGTCAGATTTGAACGTAGGACCTCCTATCTCTAGGCCTGGCTCTCAAACCACTGAGCAACCCAGCTGCCCCCTCATTTGTTTTTGCTATGAAACACTTTTCATTTTCTTCTATCTTCTCAGTCTCTTGACTTTGTTTTAATACTCTTTTATTTAGTCATAGAGATATTGGCTCCTATTTGACCCATTCTAATTTTTAGTTTGTTGCTTAGCAAAGTTTTGTAACCTTAGTGCCAAGCTCTCTTAATTCCCTTTCCAATTCTTTCTTCCATAGCTCATTTCTTTTTCAATTTTTTCCCTCTTTATTTCAATGATTAAAATAATTTTTAAAAATGATTTTAAAAATTCTTGCATTAGCTCTTCCATACATTCTAATTGAATTTGTAGCCAAGGTGTAGGTTTATCTGTGTCATTGCCTGTAGATATTTTGGACTTATTTTACTTTTTTAGGTTTGTGTTTTATGTGTTCTTGTCACCATTATATAGTGGGATTCTCTCTTTTTTTTTTGCTCATTTTTCCAGCCTACTTCCAGACTTTGGATTTGATGTTTGGACTGTACTCTGTACTCTTCTGGAGGGAAAGTCTGGACTGGTTATGTTGTTATTTTCTTCTAAAATTTTTTTCTTTCATTTTTTTCAACCAATTACGTGTAATAACAATTTTCCATGTAAGTTTTCTGAAGTTATATGATCCAAATTGTTTCTTTCCCTCCTTCCCTCCCCCTCCTGGAGCTGCCAGGTAATTCAATCTGGGTTCTACATATATCATCACGCAAAACATATTTCCATATTGTTTATTTTTATAAATGAATAATCTTATAAAACCAAAATCACAAACATATTTTTTTGTTTAGTTCGTTAATTTAGAATATTTTCCCATGGTTATAAGATTCATGTTCTTTCCTTCTCCACCCTCACTCCCCTCTCATAGCTGATGTGCACTTCCACTGGGTTTTACATTTCCTATTTCCATATTATTGATATTTGCACCAGGATGATCATTTAGGGTCTATATCCCCAATCATATCCCCATCGATCCAGGTGATAAAGCAGTTGTTTTTCTTCTGAAAATCATAAACATATTGCTACTTTCTTAGGGGTATTAAGTGTTGTGGTGTTCCAGCATATCAGAGTCAATTCAGGCTCAGGGTCAGTGTTCCCCAAATGGTCTGATCCAGGGAAAGACTGATTTCTGCTTTACTCCCTGCCCCCCGCTCTGCAGGTTTCCGACTTAGGTTTGGACCTGAGCAATAGTAAAATGCTGCTACTCAGCCGCTATCAGCTAACTGGGAAGGTCTGCTGGTTCAGAGTGACAACTTCAAACTTTCCTTTGGTTTAGGATTCCTGGACTGGTTTTTCCTTTGCAGACTTCAGATTGTTCTAGATTTGGAATTTGAGATCCCAATTTTCTCCTGGAGTCAGAAAGAACACCACTTTTGCTTGCTTCTGAACTTGTTCCTTGGCCTAGGTATAGGAGTGCGTGCGTGCGTGCGTGCGTGCGTGCGTGTGTGTGTGTAGGCAACAAAGTGTAAGAAGTTTGGAAAGGTAGGAATAGCAAGCAGTTTCCCTTGTTTCCTTTATCTTTTGAAGGCATTATTGGTGGCTTTTCTTTTTACAGGGAAAGAGTTCTCTCAGATAACTAGATAATTAAATACCTTTATTATTATCATATTGGGCTTCTGTTCCAGGATCATTCTCTGGTTCCTCTTATTGTCCATAAGGTCTGTAGTATACTCACACAGTATTGTTTATGCCTTCCTTTGTTGATTATCAGTTTTCTACCATATTTCCCCTCTGTTCCTGGATTTCTTCAAATTTGCCTCCTCATTTCGTATTTACCTTGCTCATTAACTGTAAAGTATGATCTTCTGCATAAAATGTAACATATAGCTAGGTGACACATTGGATTGGCTCAGGTCAAGAAGATATGAGCTCAAATCTGATGTCAGATACTTTTTAGCTATATGATCCTGGTCAAGTCTCTTAACCTCTCTGTGCCTCAGTTATTTACTCTGTATAATGGGGATAATAATAGCATTGCCTCACAAGGACATTGTGAATTCCTCACTACTCACTTCTTATGTGCTACTCTTCCACCCCACCTCAGCCCCACACTAAGATGGTGATACCCTTGATGTTGCCAACCACCTCAAAATGTACCACCTTTTGTTCAAGGATTCAGAAACCCCCTGTCCAACCATAATCTAATGATTTTTAACTATTCTTTGCCCATACTATGACCTCCAATCCCTTGACCTGTAAATTTTCTCCCAGGTCAACTCTCTTGTGCTAAGCACCCTCTTCTCTTTTCTCCATCATGACTCCTTGGTAAACCCATTGAACCCTACACTCTTTCTCTCTTGAATCCTTAGTTCCCTTATCTTATCATTGATTACACCCAGCCCAGCCGTAGCCTTAGTTCACCTTCACCATTCACTCCTTGTGCTCCTACACACATGTTGCTGAGAGAATCATGCAACTGTTCTGACTGGGTCCACTACAGATTTATGTTACATAACCTCACCTAGATCCTCACTGCTATTGGTCAACTTTACTATATGTCTTTTATCCCACTTTCCATATTAGTGCTTCTAAAACTTTCCATGTCTTCAAACTTCCCATTTCTCCCCTTTCCCTTCTCTCTCAGATGAGAACCTTGCCTCATATTTTAAAGAAAAAATTGAAGCTATTTGTCATGAACTCTCTCTTCTCCCCTCTTCTTCATCTCCTATTGCTTAAATGCCTTTTGCCACTATCTTCTTCTTCCCCCATCTCACATGAAGTGACCTTACTCCTTAATGAGGATAACACTTCTTTTTAAATGATCTCATTCAATGTTGAAGCCTTCAACAGATAAAACATTCTGTCATCTCCACTCTTTCACGTATCTTCAATCTTTCTCTCTCTACTTGTTTATTTCAATAACTTCAGCTTTCAAACATGCCCATGTCTTCCCCCTTAGTGAAAAAATCCTCATTTGATCCTTCCATTCCTGCTATCATCCCATATCTCTTCTGCCCTATGTAGCTAAATTCTTCCAAAAGGTTGTCTCCACATTCAATCCTCCTCCTCTCAATTCCATCACAACCTAATCATCCCACTGAAACTACTCTCTCCAAAGTTATAAATGATCTTCATTGCCAAATTCAGTGGCTTTTTCTCAGTCCTCATTCTCTGATTTTACGGTAGCCATTGACACTTGATCATTCTCTCCTCCTTGAGACCACTGTTCTGAACCTCCTTGTTCTGCTGTTCTTTCTCTGTCTCATTTTCTCAGTCTTCCTCCAGATCACTCTCTTTATCTGTAGGTGTCCCTCAGGGTCCTATCCTTAGCCCGTTTCTCACTACACTACTTAGTGCACTCATCAGCTTCTATGGGTTTAATTACTCTTTCTATGCTGATTATTCTCAAATTTGCCTATCCTGCCTTAATCTCCTCTACTGACCTCCAATTTTGCATCTCTAACTACCTTTCAGACGTCTTAAAACTCAACATGTTCTAAACTGAACTCATTACCTTTCTCCTTAAATCTTCCTCCCCTCCTAATTTCTCTGTCAGAGGCAACATCATCCTCCAGGTTCCTCAGGTTCAGAATCTTTGACTCTTCACTGTCTCTTGCCAAGGCCTGCTGATTTCACCTTTGCAACATCCTTGAGTCTGCCTTTACTCTGATGTTGCCATCCAATCTAGTACAGGCCCATGTCACCTTATGCCTGGATTATTGTAATAACCTGAAGGAAAGCTTCGAGTCTCTCCCTATTCCAATGTATACTATAGCCACAAAAGTGATTTTCCCAAAGTGCATGTCATTCCCCCCAATACACCCCAGTGCTTCCTTCTTCCTTCCAGGTTCAAATACAAAATGCTTTTTTTGGCATTCAAAGCCCTTCATAACCTAGCCCTCTCTACCTTTCCAGTCTCACACCTTATTCCCCAGTGTGCATTCTTTGATCCAATGGCATTAGCTACCTGCCTGTTCCAAGAACAAAACATTTGATCTCTTCACTCCAGGTGTTTTCTCTGTCTATTCCCCCTACCAGGAACATTCTCCCTCCTCATCTCCTTTTCTGACTTCCTTGGCTTCTTTTAAATTCCAACTAAAATCCCTTCTTTTTACTGTAAACCTTCACCAACCCTCTTAATTCTAGTGTCTTCCCTTTCCTAATTACTTCCTACTTATCCTGTATATAGATTGTTTTGTATACAGTTGTTTGCATATTGTCTCCCCTGTTAGATTGCAAGCTTTTTGAGGACAGTTACTGTCTTTTAGTGCTCTGAAGGCTTAGCACAGTCCCTGGAACATAGTAGGCACTTAATAAATGTTTATTGATTAAATTATTATTGAAGGTCAAATGATATAACTTAGGTAAAGTACTTTGTAAATGGTAAAACTTTATATAAATGTCATCATATGTGGAGGAAAATTGTATTGAAGCTTCCAACAATTAATTAAGACAGGATGATAATTCTTTGTCAAAAGCTCTTCCTATTTCTAAATACCATTTTGGTGGTTTTTTTTTCTTGCAGGAAATTTTGGACATAACTTTGAAAGAAGACTTCTTTTGAACTATTTGAACTACATATAATTAGCCCATCAGAATGTCAGGAGCCTCAGTGAAGGTGGCCGTTCGGGTCAGGCCCTTCAATTCCCGAGAGACCAGCAAAGAATCCAAATGTATCATTCAGATGCAAGGCAATTCAACCAGTAAGTACAGTTTTCTGTTTGTAGTAGTACAAATTGTATCTTCTCTCTATCTTTGCATCTTTTCCTTCTAGTCTGCCTAGAAGATAGTACGACTAGTGTTTGATCACTTTGAACAGCCCATTTGTATTACCTAGAAAGGAACAAAGAGACTCCCTCTAGTACGTTTAAATACAAGCTTTTGAATTATTTAGTTGTACCATTTTGGAAAGTACTTGACCATCTGGATGACCCTGGCTAGTGTTATTAATAGAATACTCAAGTTAAAAGCAGGGATGGCATTTGAGTCCTGTGAATCATCTCAATTCACCAAATACTTAATGAATGGCTGTGCCAGATCCTTTGCTGGGTGCTTGGGAGACAAAGACAAAAGAACAGTAACCCCTACCCTCAAGGAGCTGATCTTGTATTCTCCTAAGGCTGAATCTTTGGAGGTTTTTCTGGTACATACTTTGATTTCTCTGAGCAAATTATTTTTCATTTGCAGTTTCACATAGCAAACAACCTTGGCATAAAGTTTAATCATCTTTTAAATGTCAATACTTAAAATGATACATATTCCTCTACAGTAACTTTATGAGTTCAACAGTTCAACTCAACAAACATCTTAGAATGTTGAATGTGTCCATAGGCCTGGATTACAGAGATAATGATGTCTAGATAATTCTAGAAAGGTCAAATAACAATAAGGTAATGACAACATGATATGTAAGTTCATTAGAGGAGTATAAAAGAAGTACTTTATGATGTCTGATGGGGAAAGTTGTAGTGTTTAAGTGACTTGCCCAGCATCATATAGCTTGGAAAGTCTAAGGCCAGATTTGAAACCAAGATCTCCTATCTCCAGGTCTAGCTCTCAACCTACTGAGCCACCTGACTGCCTCAATCTCTCCCATCTTTTAAAAAATCCTCATTACTTCCTTCTATTCCTATTGAATATCTGGTAAAGAGGGTTAAACATGGCCTGCAGGCATCCATGGCCAGCTGAATAAAATGCAATTGAGAAATATTTGAGAAAATAAATAAGAATGCAATAGAAAATGAAAATGTTAATATCTGGCTTTCTAAGTCAAATACTGCCTGCAGGAATCCTTATTTTGGTTTCATGTTCTTTCCCCTCCACCCCTTTTTATTTGAGTTTGACACCCACTGCTCTAGTGTGTGTGTATATATATATATATCCTCTCCTTTTCATCTCCCCTCCTTTGAAAAGTCATCTACACCCTGTGCCTCTACTTCCTCTCCTCTCATTCTCTCCTATGCTTTCTCCACTTCATCATTAACTGAAGCTGTTCTCTTCACTTTTTCCAGTGGTCTGTTAATTGCTACATCTAATGGCCTAGTCTTAATATTTCTCTTTCTTGTTCTCTTGGCAACATTTGATATTGTCCATCACTGTTTTGGATCCTTCTGTTTTCTTTTCTGGGTTTTTATGACTCTGCTTTACTTTTGTCCTTTTCCTGGGTGTTTGACCACTTTTCAATTATCTGTGCTGGATTTTTACTCAGGTTTCACCCATTGAAAGTGAAGACCCCCCCCCCCCCCCCCGATCTATCTCTTTTCTCTGTATTCTCATTTGGCAATTTCATCAGCTCCCTTGGGTTCAGTTAATCCCAAGTAATTTATTCAGCCCTAGTCTTAACTTCTGAGTTTGTCATGCCTCACTGTGTATCCATTTAAAATATAAAACTGGATGTCTTATAAATGTATAAAACTCAACTTTTCCAAAACAGAACTCATCATCCTCCCCTAAACCTACCCAACTTTTGCATTTACCTGTTACTATTTCAAATCTCACATGTTTACACC
The DNA here is from genome assembly GCF_027887165.1 of Monodelphis domestica. Classification (NCBI taxonomy): domain Eukaryota; kingdom Metazoa; phylum Chordata; class Mammalia; order Didelphimorphia; family Didelphidae; genus Monodelphis; species Monodelphis domestica. The sequence continues at coordinate 400,194,444 of NC_077230.1, read as the reverse complement.
TCCTTGTACCTTCTCAGTTCAGAATCTTGTCTCATTTTGCTGAAAAAAATGACCATTCACTGTAAGCAATCTCTTCCCCCCCCCCCAACTCATGTCATTACCCAAATGTCTTCTGCCATTATCCCTTCTTTCACCCTTGTCTTACCTCAAAAATGGGACCATTCTCCTTGCCAAGGATAACCCTGTTACATGAATTGATTTCATTCCATCCCTCCTTCTCTATCATCACTTTCACTTACCTGCAGTCTCTCCCCATTAGCTGCTTCCATACTGCCTATAAACATTCCCAGGTCTCTGCCATTCTAAAAACAACAACAACCTTCCTTCCCTTGATCATTGCCACCAGCTAGTGCCTCATATTCCTCTTTCTGTTTGTGGCTAAACTCCTTGAGAAGGCCACCTACAATAAGTGGTGCTTCCATGTTATCTCCTCTCAATCTGTTCTTAATTCTACAGTCTGACTTTCAATCTTCATCATATATTGAAAGTGCTTTCTCCAAAGTTCTGTAACTCCTCTCACATACATACATCCCTTTTTCTGCTGCCCTATTTCAAGACTTCTCTCCTAGACTATTGCAGTAATTTTCTAGTTGGATTCCCTGCCTTGAGTTTCTCATGCTTCTGATCTATCCTGTAACCTCCTCACAACTCCCGACACACAGTAAACTCTGTTAGCTTCCTATTGCCTTTAGGATCAACTAGAAAATTCTCTGTTTATCATTGAAAGCTCACGGCCTGGCTCCTTTCTACCTTTGCATCTTTCATACTCTCTTTGGCATCTGCTGTCTTCACCTACCTGCTGCTCTTTCTCACACACAGCACTTCAGTTTCATGCTTCAGCCTTTGCCTGGAATGCTTTACCTCCTAACCTGCTTCATAGAACCCTGCGCTTCCCTTAAGAATGAGGAAAATACATATTCTCTAGGAATCCTTTCTGGTCTCCTCCCTTTGCTTCTAGTGTTTTTCTCTCTAAGGTTACCTTCCCCTTATTCTGTATTTGTCTCATGTACACCCCTCCCCCCAATGTGACAGGCATATATAGTACACATGTACACAGATACATGCATATACATATATATGGCATATATATGGGGAGACATGCTGCCTCTCAAATTAGAATTTAAGCTTTTTGAGGTCAGGGATTGCTTTTTGGTTTTTCTCTGTGTCCCTCCACTTGATGAATACTTGTTGATTGTTTTTTTTTTCTAGTTTATTTTCTACAAAGAAATATGATGAAATTAAGTACTGAAAAGCTAGTGCCTTTCCACATTCAGGAATAAATTACTACTTGCTCTGGGTCAGTTGGCATGTGTATATATATATATACTAACAATAAGAGCAGGAGGGTAGCCATCTTTAACCTTCTCTTAAAAAAAGAACCTCACAACTCCATGAAGTTTACCAACAAAACAGAAAGATGTCACTAGTTCAAGCACTATTGAAAGAAGTTCACCTTCCTTTATGGAGTGTCTCCAACTACCCATTGAATATTTAGAACTGACTATCTTGTAGATGTCTTAAATACATGTCTAAAACAGAACTTGTTATCTTTCCCCTAAAATTCTCCCCTCATTTCTCTCTTGTCTATTACTATCAAGAGTACCACTGACCTCTTGGTCATTTAGGCTTGTTACTTAGGTGACATCCTTGCTACCTTATTTCCTGAAACCTTTAAAAAATGTTTTTTATATTTTATATATATATATATATATATGTGTGTGTATGTTTACATATATATATATATTTACCAGTTACACACAATAACAAATTTCCATACAAGTTTTCTTAAGTTATATGATTGAATTTATCTCCCTCCTGCCTTCCCTTTCCCTTCCTGGTGCTGGCAGGTAATTTGATCTGGGTTATACACGTATTATCATGCAAAACATATTTCCATATCTTTCATTTTTGTAAGTGAGTAATCTTATAAAACCAAAACCCCAAAACATAAACTCAAATAAATTGAAAAATCATATGCCTTTATCTGCTTTCTGATTCCAACAATTCTTTCTCTGGAGATAGATAGATAGATAGATAGATAGATATCATTCTTTGCCCTAAGTCCTTCAAAATTCCTGACACCTTCTTTTTAATCCTGACCCTCTGCTATCTTACATACAAGATACTCTGTGTTCCACTTACAAGCATTTCCTCTACTGTCTCCCATGCCTTCTTCCTTATTTCTGCTTCTTCTTGCCATTCCTGACTTCCTTTAACGCCCAGTTAAAATCCCATCTTCTTCAGGAAGCCTTTTCTGTTTCTCAATTCTCATGCCCTTGCCTTTTTAAAAATAGTTCCTCTTTTACCTTATTTATGGCTTATGTTTGTATAGTTTCTTTCCTTGTTGCTTCACCCATTAGGCCATGGGCTCCTTGGGGACAGGGATTATCTTTTGCTTTGCACAGTTCCTGGCAGATAGTAGACACTTAAGAAATACTTAGACTGACTTATTGATTCTTCTGCATCTGGCTACCTCCTCAGTCATTTTCACCTCCATGCCTAGTCACTTGTAAAGTCTTATCATTTCCCCCTTGTAACTTCTTGTATATACTTCTCTACTCTGACATTGCCACCATCCTGATGCCCACCTTTATCACCTCTCATGCCTGTTGGTTGGGTTTCCTGCCTCAAATCTCTTCCCACTTCAGCCCATCCTCTAGTTAGCTGTCAAATGGATCTTCTTAAAGTATGGGTCTGACCATGTGACCTAATTATTCAATAAACTATAGCCAGAATCAACTATAAAATCCTTTATTCAGCTTTTAAGATCCTTCATATCTCAACCCATTCCAGCCTTTCCAGTCTTCTCATACCTTCAATGTACTCTGGGATCCACTGACTTTAGCTTCCTTGCTGTTCCTCCAACTTGACATGCCATCTCCTCACTCTGATTATTTTAACTGGCTGTTCCCCACACCTAGAATCCTTTACCTCTTCTCCCCACCAGCCCCGGCTGCCTCTCTTTTGCTTTAAGTCTCAGCAGCTAGTGTTCTGTTTTCTGCAAGAAGCATTTCCCAGGCATCCTTAATCTTAGTTTTTCCTCTTAGATTACCTTCATATTTATTCTGTATGTATTTTATTTGTACGTAATTGTTTGTATGTTGCCTTCTCCATTAGACCATGAGCTTCTCCAGTTTAACACAGTGCCTTAACACATATTTGGCACTAAATAAATGCTAGTTGACTGACAGTGATTTCTTCATTCATATTGTTGTAGTCACTGTGTGTATAGTTCTGTTTTTGTTTTTATTTTATTCTCTATCAGTTCATACAAATATTTTCACTTTTCTCTAAATTTTTCACATTCATCATTTCCTATGGTTAATTTTTCATGATGATATCTTAGACCTCCCCTGTCACTACCAATACTAGCTGTTGATCAACTGCTCCTAGGAAGCAGAGATCCCCAAAAGGAATGGCATTGCTTTCTGTGACACTGTGCCTGTTTCCAGCCCTGCTCTGACAGTCATCAGCCTCTCAGGCAACCCTATTAGCCTACTTGGTAGATCTTGCTTCTGAAGACCCAGAAACGAAAATTCTTATCTTAAAAGCTCTTGGCACTGTCAAATGACTTAACATCAGAAACAGATAGGATTTTATCATTGAAAATGATTTAAAAAAGATGGATTAACATCTACTTTGCTCCTAGACTCAAAGGAGTATGGGATCTTTTCAATTGTGCTTGCCAGTGAAAACTTACATGTGAACTTGCCAGTGAAACCTTACATACTTGGCTTCTCCATTACAATGTGAGCTATTTTTAACCATTCCTCAACTGATGAACACTTTGTTTCTGTTTCTTTACTACTTCAAAGTGTGCTGCTATTAATATTTTGTTACCTATTGAACGGTTTTTTCTCTCTTTGATTTCCTTGAGTCTAGTAGTGAGAATAAAGTGTCAAAAAATATGGACAGTTGAGTCCCTTTTCTTGTATATTTCCAATTTGAAATCCAGAAGAAGTAGGTCATTTTGCAAAAGAGTGCTTTTCCAACCTTTCAACAGTTGATGTATTTTGCTCATCTTTTCATAATTGTTTTAATTTACATTTTGCTTACTAGTAGTAATTTAAAACATGTCTTCATAGCATTTATAGTTCACAATTTCTCTTTTAAAGAAAAATTATTTCTTTATATCCCTTGACCTTTATATTCCTTTATATTCTCTTGGGTAAATAGGTATATGCATTTCTTTTCCAGGATTAATTGCTAGAATTGCACCTTTTTAACCTAAGTTTTTAAAAATTTAAATTCTCTTGGAGTGTGCAACATGGAAATAAGCTCTTATTGAAGATGAAAATTCAAAGACAATTCATTAAGGGTTTTACTATTAATGATTACAATAGATGGAAAGTTAGTGGCAGCTAGGTAGCTCTGTGGATAGTGTTAGGCCTGGAAATGGTAGGTCCTGGTTTCAAATTTGACCTCAGACACTTCCTTCCTTTGTGATCCTGGTCAAGCTTCTTAACCGCAGTTTCCTAGCCTTTGTAAGGATTTAAAGAAAAATAAAACAATAGATAGAAAGTCATTTTTAACTACAAAGGTCAACAAGGAAAGTGAATTCAGTTTTGATCATTTACATACTTTCTATGGTTTGGAATTTGAACTCCATATCTGATAGTCTTAAGCTGTAAAAATGAGACAGGTGTTTCATTTTCATCTAACAAACATTCTTTATTATTTTTATATTCTGTTTCTACTTTATTTGAACTTAACATGAAATCTTATGAGTCAGTGACCAAAGTATAATTATCAATATTCTTTTCTCCTACTTTCCTCCCACTTCCATTTCTTTCCCCCTTCTCTAAAGCATCTTGAAAAAACCTTACCCAACTTTTTCTAAAAATTTTTTGATTCCAGATATATTGTGTTGAGCCTTTTACTTGTAATTTTTACTTAATTATTCTATTCTTTTCATATTTGAAAATCATGCTTCCTTACTGAAGGTGGAAGCAAAATAAGAGTTATGATTCAGCCTTCTATTTTTTAGTGTTATACAATCGTCAGTCAGCATGCTTCTCTTTTTCTTCTTGTCTTGAATATATTTTTAAAAAATTTATTCCCCATCCCCCCTTTTCTCTAGGTAGTCTGTAGCACTGATATCTAACTTTGAGAGCTTTCAAAACCAACTTAATTTTCTTAACCTTCTTTGTCTCTGCCAGTGGGATGATTATTCTCCAGTTTTCCAATATTTAATCCTTGTGTGATATTTGAGTTTATACAACAGAAAGAGTATTTAACTTGGGGAAATCACAGGATTTGAGTTCTAATTCTGGAACCCCTTTTACCACTGTGACTTGGGGCAAGTCACTTAACTTCTCTGGTCTCATTTTCCTAATCGGTTAAATGAAGGGCTTGCATTCAATGATCTCTAAGGACCCTTCCAGTGCTAGATCTGTAATTGTCTGATTATTTAGATTTCTCTTTCCTTTTTTTTTTTAACTTCAAGTTGGTGTGTGTGTGTGTGTGTGTGTGTGTGTGTGTGTGTGTGCTTTCTTTTCCTTTGCCTTTAGGATTATTTGGCTCAGGATTTAGTACTAGAAGTGATTTGAGATGTCACACAGTTCAATGACCAAATTTTGCCAGTGAAGAATGTATTCTCTGGATCCATTACTCTTCACTCCCCCCCCCCCTTTTTTAAACATTATTTTATTTGGTCATTTTCAAACGTTATTCATTAGAAACAAAGATCACCTTTTTTTTTTCTTCCCTCCCTCCCCTCATTCCTCCTATTGGTGATGCATGATTCCTCTGGGTGTCACGTGCATCCTCAACTCGAGCCCATTTCCATGCTATTGGTTTCTGCAGTATGGTGTTCATTCAGAGTCTCTCCTCGATCATATCCCCATCCACCCCTGTAGTCAAGCTGTTGTCCTTCCTTGGTGTTTTTACTCCCACTGTTTGTCCTCTGCTTGTGGGTGGTGTGTTTTTTTCTCCTTGATCCCTGCAGGTTGTTCAGGGACATTGCATTGAGACTAATGGAGAAGTCCATTACGTTCGATTATACCACAGTGTATTAGTCTCTGTGTACAATGTTCTCCTGGCTCTGCTCCTCTCACTCTGCATCACTTCCTGGGGGTCGTTCCAGTCTCCATGGAATTCCTCCACTTTATTATTCCTTTTAGCAAAATAGTATTCCATCAACAAAATATACCACAATTTGTTCAGCCATTCCCCAATTGATGGGCATCCCCTCATTTTCCAGTTTTTTTGCCACCACAAAGATTGCAGCAATGAATATTCTTGTACAAGTCTTTTTCCTTATTATCTCTTTGGGGTACAAACCCAGAAGTGCTATGGCTGGATCAAAGGGCAGGCAGTCTTTTATCACCCTTTGGGCATAGTTCCAAGTTGCCCTCCAGAATGGTTGGATCAATCCACAACTCCACCAGCAATGAATTAATGTCCCCACTTTGCCACATCCCCTCCAGCATTCATTACTTTCCTACTGTCATGATACCCAATCTGCTAGGTGTGAGGTGATACCTCAGAGTTGTTTTGATTTGCATTTCTCTGATTATCAGAGATTTAGAACACTTTTTCATGTGCTTATTAAAAGTTTTTATTGCTTTGGCTGAAAACTGCCTATTCATGTCCCTTGCCCATTTATCAATTGTAGAATGGCTTGATTTTTTGTAAAATTGCTTTAGCTCTTTATAAATTTGAGTAATTAGACCGTTGTCAGAGGTTTTTGTTATGAAGATTATTTCCCAATTTGTTGCTTCCCTTCTAATTTTGGTTACATTGGTTTTGTTTGTACAAAAACTTTTTAATTTGATGTAATCAAAATTATTTATTTTACATTTTGTGACTCTTTCTATGTCTTGCTTGGTTTTAAAATCTTTCCCTTCCCAAAGGTCTGACATATATACTATTCTGTGTTCACCTAATTTTCACTCCCCCTTTTTTAGATATTCTGTCATAGGAATTAAATGGCTGTGAGAAAATAAGAAGTTTCACCATTATTATTCATTATTGTGTCAGGGGAGTAATAACCATTATTCTTAATTAAGGTGGCTTTGCCTTTAATTCTTTTTTTAAACCCTTACCTTCCATCTTGGAATCAATACTATGTATTGGTTCCAAGGCAGAAGAATGGTAAGGACTAGGCAGTGGGGGTTAAGTGACTTGCCCAGGGTCACACACCTGGGAAATGTTTGAGGCCAGATTTGAACGTAGGACCTCCTGTCTCTGGGCCTGACTCTCAATCCACTGAGTTACCTACCTGCCCCCTGGCTCTGCCTTTAGATGATAAACACAAAGCATGAGCTGGATAAATCATTGGGAAATGTAGTTGTGAAACAAGTTCAAGAAAACCGATATGTGTAGGAAGAAGAAAGAAGAGCAGCTTTAGCTAGAGCTGGGGTAGATTTTTAATCATCTGAACCTCTTTGTTCTTTTAAACTCTGTAAGACTGGGTGGCAGATATCACTATACTTTGATATTGAGGTTCTGTGGTAGGAGATATCCCTTCTTCAGAAGGATGGGTTAATTTTGATCAATTCTAGCCCAAGAGAGTAATTCTGAACAGGCAAGAAGGAAGAAACTTTATAGGAGTTTCATTCCTGTAGAATGATTAATAATAATATTATTATTAATAATAATAATGCCCAATAGAGATCTTACAGTGCCCCCTCAAAACCAAATGACTTCCTTATTTAACAGAACACAAATATCTCAAGAGTTCATGGGGAAAGATTACTAAATAAAATACATAAATATCCATTAAAGAAAATATATAGGGGAGTAAGCATATGACAATTAATCTTCATAGGTATAATTTCTAGTTAGAATTTTCAATTTTTTAAGCTTCTTATTTTAAATGTTCTTTTATCAGTTGTGCTCAATAATACTTTAAACATTATAGTTTCTATAATTTCTGAGTTATTACTAGTTTTGTCTCTAAATGACCTGAATATTGTATATCTGAGCTCTCTTCATGAAATGGATAATTTGTCTAAAAATTCAATAATTTAAAAATGATAGTAATTTTAAAATGTTTTGCAAAATAATGAAATCTTCTTTTCACCCCTAATCTTTTAAAGATTTAGTTCTCTAGCCAGAGTGAAAATTTGTTGTGGTTTTTAAATTTTTATTTATTTATTTAGAAATGTTTTTCCCATTTTTACATGATTCATTTTCTTTCCCTCCCCTTCCTCCCCTTCCCCCCCAACCAATAAGCAATTCCATTGGGTTATACAAATGTTGTTACTTGATACCTGTTTCCATATTATTCATCTTTGCTATAGAGTGATTTTTAAAGGCCTAAACCCAAAATCACATAGCCATATATGCATGTGATAAATGATGTCATATGTTTTGCTTTTTAGAGTGAGAATTCAGATGTCTAGGAAATGGAAAATTTTCTTCTAGAGCAAACAGGTCTAATAAAAAAAATTTTTTTGGCTATTTTTATTTGTCCAGTTCTAATTTTTAAAAATCAAATTTCTTCCACAACTTTTTGATCCTCTTTTCCATCCAGTCCATTCTATTTTTCATGGAACTCTTTTCTTCATTGGATTTTTTTGCCCCTTTTTTCAGTTGGTCAATTCTGTTTTTTAGAAACTTTTCCTTCACTGGATTTTTGTGTAATTTTTTCTAGTTGACTAATTTTACTGTTTAAGCTGTTATTTTCTTTTCGTATTATTTGCATTTGCATTTCTTTTTTCCCATTTTTCTTTGATCTATCTTATTTGATTTTTTAATTCCTTTTTGAGTTCTTCCAGTGCTTGAGACCTATTTGTATTTTTCTTTGAAGTTTTACATGCAGTTGCTTGGATCTCACTGTTCCCTATTGTAAAGGTGAAAATTAAAGGTTGGACAATAAATTTATGAAATTATGTGGTTGCCAATATTTATTATATCCCGAGTCAGAAATTTAATTACAAAATAGAGAGGAAACAATAAAGTAGAGAATTGTGAAGGGGATAGAAAACTTATCTATTTTATCTTAATCCAGGTAGAGATTAATTGGCTCTCAACCAGAAAGACCAGTAGTGAGCAATCACATGGCCTCCTCCAAGATGGAAGTTAATCTCTCTAAAAACTAGGAAAGGAGTCAGCCTTTCACTCACCCCATGAAGTAGTCCAGGAGTCAGAGTCCAAGTTGAAGCCGAGCTCCAAGCCCATGAACCCTAGATTCCCTAGGACACTCTCTCCAGTCAGGAGACTATCTCCATGACACTGACTCAAGCCACAGGATTCATGGCTTTTTATGGTGATTTCTTGTCCTTGTCCCTCTTCATAGGGGCCAATCACAGTTTCCAAATTGTCTAGCATTATCTGGGGGCAGTGTTTGTGGGAACCAGTTCTCACCTTCTGGAGGGGTGAATACTCATCAAAAGTGTTCACAGATTCCTAGCTGATTGAGTTTCTGAGAGTGTAAACTCTAGTCATAGGATTCACAAGTTTAGGACTGAGTTAAAAGGGTGGAGCTCTCTAAGTAAGTGAGTTATGAATTCTCTAAGTACCTTGCTAGCTTCTCACCTAGTACTTAGTAGGGTGTTCAATATTTTGTTGATTCAATTCAGAAGTAAACAAAGGAGAGTTAATCCTGTCTTCACAATAAGTAGGGATATTTAAGTTAGTGTTAACTCAAAATAGACAAAGAGAATAAAGGATTCCCTTTCACAAGTATAAACTCAGAGAGAACAAAGAATTCCCTTCTATGCTATTAAATGGGAGCTATTTTGTACTAGGGTTAGGTCTTCACTGCAGCAGTGCAGGCTTGAAAGGGCCTACTGCTATGGACTTCTGGGTTTTACTGTGAGCTGGTGACAGGGCCTGGGAATTCAAGGGGTGGATCTGAAGTGCTTTCTTGTTGGTATTGGGTCTGAGATGCTCTTTTGTTGGTCTACTCTTGTCCTGGGATCCCGAAGTTGGTCTATGCCCAGGTGCAGAACTTGGTGCAGTAGGTAGGGTGATGGTTGACTAGCACTCCTCTGTGTGCAGTTTTGCTTGAAAATCAGCTCTCTCTGCCTGTCTTTCAAGTTGTGCTTAGCGGGAGAACTCTTTCACTCCATCTTGCTGTTGGTTTTTGACTCCTGTTGTTTTGAGGTGCTTTTAAAAGATTAGTTTGTAAGGATTGTCAGAGTTGTTTCAGCTCTCCCTGATACTAAGCTGCCATCATTGCTCCACCCCCTTTAAAATTTTTTAATTAAAACTCCTATATATCTATTTTATTAGTTTTTAATTTTTTAACATTTGATTTTTTGCTTTATTTTTAATCTTATTTTTTTTAAATAACTACTAATTTTAAAATGAATTCAATGGTGATTTTGCTTTTAATTTAATTGATCTCTCTGCTTTTCAAATTTTCTACTTTCATGATTATTTAGGTAGTTTTAATTTGTTACTTTTATAAAGTTTTAATTGCATGTCCAAGTTACTGATTTCTTTCTTTTGTTGATGAGAGCATTTAGAAATAATTCTTTCTTGAGGACTGGTCTAGCTGCATCCCATAAATGTTGTCTCAAATATTGTAATTTTCTTTGATGAAATTTTCTATGGTTTCTATAATTTTTTCTTTGATCCACTAATTCTTTAGGATTAATTTATTTAATTTCTAATTATGCTTTAATTTTTTCCAAATCCCTTTGTGAATGAATGTAGTTTTAATTACATTGTGTCCAGTATAGTTTTTCTCCTTTTCTGCATTTGTGAAATTTGTATGTCTTACTACATGCTTAATTTTTAAAAGTTTCCAGAAATTTATCATTTTAAATGTTTAAAAAAGTTTTAATCAGGTCCTCAGCTTCTTTCTTGTTAATCTTATTATTAGATTTGTCCAGATCTGAAAGGAGTACATTGAGGTATCTTACTATTATAGTTTTATTATCTGTTTCTCTCTGAAATTAGCTTAACACCTAAAAAAGTATATAAATGCCATGCTTTTTGGTGCACATATTAAATGTTGATATTGATTCACTATTTGTGGTACCTTTAAGCATAATGTAGTTTTCCTACTTATCTCATCTATTTTTAATGTAGCAATGAAAATCATGATTGCTATCCCTCTGTTTTGAATCCACTTGAAGCATAAAAGGTTCTGTTTCTGTTTTTCATTTTAATTGTCTGTTGATCTTTGTAAGTATGTTCTTTTTAAACAACCTACTTTTGAATTCTACTCTAATCCATTCTGATTCCCTTTTTTGTTTTATGGGGGAGTTCATATGCTCAGTTATGATTGTTAATTGTATATTTTCCTCTATCCTCTTGTGCTTTTTCTAAGTCACCACCCACTTTTTACAAAGAAGAAATCAGGAAAGATGAGTTTACCTAACACATTTGCTCTATACATTGATTTATTTTATTTCATTGCTCCTCTTCTCTTCTGCTCTGTCTGTTCCCATCTTTCCCATTCTGAGTTTGTTTTATTTATGACTATTTTCTTACTGAACCTGCCCTCTTTAACACCCTCATCCCTATCTCTCTTGAGTTTTATGTTTTTCTTTGTTATACGGTATGTGCGAGAGTATGTTTGTGGGATATCTGCTCCTTCTGTCCCTTTCCCCATGTTTATATTCTCTTCCTCTCATGCTACCCTAATTAGGTAGGATGGGATAATGAATTGCCTTCCTCCTTCTTTCCTCTTCACTATGGAGTTCTATCTCTCCCACTTCCTTTTTCTCTTTTGACCATTGAAATGAAACAAAAACACCCCTAATTCCTCTATCTTATTTAACTTTTTCAATGATTCTTCAAGATATTAAGGTTCTGAAAGAACACTTGTTTCTTCTTATTTTAGCATGTAAATAATTTCTCCTCACATAGTCTCTTCTAGTTAATCAGATGTGTGTACCTTTTTATGTTTCTCTAAAGTCTTCTTTGTTTCCATTTCCATATCAACTCAGCTCTGGCCTTTTTTTTTGTTAGGAATGCTTGGAAATCCTCAATTTCCTTAAAGGTACATTCCTCCCGCCCCCTACAGGATTATACTCCTTTTTACCAGCTCAGCTATTCCCTATTGTCAGCCTTTATCTTTTGTCTTTTGGAATATTGTATTTCAAACTCTCCTCTTTATAGTGGCAGCTGCTACATCTTTTTTTGATCCTGCTTGTAGTTTCTATTTGGCTACCTACAATATATTTTTTCTTTGACTTAAAAGCTCTTAAAAGCATTTCATTAATGCATTCTTGGGAGTTTTCATTTTGAGGTTTATTTTATTATTATTTTGCCTTTTGGAGAAATCTGAGAAGATTTCTTTCAAGATTTTTTGGAATATGATATTTAGACTTTTTAATTTTTTACCTTTGCTTTCAGATAGTTCAATGATTCTCAGAGTTTCTCTCTTTACTCTATTTTCCAGGATCACACAGTTTTTGAATATGAATATGAATTAGTCTTCTTGATTTCAGGTCCAATGCTCTAGCCACCTCACCCCTAAAATGCTTCTTAACATGTTCTGTTTGCATATGTGCTGTGTGGCAATTCCTTAGGCTGTTTGACTAATGGCAAATGGAATAATACTTTTAAAATAATAGATCTTTGAGTGAATAGGTTTCCATTTAAAAAATGTTTTCTGGTTATAAAACCAGGTGCTTAGCAATTGGGAAAGTATACATTTTGAATCTTGAAGTCCAACTCAAGTCCCATGTGTTAACTGCATTAAGATCTTGCTATGTTGGCTGGAGGCCTGGATTGCTTACAGAGATCATAGCTGATTGCAGATGGAATGCAGCTGAATGTTCCTGCCATTAAGTCTCCTATGAAAAAGGAGATGAGGGTGAAGAGCTCTTTGGGAGAGGTGCCAAATGTCTGAAAACTGAGAAGTTGCAAAATTTCATTTAAGCACTTTCTGGTCTCAGAGGGAATATTTTCCATAGCGATGCTTATGGCAGGGATAAATGTTACTGCTGTGACATTTGGGCACCAGACAGCATAAAAGTGGCTTTGTTTAATAATATCCCATTGTATCTTAGATTTCTCCCACTCAGGAAGTGTTGCTAATGATTTGGTTATTTTTAAAAAGGAAATTGGGGCTAAGTTCTTGGCTTAAATTATAAGGGTAACAACAAATCCATAAGGAGAAGTATTGGCTCTGTGATGCTGGACAAGTCACTTACCCTTTTAGTGTCCTAGGCAACTCTCTTAAGATTATAAATGACAAAGAAGGTGCTGAGCTCAGTTCTTCATCTGGAGTGGATGAATCACAATTTCCTGGAACAATATGAAACGTTTAAAACTGTGCCTAGAAGTTATGTTAATGAGATATATGCTCCTTGTATTTGCTTTTGCTTATTTGTGACTTTTTTTGTGTCTTCAACAAAGCTTTAGTTCTCTTTCCTTTTGGCAATTCATGTCTGTAACATTTAGCAACTTGACTTGCTTTTAACCTAAGGGACATAGAATTATTTCTTTGCTCTTGTTTATTGCTCATGTTTTTTATATGCCTAAAAGCTTTGTTTTTCAATTCATACCCATAAACTTCTGGGCTGTTTTTTTTTTTTACACACTTGAATGGGGGAGGAGGGATAGGTGCAGGCAGTAATGAAAACTGTGGTGAGTCTAGAGGAAGTAGTGAAGGTAGGAAGGGCAAATAGGTAGGCCTTTGAAAAGAAAGCATTTGATTCTCATAATGGGGAGGAGAAAGAGATGTTAATAACTGGTGAACTACCATCGTGGGGTTCTGATTAGATATTGGAAGTTCCTTGAACTAGAAGTAAATGCTAGAGAAGGGGATGATTCCAGTTTGGAGAAGGTGTACAGCCTGAGAGGAAGGGTTATGCATAGATTGAGCCAGGGATTATAGAGGAGGATATCTGGGAATGAGTGACCTTTGCAGACATGGAATTGAGAGGTGGATTATAGTATACTTTGTTGGCAGAAGTTATAGATATAACCCTTCATGACCCAGCTATATTGCTGTGGGAATGAGAAATGCAGGAAAGGCTTTTAAGAGCAGCAGACCTTTTTTAACCTAGAGTTTACAAGGATCCATGATATTTTTAACTTGGGTTGGAAGAGGACACTGGGAAATATAAGAACACGAAGAATTTCTCTTGACTGAGCCAGTAGAGGAAAGGGAAGAGACTGAGGAGTGAGGAGGATGTGGCTAGAGTGATACCCTGGTTGCTTTTCTCCTGCCTCTATTACTCAGTGCACTTCTAATGATAAGAGTCGAGAACCTAAACTCATGCAAATGCTGAGAGTTGATGGGAGGAGACTGTGAGACAGGAGTGAAAGTTCTGAGGTATGCCCAGGTGGACCCAGGCCAGCTGACACCTTTTACTTGGCCACTCTATATTTGCTTACTGCTTCCTAGTCTTTTACAGCAAAGGAAACAGGAAAGGGTGAAACCCATTCTGTTTCCTATTCTTTCCATTGTATTGTTATAGTCATTGTTTGTATTATTTTCCCAGTTCTGGTTACTTCTCTCATCATCCACTTATCTAAGTCTTTCTGTGCTTTCATTTAAAATATATTTCTCGTCCATTTCCATTCCTTATCACAAAAAAATTTAAAAAAGAAAGCTAAAACAGAAGTAGGTTGGTAAAGCAAAAGAGCATATCAACCAGACCCACTATTAGTTGCCAAGTTCCAAAAATATCAGCCTCACACCAGAAAAAAAAAGGGGGGGAAAGTACATTTCTCCTATTTCTTTGAGGACAAGCTTAATCATTATAATTATACAATTTTTTATTGCCACTCTTTTCATTTACATTATTGTAGTTATTCAGTATATTGTTTTCCTGGTTCTGCTTATTTCATTCATATCAGTTCATATAAATCTTCCTTTGCTTCCATAATTTCTCATATTTAATATAGTACATATGATTCAATGATACCCCATGTTTATTTCCCAATCAGCAAGCATTTATTAAGTTCCTACTATTATTATGTGCAAGGTACTGTGTTAAGTATTAGGAATATGAATACCACAAATGAGGAAATCCTTGTTCTCAAGAAGCATACCCACTACTGGGAGAGAGAAATACTTCTATAAGTATATATAGAATAAATATAATGAGAATAAATACAAATCCATGAAATACAAGGAAAAGAGCTCTGGGAAGATCAGGAAAATTTTCTGGAGGAGGCTGAGCTTGAACTTCATCTTGAAGGAAGTGAAGGGTTTTGTGAGGGGCGGGGGTTGTTGTATGCAAGTGGGACAGCTACTGTGGAGTGCTGGCTGTGAGAGGAGGAGGCAGGTGTGGTTGGATCCTAGAGTGCAGCAGAGTGACATGCAACTGATGCCCTTCTATTAAGTTTCCAGTTCTTTGAGTTAAAAATTGCAATGATAGTTCTTTTGCACTTCAAAAAAAGGTTTGCTATATATTTTGATGTATTTTAGGTCCTTTCTTTCTACCTTTGACATTTGAGTATATATCATTAATGAGAATCTCTGGTTTAAAGGGTATGAACAGCAGAATCATTTTTGTGGCATAATTCCACATTTCTTTCCGGAGCAATTGGACTAACTTGCAATTCAATCAACGGTGTATTTGTGTGCCTGTCATTCCACAGTTACTCCTTCATTAACTATTTCAATTTTTGTCATCTTCGTAATTTACAAGATGTAAAGTTGTTTTGATTTGAATTTCTCTTATTGGTGCTTTGGAGCACTAATATTGTTTATTGAACACTCAGTTTATTGAGTTCAATTACTGATCTACTTTTATGACCGTGGGGACTTGAAAGGGTATGCCAGGGAAATGCAGGTTTTGGAAGGTCTGCCCAAACTAAAAAGACTTTGAGTAGATAGGCCCAACAATGAACACTGTCACTTGAAGACTGGTCTTGCTAAAAAGAATCATCACCAGATTTGCCTTATGAAGACCTTATATTTAATTGTAGAGAGATTGTAATTTGGGTCTTTGGAAGGAAGTATGCATACCAGTGAAGTAATAGATCATTGAAGTATCATTGATTCTGAGATCCTGAAAGAATGTGGGTTCTTTAAAAGATAACTTCTTAGGAAAAGTCCACTGGCATACAGTCCTCCATAAGCAACAGCTGTAGGGATTATATTTATAGCAACTGGATCTGTAAGAGGCAGCTGAAGGTGATAGGCTTACCAATTGCTTTGTGAAAAAAGTTCTCTTGACTTTGATATTATTCTGCAACCATATTTTCATCCCTTCTGTAGTCATTTAAAAGATTATACAGAAACACTACAAAATGTCTAAATTGATCATTATTAACTCATTACACAAAAAGTATCAGACATGCTGGGAGAGATATGTTACTAAAATGTAATTGGAAAATAATAAAAATGAAAATACAATAAAACAGATAACATTACATTTTTAAACTTAATTCAGTATGCTGCTGCAGGTATAATTACATATGGATTAGTGTCTCAAAATTTCCATTTGAGTTACTGATACTACTACTTTTTACACCCTTTCACACTTTTTGTTGCATTCTTTTTACTCTTCAATTTTCTTTAAAACATTCATAGGTTTTCCCAAGCTGGCAGTGCTTTGAATTAAGTTCATAAACATGGAATTGACATATTTTTTGGAGTCATGTAAATTTTTGAGTAGCATATGATGAATATATGTTAAGAAAAGTTGGATCAAGTTTACTTTTTTTTTTAACCTCTACTATCCATCTTAGAATCAATAATATGTATTGGTTCCAAGGCCAAAGAATGGTATTGGCTAGGCAATGGGGATTAAGTGACTTCCTTGAGGTCACATAGCTAAGAAGTGTCTGGGGTTAGATTCAAACTCAAGACTTCCCATCTCTAGGCCTAGCTTTCAATATACTGAGTCACCCAGCTACCCTCCTTGTTTTTAAACTCTTGTCTTCCATCTTAGAATCAATATTGTGTATTGGTTCCATTGCAGAAGAGTGGTACAGACTAGACAATGGGGGTTAAATAACTTGCTCAGGGTCACACAGCCAGGTTTACTTCTAATAAGAAATTGGTAAAACATTTGTGCTAATAATTGTGGACACTGACTTGCCCTGCTGCTTTCCTGTTTTGCAGAGAAACTAAAGTTAGTCACCTCCATTGATATAATGATTTACTATTCATTATTTTATTATTGCTTAAGAATTCTGTTTCTCATTTGATCTAAATCTATATTTTTGTTGTACTGGACTTGCAATAATATAGATGACCAACATTTTTCTGCTATTTTCTATCTTCAGGAATTCTCTTATTTCCTTCTTTCTCATTGTCTTTATTATTAAGTTTTTTACTTATATTGAATTATTTTTTTTGTTTGACCTACGGTGACACCTCTCATCTTAACTGTTTTTACTTATGCTTTCAATTGCTGATTAAGAAAATCTAGACTTTCTGTTAGTCCTTGGATTTTGGAATTCCATTTTCTGAATTCCAATTGAGAATTTCGTTTTGAAATTCATACTGATTCTTTTGTTGCTTTTAGTTGCATTCAGATTTTCTGCTGTGTGTACCAGCTAGATATTGACATAATCTTGCAGTACCTTTTTGTATTCTTTCAAGAGCCTTCTTAAGTCACTCAAGATATTTGACACTTCTCTTTAGTGGTATTCTTCTCAGCTCCACCTTTCCTTTTATATTCTTATTATGGCAGTGATTGCCATATATACTGTTGAGTGCAGGTCTTGGAATGTTTTTATACCTTTTGTCAGATATGGTGGGAGAATTTATTTCTGATGGTTATAGAAAATCCCAGCCTTTTTTAATTTCTCTGTTTTAGTATGATTTATCTACTAGTTGAGTTTATATGATCAAACTTAAAAAAGAACTTTTTTGAAATTCCAGTCTAACTATGTCCATTCCTTTTTCAAAATTATTTGAGTTATTAGTGTTTTTTAGTAGGTATAATACTTGCAATTTATGTTAAAAGTGAAGATTTTAAATTTATCTCAGGTTCTTCAAGTTTTTTCTTTTCTTTTTTTTTAAATAGCCTTTCAATATTATCTCCTTGTCTAACCTAGACTTAGGGATGAATTATTCTTTAAGATTACTGTCCTTGACAAAACTATTGATAGAGAAGCAATATGACATTTTACCTGTAACTGGTATATTGTTTTCAATTGTGTTATGATATAGTCCATGTGTATGATGAAAGTATCTGTGTCAAAACATCTCATGAGCACTTGTGATTAGCTCACTTTAGTGATCTGCACCAAAGCATTTCTAGCAGATAGAGAGTATTGGTCTTTCTGATTTGGTCTCGTCAACCTTGTCCTGTTGTGGTACCAGAACATAATGGAACATCAGTTCTGTTTTCTTTTCCTTTGAGCTTACTGTCATGATTTTGAGCAATAGCATCCTGCAGTATATGCCACTATTTCTTTAACACTTAGTTGTCAGTTGCACTATAGTAACTGGAGTCCAGTCAGTGATGTCACCAGATATAAATATCAGCCAATATTTCTGGGTTCTTGGAAGAACTTCACAATGACGTTAGTGATTTTAGGGCATATCAAATGTTCGCTGTATGTTTCTCTAACTGATGCTTTTGCCTGTCCTTCATGCCATGTGTGATGGATTGGACTTTGGGAAGCTTGTTATTTTTTATTCATAATAACATAATCACCTCACTATTTTTCTGTTTTTCTTTGTCAATGTATTACAGATTTTCCATATTATATTCAGTTTTATTTTAAGTTCAGCTCCATCTTCTCTTCCTTGTTTCTTCCATTCTTCATTGAGAAAACATTTTTCAAATTTTTTTCAGTGAAGTCAGAGTGAAATAGTTGAGAAAAGTCACTACCCTGCTTTTATTATTCTTTTATATTGAATGTTTTATGGCCTCTTACCCACATAAAATAGCTGATTTTTGTAGTTGAACAAAAGAATTGGCATATAGATATAATTTTTATACTATATATCATATACATTTATACTATATATAATGTTAACATATGTAATTGGGATATGTAAGTCCATCTTCTGTAGACTTGCTGAAAGCTTAGAGCAATTCCAAGAGCAAACAAGACAGTAGTGATGATATGCCTCTAATGTTTGTGGAAGAAAAAATATTAATGCTCTACTCTGTGTTTTAAGCACAAGTCTTCCAGAAACAATTTTTAATTTAATTTAACTTTATCTATATCCAAGCCATTTCTGTAACATGACTTTCCTCCTATACAATTCAAAGTCATGTTAATAGGAATCTTGAACAAGGAAATACAATTGGAATTAACATTCTAGAATAGCCACCGTTAAAATACAGTTGGAGTTAACATTCTAGAATAATCATATAAAATTGGACCACTCCCCTTGAGGATATTGGATGGAATTTTTTCCTCCTTTCTATCAGTATCTTAAACTTGAATGCAAAACAGAATATAATTCATACATGGGTCATAGCTCCAGGTGATTGGAGAAACAACAATCTTATCTAGATCAAAACTGTATTTCACCAGTAATCCACTTCTCTAAGAAAGGTCATGGCTTTGGTTCTATACTATTTCCTAAAGGAAAAAGCCTAGAAAGTATCTTAGTGTGAAGAAATTATTATTTAAAATTTTAGTCAAATTAAAATGAATATTTTAAATGTTTCCACATGTTGTCCTGACATGCTAGGGTTCTATGCTCTGAAAGTTTTTTTAATGTATCTTAGAGATAATGCATATTTTATATACATCTATTAAAGCATTCTTAAATTTTTATTATTGTTATCATTTTTATTACTAGAGGCTTGTCTTAGGCAAGGAATTGGCAATAGCCAGGATTCAAAGCCATGAAGCTACTCAGACTCTAAATCCTGTGCTTATTTTTAACCTTGTTGTGCAGCTGTACTAGAGACTCTGGAATGGTCTCTCTCAGCACTAAATCCTGTGATTTTATATATAAGTAGTTGCAAAGATTGGGCCTAAGTTGAAAGTATTCTAAAAGCATACTGCCATTGAACAATTAAATCACTTAAAGGCCTTCTGAACTTCAAAGCCTCATCTGGAAAATGGATATATGAGCTTAGAGAGATGTTGGGAGAAAGATACCTCATAACCTGTAAAATATCATATCAGTGTATGTTCTTAGCCTTGTATTTAATTTTTATCTTCACTGTAAAGATAAGAATGGAATGGATGGAAGCACTCCTGTTCTGCATCATTAGTGGTTATGAGAGTCTTGGTTAGGTCTAGATGCTTGTGAAGGACAGCACATCGCATCTTCTGAAAAATAGGCTGACTTGGTGGGAGAATATTTCAAGGAAGATTATCTAGCACTGAAGTTTCCTGGTTGCAATGTACAGCAGAGGCCTGTGTGTGGATAGTTTATTTCAAGTACAAGCCTATTAGATAGATTGCCCCAGAACTATTCTAGTACCCAAGGTTCATCCTCACATGAAAAGCAAGAGCATTCACTTTAAGAGAAGAGCACTTTGATTACCAATAAGGTTTGTTTCCCAAAATTAGCCTTCTGATTTGTTAACTTTGTGTCTTAGAATGTTATAAAGTAGTCAATTTAAACAGTTACAGTACATCATTAGAAGTGTGAAATATCTAAGAAAACTTTAACTGAGGCTTATTTGTTCATCTTCTTTTTTTTTTTTCTGAGTACCTAATGGTATATATGCCTCATGCAGTGTAAATAGATCTTTGTGGTCTAAATGTAGACTGCACCTGAACATAAGCTACATATCAAAAAATTAGATGGCTTTGTTAGGAAAATAACATCGGTGTCTGACTGGGGAAAAAATACCACTGAGCATAGGCTGTAATCAGGCTTATGAGACTCAGACTGAGAGGATGATGTAGAGCTTGTTTTTGGACCAATATGAAAGGCAGCAGAATCTGGGATGAGTGGTTGGCTTGAGATCAGGAAGATCTGGGTTCAGACATAGCCTCTGATCCTTAAAAACTGGGATACTTTGGGAAATTTGGGCGCCACTTACCCTCCTCCTATCCAGTCACTCCCCTTTTGATCTTAGCCACTACTTACAGCTTCTCCAGCCAGTTACTCCCAAGCATCTCAGCTCTTTTTATATAACATTTCAAATATGTATTAATATTTATCATAATATATAGCTTTTTGAAATTTGTATACATTACAAACATATGTGTTTGATCCTCACAATAGTCATGTAAATTAGATACCACCGATATTATCCTTGTTTTACAGGTTGGGAAACTGAGGCTAAGAGAGCTTAAGTGACTTCCCCAGGGTTGGACAAAGTGTTGGCCACTCCTGATAATGCCATGCCCCTTCCTTCTACCTACCTATAGAATAATATATCACCCCAATAGAAATTATCATAATAATGGCAGCTGACATTTATATGGTATTTTCAAGTTTATAAAATACTTTATATAGTTTAGTTTGATAACTTTGCAAAGTAATACTATAGTTATCAGTTTCATCATTTTACTGATGAGACAAGCTTAGATTCAGTGTGCTTTTTGTTCTCACTCATTATCATATAGCTTAATAACTATCAGGGTTAGAAATTCAGATTAAAGTCTTTGTGATTTATAAGCTCCATATTTTATTGACTATCCCATACTGCTTCTTCAGAAACTTCTTCCCATCTTGGGCATTGGAGAGGAGGGAAGGCTAATTTATTTGGGGCCAATTTCTTTCTTTCTTTTTTTTTTAACCATTACCTTCTCTCATAGAAACAATATTGTATATTGGTTCCAAGGCAGAAAAATGTTAAGGGACAGATGATGGAGGTTAAGTGAGCTAAGAAATATCTGAGGTTAAATTTGAACCCAGATCCTTCCATCTCTAGGCTGGGCTCTCAATCCACTGAGCCACCTAGTCACCTCCTATTTGGGGCCAATTTCAATGCTTGCCATGCTATAACCAGTACATGGACCTATAGGAAGGGCTATATTGGTTAAATCACAACTAGTGAAATATTCTGTACTTACAGTTCCTCTTTAAGACTAGCTACCAAACAACCTATAGGCTATGCAAAACAGTTCTGCCTAGAACCAGCCAGAATCTGACATTACTATTTAAGAGCTAGTTCTCTCCTTTCTTTGGGATATGTATAATGTGCTATATAGTTCATTCCAGCGTTCTGTGATCCGTGGTCTTGTTCTCAGAGGTTGGGCTGCCTCCCTGGTAAAAGGGGAATGTTTCTTAGCTAAAGGTTGAATTTCTCCTCTTGCTATTCATTAGGCTGGCCTCCTAGCCTATTAGTAGGCTATGCTGATTATCCCTTCCACCCTTTCATAATAGCTTTTGGGGAGAGAACCCCTCTATTCATCATCGCAAAGTGACAACCTTCCGTTAATCTCCTCTTGTGCTTCATTATCCACTCATTTTTCAGGTCTACTAATTCTCCTTTTAGTGCCTGTTCCTGTAAATTGTTGTGTTAGAGTCTGTGTTTTCTAGTCTCAGGTTTGAAAGTTGACCTGTCAGAATTTGTACATTTAAGTGATTTGAAATCTTCTCTCTCATATTAGTCTATCACACTAACCACCCACCCTTGGACTGACCTAATCAGAATATTGATAAAGGAATCCACCTGGAGGCAACAATCTTCCAACTCCTATTCTGCTACTTCCAAATGCAAGGGTCCTAAATTCCTTCCTTAATAACCCTCATTGCATTTTTTATGCAAGAATCCAAATAATTTGCATGAAATACTTGAATATTTTGTGTCTGTGTTCTATAACTTGCTAGGCCATTCTGAATACTTCTGTATAGAATGCCCCAACATTTACACTTCATCTATCATGGTTACCGTTTTTGTTTCTTTGATTTCTGATTAACTCCTCAATTCCTAATGACATCTCTGACCAGTGTCTGTGACTTAAGGCTATTGCTCACTTACAATCTTCAGTTCATGTTCATTCTCTCAAGAGTTTTACAAGGCAAACCATCTCTTTCCATCCTCACTCCCTTTCTCCCACTCCACCCCCTGTAAGTCTTACCCCAACACCTACTTTCTCTGGTATTTTATCTCAAAGATGCTGAACTTGACCACTTGTTCCATAAAGATCTTTCTAGCCAGACCTCTATATGAGAATTTCCCTCCCCTCCCCTCCAGAAAATAAGGAGTACAAGGAATCTTACTTAAAAGTTTTCTGAAAGGCAAATGATAAAAAGCTGGGAAGGATATTTCATATAGTAGATTTTCAAGCCAGGATCCAGAAGAAATCTTGATAGGCTAGAACAAATGTTGACAAACTATAGCCCACAGGCCCAAATAACATCTTCATGGTCTTATTTTACGTAGTTTCCTTATATAGAAAGTTAGATTAAATTTAAAATGATTGTAATAAAGCTGTTGTTTGTATCCATTTTGACCTTTCTTCTGTCCTTTTCTGTGTTTTTTAGTGTTTGATAATCTTTTCTCCTTTTTCAGATATCACTATCACTACCCACCAAGTCATACTGTTATTTGCCTTCATTAACTTTCTCCACTCTTTATTAACAAACACTTTAAAATGTCCTCGTATATGGGACAGGTTCCTGGTAATTTGAAAATGAACTCTCGTACTTTAAGTGTCAGTATTATAAAAATACTTTTCATTTCAGTCTTTGGCCCATGTTTTTCTTTAGATTCCCAACAACAAGGCTAGAGGAGCCTCACACTATTGATGGCAAATTTTCATTGGAATTCCACTCCTCTCCCCACCACTTGGCAATAGGAAATGGAGAATTCCACAGTAGTCATCTCTAGACCTTAGTAGTCTCAGTTCTATTCACAGGATACAGTTGGTTCTCTGTGGGAAAAAAAAGTATAATCCAGGAACCTTTTTTATTTTATTTACTTTGTAATTCCAGATCCCATTTTAAAATGCTTATTACTCTGGGAGAAATGTGTGTAAGCTTGTATTATAAGATCCGTATGTTCTTTTCTTTAGTCTGTTTACTTCATTTTTATCTGTTCATTTAAGTATTTGATACTTCTCTATATTTTTCATATTCAACATTTCTTTTGGTAAATTATTTTGCATTACATTTATGTAGTCAGTACAGTCAGTATTAAGTACCTACCATGTACCTAGAACATAAGCCCTGGGGATGCAAAAAAAGACAAAAGATGGTTATTGCTCTTAAGGAACTTACAATCTTTTTTAAAAATTAACATTAATTAATTAATTAATTAATTAATTTTGAGCATTTTCCGTGGTTACAAGAATCATGTTCTTTCCCTTCCCTTCTCCCACCTCCCTCCAACAGCCAATGAGCAATTCCACTGGGTTTTATGTGTCATTGATCAAGACCTATTTCCATATTATTAATATTTGCACTAGGGTGATCATTTAGAGTCTCCATTCTGATCATATCCCCATCGACCCATGTGATCAAGCAGTTGTTTTTCTTCTGAATGAGCTTACAATCTAATGTAGAAGACAAAGCCAAATATTTAGTCAGGATAAATAGGTAACAACGAACCAGAGGGAAGACACTGGAAATTTAGAGTATTGTGGAAGGCTTCCTGAGGAAAGTAGAACTTTCGCTAGAATTCAAAGGAAGCCAGGGAAAACAGGAGGGAGAGCTTTCCTGGAGTGGGAGACAAAGAAAATATCTAGAGCTGAGAGATGGAGGATCTTGTTCATGGAACAACAAGGATGGCAAGGTCATTAGATCAAGAGTAAGAGTGAAGATGTTAGATAAAAACAAGAGTTGAGAAATGGTTCTGTACAGTTTAGGAAGGTCTTTGAATGCTCAACAGAGGGTTTTACATTTGATCCTGGAGGTTTTAGGGAGCCACTGGAGCTTATTCCACAGATTGGAATGGAAAGGGGTTATATGGTAAGAACTGTGCATAAGGATGATCGTTTTAACTATTGAATAGTGGATGGACTGGAATAGGGAGAAACTTTGTTTTCAGAGAGTCCAACCAGCAAGCAATTGCAATAGTCTAGATATAAGGTGATAAAGGCCTGTACCTGGTCAGTGGCAGAATCAAAGGAGTGAAGAAGGTAAAATCTAGAGGCATTGGCAACAATTTGGATATAGGGATAAGAGAGAATGAGGAATGGAAGATGTAATCTAGGTTGGAAGCCTAGGTGTTTGGGAGGATGGTAGTATACTCTCAGCCATAATAGGAAAGATGACAATAATTAGAAGGAGCAGAGGGCTTGAAGGCTATGATGATAGCTAACATGTATATAGTACTTATTAAGTCCTAGTACTGAGCCTAAGCACTTTCCAGTTATTGTATCATTTGGTCCTCTATA
The DNA here is from genome assembly GCF_027887165.1 of Monodelphis domestica. Classification (NCBI taxonomy): domain Eukaryota; kingdom Metazoa; phylum Chordata; class Mammalia; order Didelphimorphia; family Didelphidae; genus Monodelphis; species Monodelphis domestica. Next base: position 400,169,412 of record NC_077230.1, on the reverse strand, counting down.
ACAACCCCTAAAAGGTGATGCTTTTGTTATCCCCATTTTGTAGAGGAAGAAACTGAGGCAAACAGGTTAAACTTGCCCGCGTCAAAAGGTTAGGAGTGTCTTATCAAATTTGAACTCAAGTATTCTTGACTCCAGGTCCAGTGAGTTCTCTATCCATTGTACTACTAAGTTACCCCTGAAAGATGATGCATCATGTTTTTAAATTTGTTGCTTCCTGATCAGTGGGCATCGATTTTGTTTCCAGTTCTTTGTTACTACAAAAAAGTTACTATATTTGTTTACGTGCATATGACATTTAAAAAAAGCTTTGACTCCCTTTGGGTATATGCCCTAAAAATGCGATCTCCAAGTAAAAAATAATGAACTTTTTAGTTACTTTCTTAGCATAATTCCAATTTCCTTTCTAGAATAGTTAAACAAATTCACAACTCTACCAACTAGTCCATTAGTATGCCTCTCTAATATTGATTTTTCCCATCTTTTGTCAACTTTCCTAATTTTACTGGATAGAAGTGAATGAGGAGTTGTTTTGGTTTGCATTTCTCTTATTATTAGTGATTTGTAGTAGTTTTTATGTTTGTTAATATATATTTGGAGATGGAATATAGTATATTTAACAACCCTTGCCTCAGATGCTTCCTTCTGACCCAAGGGGTCTGGACAATACCCTTTGGGGAGTTCTAACTTTTGACTTGTCCCCAACTAAATAGTTGGCAGACTCAGCCACTTTATTGTTTTCTCCCCCCTTCTCCCAGTAGTCACCTTGTTCCTCTTACATGCCCTTAGATCAGCAGTTCTCAACCTCTCAATTTGTAGCAATGAGAATACATAATGCATATCAGGTATTTATATTCCAAATCATAACTGTAGCAAAATTACAGTTTTGAAGTAGCCACCAAAATAATTTTTTGGTTTTGGGGTCACTGCAACATGAGAAACTGTATTGCGGGGTCATTAGAAAGGTTGAGAACCACTGCCTTAGATTCACAAAATGCAGAGTTTTTACATTTTTATTTATTTTATTTTAATTCAATTTTTTTTACCAATTACATGTAATGACAAATTTCCAGATACATTTTTCAAATACATTTTTCAAAGTTATATGATCTAAATTGTTTCCTTCTCTCCTTCCCTCCCCTCTCCTGAAGCTAGCACATACTTTAATATGGGTTATACATGTATTCTCATGCAAAACATTTCCATATTGTTCATTTTTGTAAGTGAATAATCTCATAAAACCAAACCCCAAAACATAAACCCAAATAAACAAGTGAAAAATCATATGCTTTCATCTGCATTTCTACTCCAACAATTCTTTCTCTGGAAGTGGAGAGCATTCTTTTTCATAAGACCCTCAAAATTGTCCTGGCTCATTATATTGCTGATAGTAGCTAAGTCTGTCACAGTTGATCATTCCATAATATTGCTGTTACTATGTACAATGTTTTTCTGGTTCTGCATATTTCTCTCTGCACCAGTTCATGTAGGTCTTTCCAACTCTTTTTGAAATCATCCTTTTCATCATTACTTACAGCACAATAGCATTTCATCACCATCGTGTACTACAATTTGTTCAGCCATTTTCCAAATGATGGATATCCTTTTAGTTTCCAGTTCTTTGCCACCATAGGAAGAGCAGCTATAAATAAAATCCAGAGTTTTTTAAAAATTAAAAGATTCCATAAGCCAAAGAGTTACAATGAGATCCCTTTCCCCAGACCCTTGTACTCTTCCAGTGACTTATACTCCTGCCCTGAATCAGACTCACAGAAAGAGGAGAGGTTGCATTGGATGATTGATTTCTGTGTCTACACTGTATTGTTCTTTGGCCAGCATCTTTTCATCACTGTTCCCTTTTGGTGTTCTTCTACTCCTCTCATTCAGTCCTGCCTCATGTGTTTGCTTATTTTACCTATAATTTCTTCAGTGTAAGGAGTTTCCTATCAAGATTCTCTTCTGCTAATCTCCTTTTCCTATCAAGATTCTCTTCTGATAATCTCCATCTGTACCTACTCCCCCACTTAGTCCTAAAAGAGGTGCCTTGGACCTGGAAAGGTTAAGTGACTCCTGGGCCACAAAGCTGATCAGCAGCAGAGGTGGAATTAAATTTCAACTTCAAATCTCTCTTTCTAAATCTAGCATTCTACCTACTAGACTACATGAGAGGTCAGGCATTAGGGACCCTTTTATGATAAAGGGTCTTAAAATCTGGATCTTATGGAACACTAAGGTTCAATTCAATTAAAATATTTTATGTAATTCATTTCCTTTGTATTGCTATATATTTTGTTTTATGGCACTTAAAAATATTGGTCTGGCTTCACCAGACTTCCCAGAAGGTCCATGACACACAAAAGATTGAGAGACCTTGCCTTTTGCTTTCCATTTGTCTCTGTCCTCTATTGCCACTGCTTGTTCTCTCTGTGATGATTTGACTTCTTCACTTACTCCTGTGGCAGATGGTGCTTGATAGCTCCTTGCCAGGGAAACAGTTCTCAGGCAGCTTGAGATTCTCAACCTCCCTCCCCCATATCTTAGCTGATAGCTCTTTTGTGGCTCTAGGTTAGCTCTCCCCCGCCCCCCCACAACCTTTGGTTTTTCCCAGGCTCTACAGCTCAATCTCCTTTTTGGGCTGCTCAGATAAATCCGTTTTCTGTTCTACATTGGCTTATGGGTGAGTCAGTCCCATTCGGTTCCTCCCTCTTTCAGTGCCTGGCACTTGTGTATTTACCTCCTATTGAATCTTGGTTCAGAGGAGCATTCCTCTTCTTCATTTGTCTTTCTGTATCTCTTCTTCATCCAGGCCAGCTGGGCAGAGTTAGGCAAATTATAGGGCACATAGATAAAGATATGGAAGATCCCTCAAAAGCCATCTAGTCTATACCCTTCCCCATTTTAGAGATGAAGAACCTTAGGCTCAGAGAAGTTAAAAGATTCACAAAACTAACTGGTCTGAGATGAGATTCAAACCTATGTTTTCATGTACTAGGTCTAGCATCCTATCTACGTCTTATGCCATGCTTCCTCTCAGTTGCCCCAGGCTCTTTCTAAAACTGTCCAAAAGGAGGGTGAGAATTGGTGCTCTCAGTGGCTGTTAGTGCATATGTTTGACTCAAAGGGAAAAGGGCAGTCCTGTCCTATATTTATAAGAAATAGATCTAACATTAAAAAAAGAGAAGCTCTGAACATCAAAATAATTTCTAAATGTTTGGGCTAATAACCTAGTAGTTATTTTTCTGTCTTACTAATAAAGTGAATGAATAAAGCTTAATGAACTTGTTCAATTAGTCAACCAACAAATATGTTTATCAAGAGACTGCTGCATGTTAGGCACATTGCTGAGTTCTAGGGATATAAAAACAAGTGAAATGCTTTTGCAAGGACCTCTTTGTGTTGTAATATAATGCCCGAAGTATCACAGAATGTTGATATTCGAAAAGATCTTTCAGCAGACACCCATTCCTAAAAAGCAGCAATCTCAGCCTGTACCAAAAAAAAAGTTTAGAGAACTTTCTAAAGTAGCCCACACTACTTTGGGGCAATTCTAATTGTTAGAAAAAATTTCAGCTTAAGTGAATTCTGTCTCTGCAGGTTCTACATGTTTTACATGTAGGTTCTAGTTTTACATGTGAGGGTAAGCAGAGCCTTTCATAGCCTTTCAGAAATAACTTTAAACTGCAGTCAGGCAGTCCTGAGAACCCATAGAGCTTCTGATACATCCTGGTTCTGTGACAAGTCAAATCTTTGGATTGGACTCAATGACTGACGAGATGTCCATTCCAACTCTGATTCAAGGATTTTGTGAAGCTATAGAACTGTTGATTTTTTTTATTTTAATTTTTAAATTTTATTTAATTAGATGATTTAGAATATTTTTCCAGGATTACAAGACTCATATTTTCCCTCCCCTCCCCCACCCCCTTCCCATATCTAATGCACAATTCCACTGGGTTTAACATGTATCATTGATCAGGACCCATTTCCATATTGTTATGTTTGCACTAGGATCGTGATCTTTTAGAGTCTACTTTCCCAGTCATAGCCCCATAAACCCATGTGATCAAGCAGTTGTTTTTCTTCTGTGTTTCTTTTCCCACAAGAACTGTTGATTTGTATTGGTACAGGAAGTCAAACACAAATTATACTATTGCTCTTTTAGGAAAATTCTTTGTTTCAGTTTTGACATTATGATGCAACAGTTTTTAGGTACATATGTATCAATCTTCAGAAAGTTTTACCTTTTAAAAATTCAGTGATCTTCAAGTTTTCATTTTATGTGATTTTTCTCTATTATGGATATAGGGAGCTCTTTTGAAAGAGATTATGCTGAAAGTATTATCACCGAACTTGCTAATGAAAGGTTAAAAACATTCTCTTAGAAAAGTTAATCTAATACTATGGTGATGAACTAATTATAGTTGTCTACGATTTTTTAGTATTAGTTTGCCAACAACAGTTTAATTGCCACATTGGGACTTTGTGATAACAGATAAGCAAATTTGTTCTCAAGTAAAAGGGTTTTTAAATATAAACCCTGTTGTGATTGTCTTCTTCATTTTCTAGGGCTCCATAATTAAAACATTATCTGTGTATGTTTTAAACTGAAGTATACTAACGAAGTGTATTCAGAGCTAGTAAGAGAAATACTTATTTATACAAATCTTTGTATGTCCAATTCTGATCCTTGACTACCTACTTAAGTGGTATCACTATGCATGGGATGAAAGGACTATGATAAAGAAAAATTTAATGGCAAATGGGTGATAGTTAGTGGTATTGAAAGAAAAAAGACATTTATGAATTGTTCATAGAATAATAGAAATGAATCATTTAAATGTCCTCATTCTACAAATAAAGAAACTGAGATCCAGAGATGGAAAATGATCTGACCAGGTTCACGCAGATACTGATAGAATCAGAACTGGAACCCACATCTCTAGATTCTTACCTAGTCCAATACACTTTGTACTAGATCATGTTGCCTTGATTGCCATTATGAGATGTGGGGGGAACTATTTAATACTGAGTGTGTTCAGGTATGTAAAATCCTAGCTTAAAGATGATGACCAAAATAAAGGAAGAAAAAATAATATTTCAGAGGGGAAAAATAGATGATGATCAGTTCATCTCCATTTCCACTGATAATATAAGTGATTAAATGAGTGTAAACAATGACATGAGTGATAAGACATGAGAGATTTTCTGAAAAGACACTAGGCATTCTGAAAGCTTTATTCTCTCCTATAGAACTTGAACTCTTGCTTCCCCAAGCTATGACATCAACTTCCAATGTTCTCAATTCTGGTCAACTTTACATTCTTTTGCTTACATTTATGTCTGACTAGGGAGATGGACTAATTGAACTTTGGTGTCACAATGTTCCATCTTTTTAAATAAATATTTTTTAAAAAATAGCAAAAGCCATCTTCTCTTCCTCCCACCTTCTCAATGTGCAATTAAGAAAAAAAAGGAAAGTAAAACCTGTTATAGACATGCAGAGTCAAGCAAAACAAATTTCTGTATTTGCCTTGTATAAAATGGGGAGATATGTGTGTGTACATTGACATGTACATATATAGCTACATATGTCTCATTCTGCACTCTTAAGTCTCTCACTTCTATTAGGAGGTAGGTAGCATTCCTCTGGAATTATAGCTGCTCATTATTATAAGATTACTCAAGTTGTTCAAAGTCATTTGTCTTTACAGTATTGCTATTATAGAAATTGTTCTCCTGGTTCTGTTTGCTTTATTCAGCATCAGTTCATACATGTTCTTCAAGGTTTCTGTGAACCCATCATTTCTTTAAAAAAAAGTTTTGGAGCAGCTGGGTGGCTCATTGAATTGAGAATAAGGCTTAGAGATAAGAGGTCCTGGGTTCAAACTTGGCTTCAGACATGTCCTAACTATATGACCCTGGGCAAATCACTTAAATCCCCATTATCTACCCCTTGTCACTCTTCTACCAAGATAGAAGAAGGTAAGGTTGTTTTTTTAAGTTCTTATTGATGTCTTCCATTGCTAACATCAAAACAGTTATCCCAAGTATCCCTCCCTCTCCCTGAGAGTCATCACATATCACAAATAGTATTTTTTTAAAGAGGAAAAAAAGAGCAGCACAATTGTTGGATACATTGAAAAAGCCTGAAAATACGTACACCGTGAAACATCTGTGGACCTCCTGCCTCCAGGAAGGGGTGGGTTGGGGATATCATTTTAAATATTCCTCTATTTGGTCCTTCTTGATCTTTATAATTTTATTACATTCATGTTTGATTTTTTTTTTCACTATATGGTTGTTGTTTTTTTTCATTTACATTGTTGTGCCAGAGGGAGCCACTGTAGATCATTGAGGAGGAGAATTAAAAATGGAAATGTTGCATGAAGAATAGAATTCTATCAGCTTTGTGTAGAATGGATTGGGACAGGAGGAAACTGGCTTCAGAAGAACTGGGATTTCATTTTGCAAATGAATTTAGAAGCTTTTGAAATTATTTAGGTATGGGCTAATGTGGGCTCACTCCTTGTAGTTATGGAAGTGAAAAAAGAATAGAAATTTCAGGACAAAAGCAGCAGGATTTGGTAAATTGACTTTGAGGGAAGGAGGGAAGGAGAAGCAAGAAAGAATGGGACTTTATGATTGAGGGTTTTGAAGATAGTCATGGTAGCGATACTAGTGATTTGCAACACTAGTGGTAGTGTAACAAACTGTCTTCTCTTTTATTCTTAATATTTTTCTAGAAAAGTACTGAATCCTTTCATATAAGCTGACAAAAGCAAAATGAGGCATTAGTCTTGTATTTTCAGTGAATGAGTGGAGTAGCAAAATGAGATGTGACAAGTAACCATATATGACTTACAGTAGGAAGATTGTAGAATTACCTGTTTGGCAAAGAAAATGAACTCAGTTTCTGACTTCTTCAGAAGTTTCAAGTGTTAGTACATCCAGTTGGAGATATCTTATAGAGAGTTGAAGATGAGTCTCAAGAATGTGAATAAAGTCAGAATCATTTTGCTAAAATATTAGAACTGACTAAAATTCTAAGTAGGTTTCCTGTATCTTTCTACAACTCATTTGGCTAATTGTCCAAGTCAGTGGTTTTGTTAATTTTGACTATTGAGGCAAACAATGATCTAGTGTGTAGTTTTTACGTGGCATAGATGTTGTAAATGTCTGTTTTATCTTATATTTGGGATATCTACTGTTTTTAGATATTTGAGTGCCAACGTCTTGATATTTATGCTAAAGCTGCTGTCCTTCAAAATTTTGAGTCACTTAGCAGGAAGATTTTTAATGAGAAAAATATTTCCCTATTTTTTTCCTTAACCACTGAGTATTAGAGAATCAGGACATAGTCGACAGTCACCAAGTTGAATTGATTAAACATAATGGGCATAGTAGTAGTCATTTTACCTTTCCATGAATCAGTTATTGTTTAACTCAGAGAAATGGTACTAGGATATGTAAAAGGGGATTATATATCTTTTTACCCCCTTTTTGAAGAGTGAGGCTAATTTAAAATTCATATTTCTTTTAATTTTCTTTTTGTGGTTTCCATTTTTGTCATGGCAGAATTGAGAAGCTAAAATTAAGTCCTTGGGTTTATCATATAGAATAAATGTCTCATTTTCTGTAGCTTTGCTAAAGTTGGTGAAGTTGTGAACTGGTCTGTTTTGGAGAATAATTTGGAAATTCACCCAAAAGGGTATAAAAAAACTATGAATTTGACTACAGCAATACCACAGCTAGGTCTGTTTCCCAAAGGAATCAAAGAAATGGGAAAGAACCTATATGTATAAAACTATGACAGCAGCTCTTTTTGTGATGGCAGAGAATTTAAAATACCATCATGCTATCAGAAATAATGAGCAGGATGATGTCAGAAAAACTTGGGAAGACTTATATGAACTAATTTAATTGAAGTGAACAGAACCAGAAGAACATTGTACATAGTAGCAGCAATATTTTAACAATTTTCAGCCGTGAAAGACTTAGCTGCTCAGATCAAAACAATGATCCAAGACAATTCCAAAGACCTAACCCATGCTGAAAAACACTGCCCACCCACTTCCAGAGAGAGAACTATTCAACTGAGTTCAAATTGATGAATACTTTTAAACTTTCTTTGTTATTCTTGGGGTTTTGGTTTTTTGTGTTTTTTCTTTTGTAACATGGCTTCACATGTATAATCAATATATTGCTTGCCTTCTCAAGGGCTGGGGAAGGAACATTAGGAAGGGAGAGAATTTGGAACTCAAAATTTTTTTAAATAAATGTTAAAAATTGTTTTACATGTAATTGGAAACTAACAAATATTTAACAAAACAAAAAAATTTCATTTCATTTAATCAATTTAGAACATTATTCCTTAGTTACAAGAATCATATTCTTTCCCTCCCTCCCCTCTCCCCACCCCTTTCCATAGCTGAAGCACAATTCCACTGGGTATTACATGTGTCTTTGATCAGAATCCATTTCCATATTGTTGGTATTTGCACTAGGATGATCATTTAGAGTCTACATCCCCAATCATATCCCCCTCCACCCCTTATAATCAAGCAGTTGTTTTTCTTCAGTGTTTCTGCTCCCACAGTTTTTCCTCTGAATGTGGATAGTGTTCTTTCTCGTAGATCCCTCCAACTTGTTCAGGATCACTGCACTGGCACTAATGGAGAAGTCCATTACATTCAGTTTTACCACAGTTAATCCAGGCAATTTATATTTTTGTAAATAGTCATCCATACCACCTAGATTGCCATATTTATTGCCCCAAAAATATTAAAAGAAATGTGTAGTTATTTTATATGTTCCTTCATTGCATATATATTTAATTTCTCAAGAAGGACTTTTCTGAAGACTTGAACAAAAATATCTATAGCCGTGTTCTTCATGGTAGCAAAAAATTGGAAAATGAGGGAATGCCCTTTGATTGGGGAATGACTGAACAAATTGTGGTATCTGTTGGTGATGGAATACTATTGTGCTCAAAGGAATAATGAACTAGAGGGATTCCATGTGAACTGTAATGACCTCCAGGAATTGATGCAGAGTGAAAGGAGCAGAACCAGGAGAACATTGTACACAGAGGTGGATATACTGTGGTACAATCAAATGTAAAGGACTTCTCTACTAGCAGCAATACAGTGATCCAGGACGGTTCTGAAAGACCTATGAGAAAGAACACTATCCACATAAAGAGGAAGAACTATGGGAGCAGAAACACAGAAGAAAAACAACTGCTTGATCACATGGGTCGATGGGGCTATGATTGGGGACGTAGACTCTAAACAATCACCCTGGTGCAAATATCAATAATATAGAAATAGGTCTTGATCAACGACACATGTAAAACCCATTGGAATTGTGTGTTGGCTACAGGAGGGGGTGGAAGGAGTGGAGGGAAAGAACATGAATCATGTAACCATGGGAAAATATTCTAAATGAATTAAATAAACTAATTAGCTAACTAACTACATATATAAAAAAAGACTTTTCTGTACGTAGCACCCAGGTCTTAAATGCAGCCAGTCAGCACTCAGTTTCTACTTGAAGTATATTTAAAGGCTTTATGGTCAAGGACAGCTTCAAAATATAATGTAGCCTAAATTCCTGTGAGGTGGCAAGATGAGACTCCAAATGCAATTTTCTTTGAGAAATCTTAAATTCCATGAGATGATTAAAATGCTATTTGTAATGTTAAACAATTTTACTGTCTTTTTCATTGGACCAGAAGCATATTTCATTGCTTGGGTTATTATCTTTTATATGATATGTTTTGTTGCTATCTCGATCAAATGTCACATGACTGTAATGTGAGCTATAGTAATCTTCCATTCTGCATGTATGTCAGCATTTGAGGTTGGAATGTTAGATTCTGGCAATACCATTCACAGTGGAATCAAGCAAGAGGAGTACAGTAGCAACTGTTGCTATTTGTGTCCCAAGCAGCTGCTTGTGGGTGACTTTTTTTTTGCTTTCCATCTCTCTGATAGCCTTGGATCATGGCCCTGTTTTAGAGACCCCTCATCTGGTTGAGGGAGACATTCCATAACTTCATGTAGTAAAGGGTTGCTCTCCATGTTTAATAATGGGGATCTATTTATGAAAAAGGAAAAAAGGACAGAGGTCTCAGCATTCTCATGCTGTCTCTAAAGAATAATATCAATTTACATTAGGAATTACTTAGGGTAGCATAATCCTTTGTTTCAAAAGAAGGCTTTTCCTCTCTGTTGATGGCATGTATAGATAGTTGACTATATACAATGAACTGCATTTCTGTAGTTCTTTGTGGGGAGAGTATGTTTCAAACCATTAGTTATTGGCAGCCATGGACATTAGGCAAATATCAAGGGCAGTTCTCACTAGTAAATACTTTCTGAAGTAAATGAAAAGACTTGTGATAATTGTTTTTAGTTTTTGTTAAGTGGTAGCCTCACTTTTGTTTTTATAATTTTAATGTATTAAAATGCATTAATTAATTAAATTAACTAATTAATTTAATTAATTAAAATTAATGTATGAATTTCTGACCTGCCTTAAAGGCCCTAGAAAGTCTAGTTTCATCCTTGAAACAGTAACATGGCCCATTTCCAACTCTCTGTTACTGGCTTATATTAGGAAGCCAACTGCTGTAATATGGATTTTAAATATTTTTTAATGTTCCATACATTAACAACATCATTAAAAATTTGCTTATTTTTCCTGACCTAGATGCCCTATGAAAATTCAGTGGTATGGGTGCATGATCTAATTTTACTTTCTCTATAATACAGTATTACAGGATGGTGATTTTTTTGACTGATTCCGAGTACACGTTTAACCAAAACATTTCAACAACTGAATGACTTAAGACTTAAAAAAAAAAAAAACATGTTTCTCCCCTTTTTTTAGGTATTGTCAACCCAAAGAACCCAAAGGAAGCGCCAAAGTCCTTCAGCTTTGACTACTCCTACTGGTCTCACACCTCGGTGAGTGTCCTCATGCCCCAGAGTACTAGCAAAAGCCTTTGAATTCCTTTGTTGTTCAGTCTCCTTAAGTTCACTCTTTGGTTTCTTTTTCTTCTTTTCCCCCATCTCATACTGCCTTCATGTTTTGGTGATAACTCTAGTTTAAAGTGGAATATAATGGAAACTTTTCATGTTTTTTATCTGTTAGCTGAAATGTCAAGGATTTTGTTAATAGTTGCATTTGGATCATCAAATCTTTTAAAGATATGGAATACAATAAAATATGTTGCATACTAAAGTGATACCAGCCTTAAGTTAACTTGTAGACGTCTATAAGGCATTTTAGAATCTCTTACTTGCAATATCTCAAAACCAGCATTCATATGCTTTTAAGATACAAAGAACAAGATAATTTTACCATAGCTATATGAACATGCTAATTAGCAGAATTTTAAACAACTGTTTGTTTTATTTGTAAATAAAGTTTTGAGGGAAAATAAAGAAATGAGGAATATCAATGGTTAACTATAAAATTATCTTGTTTTGAGTTCCAGTTGAACGATTGAAGTTTTTACTTTTTAAAAGAACCCAATTGAACATGACTTTAGATTTAATTAGTGCAACCTCAGATCCTTTAAGGTTTTAAAAAATTTGAAATAGGGCTCCAGACTCCCTACTATAAAATCAGAAAAAAATCATATCATTAGCACATTCTGCTCCAACTGTATTGGATGTGAAACCTGATTGACTTCCAGGAATTGTTCTTTAGCAATTTGAGCTTTTCCTTGCTAAATTTTCATGTATTTAAGAGTTGTTTTGTTTTTGTTGTTGATGATGATGGTAGTAAATAACAAGTTTCATTTTCTAGGTTATATTGACAAAACTTAATTTGCCTGAGAGAGAGTTATCTCAAATGGTTTTGGAAGAATTGGTCACTGACAGTTACTTAACTAGAGATATTCATGCCAAACAGTTGGCATTTTTATTGTAAAGTTCAAAGAAATGTCTGAGTTTGGCATTAATTTTTAATTTTTTTCCCCCTTTCCTCTTTCTAACAACTTAAGACTTTGTGGACCTTTCATGCTTTGAAGTAGTGACAGAGTTTAGAGCTATAGAAAACTGAAATGAATTCTATTGGAGAATTTCATAGAAATAGTCATCTGTTAAACTGAATTTTCAAAAAGCTGTAGATTCATTAAAAAAACTTAGTGCTAGAAGGAAACAATTTATTTAGTCTAAAATCCTGTATTTCATTAGGAAATTTGGATATAACTTGTTTCATGAGATTTATCATTAGACATATTTGTACTTCTTTAGTTGGGTACCTAATCTAATTCTTTTTTCCTTGCTGAGATTTAATAGAAATAAAAGAAAAATGTAGCAACTACTACCTTGAAGTTCTTGGAGTACTCTTTGGGTTCCCATGGCTAATATTATAGTTCATGGGCCCTCAGTGGTGAGCTGCATCCAAGAAAACCTAATCACAGCAAAGGCATTTACTAAAACAGCATAGAAAGAATAATAGCTACAGCCCCCCAGAAGCCTGGAATGGAGGGAGCAAACCCTCCCACTGTTCTGTGGGAGTAATTAGTACAGTTGTAGGGTACTGTGAGAGTGAGGCTCAAACTTAGAGAGGACCTATGATTCATATATCATTATCATGATATATCCATATCATTCCTCTGGTAAGGGCAAGACCTTGATTTTCTGTCTGTCCTCTTGGAGACCTCTGTGTAGATTGACTCTTGATTGCCAGAGCCAGCTCTCCCTTAAAACCATAATTGATTCTCTTTTCTGTTGCTAGGGCCTAGAATTCTTGAAGCTGCTTCTTGTTACTGCCTTTCTGGAGAGTGTTTGTTTCCACTCCCTCAACTATGCCTCAAACTCTAGAATTGACTATACTCTTGAGCAGTCAGTTTGTCTTTTAAGGGTCAGAGTGTGAACAATTATTTCCTGGCCAATGATATTAGTGCTTCTAGTTCATTCAAGGAGAAATTTGTCTACATTGTAAGGAGATAACCAAACAGACTTTACTTTCTTTGCTTTCTGTGAATGCTTCATTTGTGGTGGTGAGGTTGTGAAAGAATCAATTAGTCAGAGACCAATTACTTACCCTACAGACTTATAAAAGAATAAAAATAAAACATTTTTAATTTTATCTTTTTAATCTTTATAGCCTGAAGATCCCTGTTTTGCATCTCAGAATCGTGTGTACAATGACATTGGAAAGGAAATGCTCTTACATGCCTTTGAAGGCTACAACGTTTGTATTTTTGCCTATGGACAGACAGGTGCTGGAAAATCCTATACAATGATGGGCAAACAGGAAGAAAGTCAGGCGGGCATCATCCCACAGGTAAAGTCAAATTTCATGGGAAACTTGACTTACAGTTTGATAACCCTGTTTTCCCCCCCTAAGATTGCTAATTATACGCTGTTAGCTATTCTTAGTTATGTATTACCAGCCTTGTAAAGTGAAGTTTTTTATTATGATAAGTCAGGTAAATGATCTTTCTAACTATTGCTCTCTTGCGAACTTAAAGCATGAAAATTAAAGACGTGTCTACTCCCAACACTTATTAGTTCTTTTGTTTTATATGATTGCTGTTTTGAATTTAGACCTGAAGGTAATCAGGAGAGGATGGAGATGAAGAAAATTTGATTAGTTTGAAAGAACACCATCCACAACTGGTGGAGAATATTTTCTTTTTTTTTTTTAAATATATTTTATTTGATCATTTCCAAGCATTATTCGTTAAAGACATAGATCATTTTCTTTTCCTCCCCTCCCCCCCCATAGCCGACGCGTAAGTCCACTGGGCATTAGATGTTTTCTTGATTTGAACCCATTGCTTTGTTGATAGTATTTGCATTAGAGTGTTCATTTAGAGTCTCTCCTCTGTCATGTCCCCTCAACCTCTGTATTCAGGCAGTTGCTTTTTCTCGGTGTTTCCACTCCCATAGTTTATCCTTTGCTTATGAATGGTGTTTTTTTCTCCTGGATCCCTGTAAGTTGTTCAGGGACATTACACCGCCACTAATGGAGAAGTCCATTACGCTCGATTATACCACAGTGTATTAGTCTCTGTGTACAATGTTCTCCTGGTTCTGCTCCTCTCGCTCTGCATCACTTCCTGGAGGTTGTTCCAGTCTCCATGGAACTTCTCCACTTTATTATTCCTTTTAGCACAATAGTACTCCATCACCAACATATACCACAGTTTGTTCAGCCATTCCCCAATTGATGGGCATCCCCTCATTTTCCAGTTTTGGGCCACCACAAAGAGCGCAGCTATGAATATTTTTGTACAAGTCTTTGTGTCCATTATCTCTTTGGGGTACAGACCCAGCAGTGCTATGGCTGGGTCAAAGGGTAGATATTCTTTTAGCACCCTTTGGGCATAGTTCCAAATTGCCCTCCAGAATGGTTGGATCAGTTCACAGCTCTGGTGGAGAATATTTTCAAGAAGCTTTCTGGCCATAAGAGGCAAGACTTTGGAATCCAGCAGTTGGATTTATGGTTTATTAGTCATCACAAGATGAGAGGGTAGGGGAGAATTCAACTGGTATCTCCCATCATAATTATCATAGACAATGACCTACTTTTTTATTCCATAAGTCTCACATTTGTATTTGATAGGTTTTTTCTGCTCTTGACTATTCTGTATATATGTAGTCATTTTAATTTTTTTAAATGCTTTTGACAAATTCAGTAAGTTCTTATTGACTGTAATAAATAGGTAAAGCACTTTAACAAATACCCAGCTCCTCTGCTTAAGGAGCTTATACCTTAGGAGATTAGGCATATCCACAAATAGCTCTAATACAAAGTGTAATTCATGAGAGAGCTTTAGATGTATTATGAAAGCCCAGGGGGAGGGAAAAGTCACATATGTTGCTTTTTTCATAGAATCTCTTTTGAATTTTCACTACTATGCTGTATTCACACCATTTTATAGATGTAGAAATTAAGAAACAGATTTTCCAAAATCCCCCAGTCAGACATGTTAGAGTTAGAGATGGAATCAAGATCTCTTGCTCTTTAGTCTTAGTGGTCTTTTTGCTTTACCAGGTATTTACCAATAGTAGCAATGGACTAATAGTTAGGAAGCAGTTGATATGTTAACAGAAGTTGAGAGATAGAGTAGGGTGGATCTGACTGAATGCATTTTATTAACTTTTATGAGGAAGAGCAGCAGCTTCCTTGAAAATGCAGCATGGGGGGCAGCTGGGTGACTTAGGGCATTGAGACCCAAGCCCAGAGATGGGAGGTCCTGGGTTCAAATCAAATCAAAACCAATATAAAGTATTGATTCTAAGATGGAAGGTAAGGGTTAAAAAAAAGAAAATACATCATGGTGGATATATAAAGACCTTTTAATCGGTATCATTAGTGTCATTACATTGTAATAGTTTGACATTTTCCAGAAATGTCTAAAAGGGGGAAATTATTATATTACTAAAATTATTAATATTTTGTGACAGAATGGATTGCATTGTGATTGCATTGTGATTGCATTGTGATAGAAGCTTTTCAGAAAATTTCAAGTGATTTTTAGTAAAATGATTTCCCTAGTATTAAAAAAAAAGTATATTGCAAAACCCAAATCATACTTGGTTATCTTTAATTTATAATGAAGAAAAGTAATAACAGTGTCATCTTTATACTTTGCAGAAAGTTTAGGAAAAATGGAAAGGAATAGTTTCTAGTTTCCTTCTTTTATGTTTAGTCTTCAGGTACAATAGGAAAATTCTTAAGGTGAAGTCCTTCATGAAGACCGAATGTTTCTTTTCTCAGTTGATGGTTTTTGACCCTTATGGCCTTATAAAACCAATGGGAAAAACTGTTTGGAAGCACTAACCATAGAAATCATTTGGGATATCAGTTTGTGTTTGCCAAATAAGGTAGAATTGGAGATCCCAGAAATATGACTGTTAATTAACCTAATACTATATAACTGTCAGGTATCTGGAAGTTTTTGTCAATGTTTATTTCAGGTATCGTTCTTTTCTCTTGGCATTAAGTTCTCAGGAATGAGAATATTGGCTGGGGTTACAGTTGCTGCATAGCTTCAGAGAGCATGTCTGCTGCTTTTTTTGAAAACTTGTAGGATTTCATTCTTAATGATTAGGAATGCTAGATGATTTTAAAGATATTTCTTTACTTTAAAAATGGGTTTTTTTAGTTCTTTTCACAGGGCAAAAGAGACAAATAAATAGCTGCTTTCCCCACTGTAACATTTATCTATAATTTCCCATTTTAATGCAGACAAAAAAATACTTCTTTTTGGGAAGACTGTTAGAAGCTCAGGTCCCTGAGACTTGTAGAACAGATGATTCCTCTCAGTGCCTAAAAGTTCTTAATAAATAATATTAGTTCTTATTTGTCTTTATTTCCCCTGTGAATTTATATTAGCAAAATAAGCAAAATAAGTTTTGAAAATTTTCCATTTTCTCTATTTTTCTTTGTTTCAAAGGTAGGTTTATTGGAGGGAGTGGTATATCAGAAAATGACTATGATGTTTAAAAAGGATATCAATTTTTACAAATTTTCAGTTTACATAATTAGCATTATTATTTATATTAAAAAGTAGCCCCATTAATAATTTCTGATAATGGCAGGTTAAATTTTACCTTTTTCCTTTTTCAGTTGCTTAAGGAGCATTTTTTAGTGTTACTGTTGTTCATTATATATAATAAGAAAATTATTTATTTTAAATTATAGCAAGTTGTGCCAAAAAGTAATCCCACTTTAATTTTTATCGTGCGGATACTTTTTTTGTCCTTTAAATTATTTATTATTATGGTCTATGTGTAACCTTATTTTATCTTTTTTCTGATAGTTGATATATATTTCTTTCATATTAAATAACCTTTTCTTCCTTGTTTAAAACCTGTCTGTCTTATTGTAGGACACCCATTAAACCTTACTTAGACTTATTAGTGACCATTAACATGTAAAAGCCCAGTTCAAAATGTATAATGGTTTCATTCTAGAGGCATGGCAAATGGGAGACCATTAGAATTTAAGAATTATTTTGACAACAAAAATATTAATTTACAGCAGTTTTTGATCTCTTCTAAAACTTTTGTTTTGTTTTCTTGCAACTTCACCATTGTTATAGAATATATTGAGTGGAATCCTTTCTTTATAGTCTACTTTCCAACAAGCTCTTTCCAACAATGTTATTGGTATCATTCATCTTTGGGGAAGAAAAAAGAAGCAGCCGGGTTATGATAGTCTTTTTATTGTTGGTTAATAATGTATATCTAACTCATTGCTCTTATCTTTTTCTGCTTCTATAGTTATGTGAAGAACTCTTTGAGAAAATCAATGATAACAGTAATGAGGAGATGTCTTACTCTGTGGAGGTGAGTAGAACTGGACCGAGAGCAGAGGTTTCAGTAGTATCTACATATCTGAACATTTAACATAAAATTCATTTTCTGCCTTCTTTATGACCCCTTCTAATGAGCCTTCCCCTAGCTGTTTTAATCAGAACGCTTTTATGATCACCAAGAATTTATCTAATTTATGTAGTATTATTTCTTAGAGGTAATGTTGTACAATGGAAATCTAGTAGACAGTAGACCAGGGTTCTAGTCCTTACTCAGTTATATTTCATTTATCCCTCTTTTGTGAAATGCTCTGAGTTACATACTCATTATTTCATATCTTAATGAAGTCACTAAAGTTAGTATAATGGGATTAGCCTGACACCCTGAGAAATTATGCCATACTTTTTTCAAATGAATGTTGTCCTTGCTTATGTTAGTGTGGTGGGTCTTGAAAGCCTTGCCCAAACTATTATTGACCTGTTTCTAACTCCCTTGGGCATTTCCCTTTTCCCTGTTTTTTTAAACCCTTACTTTCTATCTTAGAATCATTACTGTGCATTGGTTCCAAGGTAGAAGAGTGGTAAGGGCTAGGCAATGGGGGTTAAGTGACTTGCCCAGGGTCACACAGCAAGGATGTTTCTGAGGCCATGTTTGAACCAAGGACCTCCCATCTCTAGGCCTGGCTCTCAATCCACTGAGCCACCCAGCTCTCCCCCCACACACTTTTACCTATTTGAGTGCAAATGCTAACATTTGTACATATTAAAGAATGCATTTTTTTCAATATTGTAGCTAGAAAGATGGATATGGTTTTCTACAAATATTTTGGGTCAGACGTCATCTTCTAAATATTCTTGTTCTAGTCCTGAGGCTAAAATGATTCATTTGGGGGGGGGGGAGGCAGGATAAGTCAAATTGAATTCTTCATCATCTAACTGAATTGATGGATTACGTATGCAAAATAAGACATTCATTTTGGAATATTTTCAATGTGGGAATTTGTTTTGCTCAACTATACATATTGTTGCTAGGCCTTTGTTTTCCTTTTTTCTTTTTTTTTTCCCCAGTAGGTAGAGTGAGATGGGGGAAGGAGTAGGACAGAAAAATGTGGATTAATTTTTAAAATTTTAGCTAAAATAAAAAGAAAAAAATTAATTTGGTAGGACATTTGTACTTAGAAGTTGAAACAAAAGTTTTCTTTTATGTTGGACTACAGTGACCATAATGTGTGCTTCTGAATAAACTATAGGATTAAAACAATGCTTTACCACATATGTTATTTAATTCTAGCTAAAGATTAAACACCAAAATAATAGAGAATTAACTAATAAAGAGACTAGGCAAAGAGGTACAGATAAACTTTTAAAAATCAGATTGTTGGTTCATTCTTACTGTAGAATAATGATAATTAACATGTTATTCATAATGATATAAAAACTTCATTACCTAAGCAAGTCACTTAACCTCTCCCACCCTCAATTTCCTTATCTATAAATTAAGATTAATAATAACACCTACCTTGTTGTAAGGATCAACTCAAATTACATGCAAAGTGTTTTGCAATCTTCAAAGTGCTTCCTAAGTGCTAGATACTATTACAGTAGCTGATATTTATATGATGCTTTAAAGTTTGCAGAACACTTTGCATACAGTATCAAGAGATTGATTCTTACAACCATTCTCACTACTGAATCTCATAGAAGTTAAGCAAATTGTCCAAGATTACACAGCTAAAAGTGTGTAAGACAGAAATCTAATGCATATATTCATGTATCCAAATCCAGTGGTACTCTTGATACCCTAATGACTCTCTCAGAGATATTTATTAGGATCTTTAGACTGCTGGCATGTGGAAAAAGTAGACCGTTTTGCAAGAGAAAGTCTTTTTCTTCTGGCACCTGTGGCAAGCCAAGGCCAAGGGCCAAACGAACTGATTTAGCTTGCGGCAACTTTTAGCCCCAAAGTAGACTGATCCAGAAAGGAAAATCTATAGTATTGCTATTTTGGTTGAGACCAAAAGGTACATCTTCCAAGGCCATCAGTTTAGTACATTTTCATGAAAACTAACCTTAGTCAGATGGAGGAAATGATAAGGAAGAAAGAAAAATGGAATTAGATGTGAGGGTTCCTTCTCTGACCTCCTGCCAGCCAACATGTTTACAAATAACTTGTAAGTTGGTATTTAGAAATGCCTTTTGTGGCTGAGAGCAAGCTGTAGTGATCCTCTCATATGTGTGTTTTAATGGTGGCATTAGATGGCATGAAGCCTAGTTCCTGCTCTTCTGCCTCCCCTTTCCAACTAGCCTTCATACAATCTACTGCCAACGTTAACATACAGCTTATCTCTGCAGAGTCTTTCCACCTTTTTGGAGAGCACATCAGAAAGTAACAGAACCTTTCCAATTTAGCTTTTCAAAGGCTCCTAGACCTAGTCCTAATATGAGCATAATATTCTTTTAAATTTGGAAAGATATTTTTTTAATTGAATTTTCTAGTTAGGTTACATTCTCTTTCTCCCACTTGCCTCTGCCCTAGCAATCTCTTTCTTTCAAATCTTCTTATTGATTTAAGTTATTTATTCATAGGTGAGTTACATGGAAATTTACTGTGAGAGGGTACGAGATTTGCTGAATCCAAAAAACAAGGGTAATTTGAGAGTCCGAGAGCATCCTCTTCTTGGACCCTATGTGGAAGACTTATCTAAGCTGGCAGTTACTTCTTATACGGATATTGCAGACCTCATGGATGCTGGGAACAAAGCCAGGTATGGACAAAAAGTGAATTCCTTTGCTCTCTGCTGAGGGACCAAAAATGTATTCTTGACTCTGAAATGTGCTTTATTGTGAAATTTTATGAACTCTTAAATTTGTCAGAGAAATTCAATGTTTTGTGTTAGCCTACTTTTCTTTACATGAGATAATATTTGTAAAAGTACTTAGCACAGTGCTTGACATGCTGTAGAAATGCTTATTCTCTCTTTTCCTTTTCCTGTCCACATCAAAACAATCCACTTAGATAACACATCAGTTCTTTGTGTGACCTGCTTGGACACATTTTTTATCTGATGGTCTACAGTAAATTATTAGTCATTATCTTGTCATACAGTATCTGGGAGAATTAATTCTTGAATAAAGGAAGACTTTATAATACATGAAAATTATTTATTTCAGTGATTTCTGAGGTAGTAGCTAGAATAGATAAGAGGTTAAGCTCAGTTGTCTTTGGGAGTGGAAGATGACTCTTTGAGTTCAGAGAATAAGTAGCTATCTACACTGGATTCAATGATTTTAAGTTGTTGCTTAGACTGAACTCTGCTGTCTGTTTTTATTTTCCAAGAATTCCACCCAGTGCTAAGTCTACGTATTCATATTTTCACTTAGGACGGTGGCAGCTACCAACATGAATGAGACCAGTAGCCGTTCCCATGCTGTATTCACCATTGTTTTTACTCAGAAGAAACACGATTCTGAAACTAACCTCTCAACAGAGAAGGTAGGAAGAACAGTAGTGAGCGGGTTTTGAGTTGTAGGACAGAAACTGTAGAAAATGACACCTTTTGCTGTATGCGTCCAGTTGAAGGCAAAAAGGTTTCTGTGTCTAAAAGACTAGCTGAGAATAGTTCATGTGCATCCACCTTCCTTAGACTCTTCAAGTTATTCTGAACTTTGGTCATTAGTTCTGAGGAGAAATTAGAAGATGGAGAGTCAAGAAACAAGAATTCATAGCTTGTGGTCTCAAAGATTAACGGATGACAGAAGTAGAGCAAATCCTTCTGAGCAAAACTTATTAGTCTTTCTGCTTGACACTGGTTACTCGATTATTGCCTCATTAATTGTTCTGTAGAACAAATGTGTTTCATTTGACATGTGAAAATGCCACCGTGAAACTGATATATAAGAGAACTTTGTTTTGTTGCTAGAAAACAAATGGCTGTACATTCTCTTTCAGCTTTGCAGGTTGAAAGATCTGCCCTTAAAGCATTTCTTCCTGTGGAATGGCATCCATTCCCTTATCCCTTTAGTTGCCTTTCAGTAGATCTCTTATGGTCATTTATGTTGTCAGTGATGATCTTGGTTTCCTTTATAGGTCAGCAAGATCAGTTTAGTGGATCTGGCTGGAAGTGAAAGAGCTGACTCAACTGGTGCCAAAGGGACTCGATTAAAGGTAACTGAGTCTACTTAACAAGCATTGATTATCCTCGTTAACGTGAAGAGGTAGTGCCATAATGATGGGGTTAGACAGTGCGTCATCAGAATTCAGAGACAAATTAACAGGAATGTGTTAGGATAGTTGGGATAGTATTTCATGAAGAAAGTAGGATTTCACTTGGACCTTGAAGGTTATAAAGGATTGAGGTAGATGAAGAGAAGTGGGAGACCATTCTTAGGCCACAATAGGAGCAAACTATGGAAGTGAAGATTAGGAAGGAAAGAGATAGGTACTTGATTATTCCCATTTTACAGATAAGAAAACTGAGACACACAGGTTAAGTGGCTTGCCTAGGCTCACAAAGCTGGCTTAGTGTCTGAGTCCAATTTGAACTCAGATCTTCCTGATTTCGGGCCTCATGCTCTAGCCACTGTACCACCTCTAAATGAGCATAGCTTATTTGAAGAAATGGGGAGAGACTATTTAGGTAGTGAAGAAAACTAATAATGAAGAATTCCATTCAGCATTTATTTACCTCTTTACTCAAACTGAGGATAAGGCCAAACCCTCTTGGACTCCACATAAAAACCCAAAAAACCCTCACCTCTGACCTAAAGGAGCTTACATGGTATTTGGGGGATTCAACATGTACCCAGATGAATAAATACACAGGAGAATTGTTGAAAAGCTATAGCAGCTTGAATAAAGTAACTAAGTGAAGCGTGCTGCATTTAAGCTTGTAATCCTTTGGGCCTCTAATGTAGGCATGAAGTCACTGGATGCTGCCCTTGTTCTAGACCAATTGATGGAGCCCAGTCTGAGAAGTTGATAAATGGAGCAGAGGAAAAAAATTAAGAGAATCAAAATGTCACTTGAATTTCAGGTTCTAAATGCAATTTCTCTGCCACTTAGTACCCTTATGACTAAAAAAGTCATTTCACTCCTGTTGACTAGAGTATCATTTCATTTAAATGATCCCTCAGTTTGCAGTTTAGTGATATGCCATTCTTGCCCTTTTTAAAAAAAAATTATTGGAATTAATTTTGTTTAGATTGGCTTTGCACTTTCAAAAAACAGTAGCTTTTAGTATAATCAACAATGCCAAGAAAGATTTTTAGGGGGTGCAGCTAAGGTGGTACAATGGATAGAGCACCAGGCGTAGAGTCAGGAGAATCTGGGTTCAAATCTGGCCTCAGACTCTTCCTAGGTGAGTGACTCTGGGCAAGTCACTTAATCCCAATTGCCTAGCCCTTGCTCTTCTGCCTTAGAATGATTACTAAGACAAAAAGTAAGGGTTTTTTAAAATATACATTTTCACTGTATGGTAATCCGGATTACTTTTCAACTTCTTTGTTTATATGAGAATGACATATTGGAATATTTGAAGTTCCTGATCATAACTTCTTTTGGTTTGATGTTTATTTTTTCTAGGAAGGAGCAAATATCAATAAATCTCTTACAACTCTTGGCAAAGTCATTTCAGCCTTGGCAGAAGTGGTAAGTTTTCCAGTGGTGTGTTAAAAAGGAAGACTTTGTCTAATCTGCTAACATACTAACATAGTAACATCATAGTATTAATTATTTAACATTGTGTGGTGTTTTGTTCTATAAGTAACCTGTGACCTGACAGTCTCTTCCAGCTCTTTACATTATATGCGTTGTGAACATTACCCAGATATCAATGTGATACTAAGATTTAGAAAAAATGTAAAGAAAAGGATTTTGAAGTGTGAAAGAAATATAGATGGGAAACGAGGACAGAACTTCCACGACTAGCGTGACTTCAATTTTCCTTTCACACCTAATATAGAGAAACATAGATGTAGGTAGATGGGGCCTTAAGAAGCAATCTGGATCACTGGGCTGGTTTTCCATTTGAGAAAGAAACTGAATGCCCTGGAGATGAATTCACTAATCCGGTCACCTAGGTAGTGAGCTATAGTGACTGGGCCCTGGTCCTTTGACTAGAACAAGGACTCTTTCCTTTGTACCACAGCAAAGACATCATGTCTGCTGCGTGCTGTCTTCTCTAGTCATCTAGAGAGCTGGGAGCTAGTTGGTCTAAAGGCACTTTGGGAATCTTAGCAATTTTGAGGGTCATGTATAAAGTGGAAAGTTTTAAAAGTCCTGTAGTTCTCCCTTCCCCATCCAGTGCCATGACAATGGGACAAGTAGACCCAAAGGAATTTTCTTATCTGTGTATGTAGCATTTAGAATGAAAAATGAAGGAAGCATTAAATTCTGTATGCTGGGGATCTTTTTAAATATTTCTTTTGAGGCTCCTAAGGAAAATATTACCCAGTTGTCTACAGAAAGACAACATTCAATGTAAATTCTCCCCAGGTTTTACAATTAAATTTCACATTATTTTGTAGTAAGAATCTTACTCTGTTCTTTTTTCTCTTCTTTGAATGCTCTCAATTTTAGGATAACTGCACCAGCAAGGTATGGTGGGGCTTGGCAGGGATGAACAGAAGAGTTGTTATATCAACTGCTGTGATTCCAGATGGTCAGCAAGGGTGTAGGAAGGCAGAAGTTAGGGATGGAACTTTCAAAAATATTTTGGTTAATTGTTCTCTAATGCTCATGCTTAGGTTCACCATTAGGAGTGGCCAAAAATAATGCAACTAAACACTAAAATCTTACTTATTATATTGTACTTAATTTGATTCTTTGGGCCAGAGCTAGAGTGGGAAATTAAAAGGAAAGAAAGAGAAATCTGCAAAGAAGATTTTGCTTTCCAATTGCATGACCCAAATTTTGATATTTTAAGCTATGACTGTGGATGATAGAAGGACCTTCTGCCTATTCTTTTTTCCTACAAATACTGCAAATTAAAAAAATAAGTATTCCTTAATAGTTTTTCAATGATTATGAAAAGATTCAGGATGTGGACATTTATATAGAAATAATACTTTTACACCTTGAATTATCTAGGTTTATTTGTACTGTCCCTACTTCTAAAAAACAAATTCCATAAAAGCTATACAGCCATCTTTGTGCAGAGTTGAAAAATCTTACTGAAACACAGAAAATCCTATTTATTGCCATTTTTATACCCTGATGTGAACATCTTTTTCAAATTTATAACCCCTTTTCAAATAAGTGGTTCACATTGTTATTGTCAGTCAACATGCATGACCTGCCATATCATCAGTCATGATGTTAGGCTCTGAGACTACAAATTGAGAAAGGATGCAACATGTTCACAGATAAATAAATAAAAATAGATGCAAAATAAATATACAATAATAAAACTGGACTCAGGCCAATATATATACAATGACTTGGGGATAAAGTAATGACAACTGAATGGAATTAGGAATGGACTTTTTTTTAACCCTTACCTTCCCTCTTAGAATCAATACTAAGTATCAGTTCCAAGGCAGAAGAGCGATAAGGACCAGGCAAATTGGGGATAAGTGTCTTGTCCATGGTCATGCAGCCAGGAAGTGTCCAAGGTCAAATTTGAACCCAGGACCTCCCATCTTTAGGCCCGGTTCTCAGTCTCCTAAGGCATCAACTTGCCCCAGGAATGGAGCTTTAAAAGAGGTAACCCTTAAGGGAGACTTCAGGGTACTTGGAGGCAGAACGTTTCAGGCTTGAGGGACAGATAGTGCAAAGACATGGAGACTGAAGCTGGACATCACATATAGAGGATATTGGGCAGGCTTGTTGGACTGGAACATTGTGTTTAAAAGGAAGTGATGTGGCCTAAGCCTGAAGAGGATAGGATCAGGCTGGGGAGCACATTAAATACCAAGTGCAGTTTGTATCTTATTCTAAAGACTGTCTGAGCCACTAAAGCTTTTTGAGCAATCAGCTGACAAGTCGGGCCTGTGCTTTAGAAGTAACAGTTTGGCAGTTCCAGTAGGGTGGCTGGAAAGTAGTGGGGAAGGCTAGATGCAGGGGAACCAGTTAAGAAGCTGTTTGTCGTCGTGCAGGTGATTGGTGATGAGGACGTGAAGCGGATGGTTATGCTGTTAGGAAAGAAAAAGGAACAGAGTAGAGAACTGGGCAGGCGGCAGCAGCAGCCTGTTAGTGAGTGAGGAGGAGGGGAGAGGGTCCAGAACAGAAGAGAGGCCTTTTGCGTAAGGGACAGGTCAGGGGGAGGATTCTGCAGAGGTAGTGGGAGGAGGAGAAACGCAACAGAGTAGGATCCCATGGGAGTGTGAGAGGCAGGGGCAGTAATGTCAGGTGCTGCAGAGAGGGCAAGCAGTGTGAGCACTGAGGAAAAAGGACCTGGGGATTTGGCAAGAAAAAGCTCATGAGTGTCCATTAGCTGGTGACAATAGAAGCCAAGGTATGGGTGGCTGAGAAAGGAGCGGTAATTGATAAAGTGGTAACGATGTGTATGTTCAGCTTTTTCTTGGGGTTTCACTGTAAAGGGGAAGAGAGATAGAGATGATAGCTTGGAAGGATAGTAGACTTAATTTAAAGTTTGTTGTGGGTTTTTTTAAGATGGGGAAAAATCTTGGACATGTTTGAAGGCATCAGAGAAAGAGCCAGTGGAAAAGAAAAAATGAAAATAAAGAGAAAGGGGAGCAAGAATAATTGAAGAGGGCAAACTGCCAGAGAAAAGGGGTGGGAGGAAGACCAAGGGCACAAGTAGGGAATGGCATTGATGAGGAAAAAAGCCACCTAAGTCCCTAAGACTTGTGATGTCTTATATGTACATTACATGTGATTTCTATATACCTTTATAGGTATGTACATGCATATTTTACTTTAACTGATGCACTGTTGTATTCTTTTAAGTAATTTAAGAGCTGGAATAACATTTGGACTAAACTAAAAGGGATTTGTTCCCTTTTTTTATTGTTACTTTTAGACTTCACACATTCTCTTGGTTTTTGAGTCTTTCACTTTCCTATTGGAGAAAAACTTTCAGATTATTTATTAAATGAAAATTAGGTTATGAAATCTAGTTCAGATTATTATTATTCACGCAGTTTCTTCATGGATTGGAGAGTTCTCTAGTTGTTGGGAGGATGGCTCTTTTACCTTTAGAAATGGACTTTTTAAAGCTTTATTTGATGATTAGCTTATTAACAAATACTTATTGAGAGCCTCATCTCTGCAAGGCATTGCCCTCTGCCTATTTTGTGAAGAAAACTTTTCAGAATGCATTCTTTATTCCTGGTCAGTGCTAACTTTCCATTTGGTATATTCTAGCCTCTGGTTCTGTGATAAGCTAATTAGTCACAGGGAAAAGATAAGCATTTAGCTTGCTGAACATTTCCAAATTGGTTGCCTTTTTTTATAAACCTTTTACTTCTCAATGACTTTATAAATATGATTCTTTTTTTTAATAGAGTAAAAAGAAGAAAAAAACAGATTTTATTCCATATAGAGATTCTGTTCTGACTTGGCTTCTTCGAGAGAATCTAGGTAAGGCTCATGTGACCCCTGTGTTAGGATTATGAATATCAATCACTTCTCTTTGTAACCTGTTGGACAAGGAATAACTTTAAAAATCTGACTTGAAAACTTTCTACCATTTTCATCTTCACTTTTATTACATTTGCTGGTTTTGTACATTATTACTTTTCCTTCCCCTTTCATTTATTTATGTATGTTTGACAATCATTTAAAATTTTTTGAATTTTAAATTCCTCTCTTTTACCATTCCCTCAACCACTTAAAAAGAGAGCAATATGATACCTATTATACATGTGAAGTTATGCAAATATATTTTATATCAGTTGTTTTGGAAAAAAACAGGAAAAATAAGAAAGTGAAAAACAATGTGCTTCAACCTGCACCCTCAGAACATTGTTTCTCTTTTTAACCATCATGGTTGAATTACTTATGGAGTAAAATATGACAGTGACATTTTGAATAAAATATTTTACCTCCCTAGTGTAGGATGATGTTTGGTAATTGATGGTTCATCGTTCCAGGTGGAAACTCTCGGACTGCTATGGTTGCTGCCCTCAGCCCAGCAGATATCAACTATGATGAAACTCTCAGCACTTTAAGGTATACTAATCTGAGTTAATTAAGCATGAAACACTAGAGATTTTTATCTTGTTGGTCAAGCTGTA
The DNA here is from genome assembly GCF_027887165.1 of Monodelphis domestica. NCBI lineage: Eukaryota > Metazoa > Chordata > Mammalia > Didelphimorphia > Didelphidae > Monodelphis > Monodelphis domestica. The sequence continues at coordinate 400,141,931 of NC_077230.1, read as the reverse complement.
TTTTATTTTACATATGACATGACACACCTTTCATGGAGGAAAAGTCAATAGAACACTTCTGTACTCCTTGATATTATTATTATTATTATAGAGTCTTACTGTATTTGACTTTTTTCTTCAGTGTCAATGACTTTGTATTTAGCCATAATTTCATAGTAAATATTTTATGTCAATTATGTAAATTTGTCAGATATTGGTAAATGGTTATCTTAAAATGTTCATTTCTTGCAAATTAAAACAACTCTGAGGTACCACCTCACACCTAGCAGATTGACCAATATATCAGGAAAGGAAAATTATAAATGTTGGAAAGGATGTGGCAAAATTGGGATACTCATGCATTGCTGATGGGGTTGTGAACCGTTCTGGATGGCAATTTGGAATGCATACCTTTTGAGCCAGTAATACCAGTACTAGGTCTGTATCCCAAAAAGATTTTTTAAAAAAGGGAAAGAACCTGCTTATACAAAAATATTAATAGCTGCTCTTTTTGTGGTGGCAAAGAATTGAGATGTTTATTTCTTTACTAAAAAAGAAGCATCTCTGTTTATTATTTGCTAATTGTTGGGTCAGAAACACCCAAATAATGGAAGAGAATGCAGATAGGAATGTGTAGAGATTAGAAGAAAAAAAGTCTTACCAAAATTAACATTGTTATTATTCCATTTATAAATAATTTTCCATCTTAAATTAACTTAGACCTTTTTGGCCTTAATAGAACTGTTAAAATATTAGATTGAATATGCAGAGTATAGGATTATGCCCTTAGAAAGCTGAGGGTTTGTGGACTTGATCTGATAAATAAATGAGTTTTCATTTTGAATACAGATATGCAGATCGTGCAAAACAAATTAAATGCAATGCTGTCATCAATGAAGATCCCAATGCCAAGCTGGTTCGTGAACTGAAAGAGGAGGTCACAAGACTGAAAGACCTCCTGCGGGCTCAAGGGCTGGGAGATATCATTGATAGTAAGTGGATTTCGGAATGATCTTATAGAGTTCACTCTTTTTCTCTTAAGGTTGGGGTCTTATCTCTGATGGGCATCAAAGGCCCAGTGAATTTAGAAATGACAGTTTGGTGGCAAGTGAGGTTTTTGCTGAAAAGGAGATCTCAGTTAAATAGTCTGAGACAGGAGGGTTGGTGGATCTCACCATTATCTGAATATAGAGAATGTACACTGAAATGTTTATAAGCTGTCACCATTTGGATTCTCATTGACATCCTGTTTTAGGTCTCCAGTTAGATTATTGGGTAGGATAAACTGATCTTGTCTATAAGAAAAAAAAAAACAAAACTAGAATCTTTTGAACTTTAAGAAATTATACTACTTGGGAAACTCATTTTGCAGAGTACCAGAATTAAGCTAAGGCTCATTATTAAAGGTCTTATTAAGCAAATTAATGGTTTCCTAAGATTTGCTTACCTTTATGGTAAATTCTTGTTGGTTTAGGCATAAAGTTATTTCAAGATTATTTTCTTTGCTAGTGAGTTAAAATTATTATTTGAATCTTTCATGTCTTCATGTTGAATGTCCTCATGTTTAGTTCCTCTTACTGATTAAATTTACCTCTTAGCTGAAGAAAATTTGGATGATTAGTTTTATAATAAGTGGTGTGAATTTTTTCATCCTAACCAAATACCACTCTGTTCTCTCTCTATGTTACCACTGAACATAAACTATACTTCTCATATTTTCCCTCCTGCTCACCTTCAGTTGATCCATTGGTCGATGATTACTCTGGAAGTGGAGGCAAATGTGTGTATCGTATGTGTTGGTTATTTCTAGTGCCCTGACTTGCTAGTATCCGTTTGCTGGGTCAGCTATAAAATTAGCTTTGCATGCCAGCAATCCTAACAAGGAAATCCCAGACAGAGCACTTAATGTGGAATTAGAAGTGATCCTCCTTTTTAAAAAAAAGTAGTATATCAAGCTAAAGTTTAGTTAAGTTTAATTTGTGACTTGCACAAAGTTGAAAGATCTCACAACTTATCATCACTGGGCTTGTTTTTTCTCTCATGTTATTAAATTAAGTTAAGACTTGTAGTTATAAAATCCTAGATAATACAAGATTGTTTTTCTTTTATCTCAGTGCCTTGTGAATTAACATGAAGACTCTGTTAAGCTTACACCAGCTCTCAGAGTAAAAAGGACTGAATTCAACTCCTCCAGTCTACAGGATGTTCATGCTAAAGCATCATTAAGCTTATTGTTTTAGAGCCCTTTGTTTCAACAAAGGGTGTTGTGCAGCAGTATGATGGAGTGAAAGATCTGGAGTCAGAAGATTTTACTTTAAATGCCATCTCAGCTCCTTGCTGCTTTGAGCAAGTACTTGAATTTTCCTGGTTCTCAGTTTCCTCCTCTGTAAAATGAGAGGGTTGGATATGATGATCAATATGATCCCAATAAATCTATCATCCTATTATCATTCTACTCAGTGGTTAGATTAGCTTTCTTTTTCTTTTATTTGAACTTAGAGAATAACCCCCCCAAAAAACTGGAATAAGTCTGTCATCATCCAGAAACCAAGTTTAAAATTTGAAGATGGAATACTAATACAGCGTCATTCATTGTTCTTTTCTCTGTATTCAGCAGGTTCATTCATGATTATCCATTTTGAACATTGTTCTAGCCTAGAGGATTACTTGATTTTGTTTGTTTTAAGAAATTAAAGCCCCCTAAAGAGTCAATAATGTTTGGTCTTTTGTATTAAGGCCCCAGTGTTGAGTTGATTGGTGTGATGTGGTTAAATGCTGATTTTCACATAGAAAAGAAGTATTTTACTTTTGGTTAGAACATCTCTGTCTGAGATTTCCTAGCTGAATGATACTGGTGTGGTAAAGACTTGATCTGGTTCTTGCTTCTGTGTTTAAGGTGCTTTGGCCTCCTGCTTTTTGCCTAACTTTTTCCTTGGCAGCAATAGTATTTCTGGAAAGCAATGCATGACTCAGTGTTGATTATATAACAACACATGATTGTAAACCCTAGTCAGTTGTGACTACATTATTTTGGTCAACTCCTATAATTTGTTTTTGGGCGTGTGTCCATTGGATTTTGAAAACCACATTCCTCATGTTTTTTTTCCACCTGCCTGACTGCTCAATTGCTCTTTTTTCCCACCCTGCTCCCCTTTTTAATTGCCTCTTGGCTTGTGTTCTTGTTTCCTGTATTTGTAGATGGCGGTTTTCAAACTGACATGAAGCAACCTTTTTTCCTTGGGCTTTAGTGATGAGTTTAGAATAAATAAACTTCTAGGTTTGAGTAAGCAGAAGATAGAGCCCAAGTTATTTTATTGTCTAGCACTTGTCATAATTAATTCCTTTAAGGTAACATATTCAATTAATTTATTTAATTCTAGGCAAGTCATATATTTTATCAGAATAAACACCTTATTCTTATACGCCTATGGATTTTCTCTGCCCTTTTTATGTCTGAAACTTGACTAGCTAATGTTCCAGGAAGGAAGAACAAGTAGCAGATTCACAAACTGTATTTTTATTTGTATACATATTATTAAAAATAAAGTGAATTTTATTACAGGATTTAATAAATGAAAATGTATCATGTTCTGTAAGTCCTACATTTCGTGTAGGTAACCTATTGACAAAACACTTAAAAAATAAACATTCCTACATCTATTCAGGAAATGTGCTAGTTTGATTCTCATTAAATTATAAAGTCCCAAGCTTTGTCAATAATCTATACTCTTGCCTGTGACTGTGTCAGACTTCAGTCTAAAGAACACATATACAAATGTAATAACAGTTATGATATGCAGAGATAATAGAAATGATGGGAGATCATTAACTCCAAAAAAAATCACTGTAAAACTACAAAAAAAAACTACTGTAAAGCAGCCCAGCACAGTACAAGAGCCTGAAATAAAATTCTGAACTAGGACCATTCATGTTTGCTTATTCTCTGATGGCAGAGAGCTCATGTAAACTACAAAATAATTGTCCTTTTTTATTTCTGTGCACTTATAAAAATGTAGGCTAAACTATAATTCTGTAACTGCTAATTGCTCTTCTTTGCTGTAGACATTAACCAGAATATTGAGCATCTTAACCTTTATTAGAATTTTTAAAACTCATTTTAGGAAATGCTTCCCCTTTTTTATTTAAAACCACATCTAGGAGATTCCACTACTGAGAAGGTCAAGCATTTGACATGAAAATACTTTATTTCATTCTACAGCTATAGATTTTTCACTAGTTCTTATGTTTTTTGAACTTTTAAAACTTTTTAAAAAAATTCACACTTTTCCACTTAAGGAAAATTAATGAATGTGTATTACCATAAAACAAATGTACTGAGCTCATCTTCAAATATTGGCAAGATGTCAGAAGGAATTCTAAGCATGAATAAAATTTTTCCCATTTAGTTTGATAGTATATTGTGAATCCTGTATGTCTGGGCAAAAAAACTGTCTCTTGAAGGAGAGTTTCAAAAAATATTATTTAGATTTTAGTCAGTTGGGATTTTGTTGTTGTTACTAGGCTTTCTTGGATTTCCCAAAGCACTGTGGGCCAAAATGATATCTTTATCCAGTTGTTGGCCATTTCACTTAGGTAATGTGAACTTATTTGGGAGACTAAGATATTAAATCAAATTAGAGTTCTTAACCTCAGAATATCAGATTTCAAGACAGACCTGTTTCAGAACTGCCATCTAAAACCATTAAACTTGTCTTCATGTTGGCGCTTTAATGCTCTCCTTTCTTACACTGGTGTTCCTTCCTTTTTTTCCCTTCTGCTCCTTTCCTTCTTTTGTCTCCTTTTCCTATTTCTCTGCCTTTCCTTCTTTCTATCTGCCTCTCAGATCTGAAAGATTTTCAGAACAATAAGCATAGGTACTTGCTAGCCTCTGAGAATCAACGCCCTGGCAATTTTTCCACAGCATCCATGGGGTCCCTTACAACATCTCCATCTTCCTGCTCACTAAGTAGTCAGGTGGGCTTAACATCTGTGACGAGTATTCAGGAGAGAATAATGTCAACTCCTGGAGGAGAAGAGGCCATTGAACGTCTTAAGGTAGGTGGCAATTTAAACTGAATAGGCGGTCCTGAGAGGAAGTCTGACCTAGTGAATAGAGGTTTGGTCTTAGAGTTAGGAAAACCAGTATTCAAATCCTGACATTGTCACTGCTGGCTTTGTGACCTTGGACAAGTCACTTCATATTTCATAGTACTAGTCAATTCTCTACCACTTTTAAGTTCTAGGTAAGTTGCAAGAATGTATTGTAGGAGGGGAGGGGGTTTCCAGCCCTCGAATTATCTAGAAGTTTCCTTATCATTATCACTTCTCAGGATCACAGATTTAGACCCTGCAGAACATTTAAAGCCTTTATTTTACATGTGTGGAAATAGAGGTCCAGAGAAGATACATAACTTATCTAGACTCATCCTGGCAATGAATAGCGTCATGTCCTTTCTGGTGAAATATTGTAGGGGCCACAGAAAAATACTGGAGTTCAAAAGATTTGATTTGGGAAATATAACTGCAGGTTCTTTATAGAACCACATTTAGAAAGAGTAAATGTATGACTTAAGTGGTTATGAATTTGCTCACTTCAGCCTTTATTTAGTGTGCCACCAGATTTGTTCCAATAAATATGAGATGATATGCTTGGAAAACTAACAAAATTCCAATCCCATTATAGAGATTTCATTTTTTACCTAAATTGTAATTTTTCTTGTATTCAGAAGTCAACACCATGTCATCTGATGCTGAATAGCTCACGCTAGCAAATTAACTAATGGGGGGAATGCCTTTCTCTTGCATCTCCTCTTATTTTTCATCCTATGCTGACTGTAGCAATTTCCTCTTTAATATTCATTGAATATAAAAGGAAGAGAGCAGCAAATCCTGCTCACAAATTCTTCTCCCTTACCCTTTGAGATGAACATGGGAATAGAATATGATACCCTGCTGTCTCCAGACTTGAGTTGCATATTTATCCATCCACCAATTCCTCCACTCACAAATCCACTGACTAAACAGATTCAGTGCTGCCATAGAGCAGAAGACTTTGCTTCAGTCCTCTTTTTTTCCCCTTGGCATCCCCAGGAAGAAAGTGTGAGCCAGGACTTGTTGACTGTATTCAAGAGACTGAGGGCAATTCAACTGATTTGCTTGCACTGCTCACCTCATTCCACTGAAATCTTTCGTTGCCATGGATATTCTATAAAGCAGAATTAATGCCAGGGAGGGTTAGAGAAGGTGGCATTTATAGATAGTTGGTATTTTTCTTTCATGTCGAAAGTTAATGGAGATAGCTCTTTTCTTCTTGCAGCCAGTATTTAGAATTACTGCTCCTCATTAAAGAACAGTGAGGAAATACTGCACTTTTGATTACTTAATGATTCAAAGTGCTGAGCTTATTCACAATTAAAAGCATAGTAAGCTTGAGAATTGAGCATATCAAATACTTGAAGTCTTAGATGTGGCTAATATCTTCTGAAGAACAGAAAAAATATCTTCAGAATGAGGTAGTTGCTTTTAAAACTTCATATTTAACAAACAAATAAAAGAAAATCTTGCTTGTTGGAGTTTTTATTCTTATTCTGTAAAGTATGTCTATCCATGTTCTCTCTTATTTTTCCCTCTTCCCATCTCCAACCCCCTTTTTATTTTGCATATTGCTCACACTACAAGCTACTTAAGAGAAAACAAAATTAACTCTTTTATTTCTTTAAAATAACAGAAAAGAAAAGTGAGGGAAGTACACTCATGAAGCTGCTAAATGAAACAGGTTTCTGCTGTTGGAAAACAAAGTTACAAAAATGCGTTCTTGTGAATTTGTCAAAGGAGCAAGCATTTTCCTTTTCTAAATGAAAATTCATTCATTCATCATGTTTTCCAATTATAATGTTAATGGAAGAGTTCCTAGCTAGGACTGTGTTCCTAGCAAGAAAGGAAAATGGAGGTTTCCAAAAGAGATGAAACATTCTAATTAGATTTTCAGTGCAGTAATAAAATTGATGAAATGAAATCTTCAAAATTCTTAACATCCAGATCCTACTTTTGACCCTGGATGTGTGACATTATGTTGGTCACTTATCCTTCCTGAACAAATTGTTTACTTATCTGTTAAATGAACAGGTTGGATTATCTGATCTTATAATACTATTTTAGTTCTAAAGTTTTATTATTCTATGATTTATTTAAAACTTTCTCTCCTTGGAGAAAAAATACTATATTTTGAATGTTAGATGTTGATGATAAAATCTTTAACGTTCATCTGAAGCTGCTGCTTCCTTTGATCTGTATCTTAGAATCCTATCACATGAAACCAAGTGGAAGTAATCTATCTGTAAAGCATAGTAATCAGGACTCATCCATTAAACTACTTTAGAAGTAGATCTCTAATGCTTTGAAGCAAGTTCCCAGTAAATTCCAAAGAAACATCCAGTTCTCTTGGAAAGGGAAGAAAGAGGAGGAGAAGTTAAGTTTTTATGTACCTCCCACCACAGCAGATCTTTGGAGATTAGGAATTCTGTTCCTTATAATAGAATTTGATGGCAGATGCCTAGGGACCAAATTAATAACAGTGGCTTGGCTATTCTGAGATATTTGACAAAAAACACAATTCATTTTTTATTAGAGAAATAAATCTCCATCCTCTTCTCAAAGTAATTGAAATAAGTAATTATTGAGTCATTACTCACTTTTCATTTCACCTTCAGGCAAAAAATAATGATAGTTTACCACTTATTCATAGCAAAAAGGGTTTTGATGTATCTTTTGATATACCACTGCATTCAACTGAAGCATAGGTTTCTTAAAGCTATTGTTATTTTGTGAAAGATGAGGGTTCCTTTGGGGAAGACTTCTCTTCCCTTGAATTTGAATGCTGTGATTATGTAACAGTTCATTTGTCCTGTGCTGTGGTTTTCAAATGAAAAGTCTGAGAATGTTTAATGATTGAGAGTCAAGGAACTGCACTTCTAGGAGCTGGCATTTCTGGGCAACATGAAGGTAATAGAAAACAGCAACAGAGGAAGTTAATAAGTCCTCTGCCCAAAAAAACCCAAATAAACAAACAAGCAAGTAAGCATGTTTTACCTTTGCCTTCATTTGCCTTGGAAGTAAAAAAAAGCTCAGCCTTCCTTCTATTGAGTACTATATCACATTAATTTATAAAGCCTTAAAATCACAGCTAATATTTAACTTATTGCATATCTTTTTCTTATCCATATATTACCCTTATTAAAATAAAAAAAATTTAAATCCTCGGTCTTCTTTTAGTCCAGGCATGTGCTCTATAATATTATTTTAGAAGACCTTATAATCAAAGCTGGTCCTTAGTCCATTCAAAATCTTTTTGTTATCCACATATTATCTTATTTGCTATTAGCTCCAGTCCTGATGCAGCCTAAGGTGGTTGAGAGAGACAGGTATGAGCTGAGGGGAAGAATTCTGGGTTCAATTCCTGTCCTTCAACCCCCTACCAACCCCCCGCATGTCATGGGAGACAGTTGTATTACCTCTCTTTCCTCAGCTTTAGCATGTGAAGAATTTCTACCACATACATCACAGAAATATTCTGAGGCATTTTCAGAATTTTTTCAATTATAAAGGAATGCATAAATGTGTTAGAAGATTTGAAATACGTCATAAGCATTTGCCACCTAAATAGGATTTTCATATAAATTAGGCTTCTTTCACTATCTTTTTTCATTGGTTTTGTGATTTTTCTAAATAAGTAAAACCATTTTAAAATAATAGAACTTTTATTTTATTAAATTAAAATTTTTTAATCAAAATATCTCTGAAACATAAAATAAATTTTTATACATCAATTGCCATCAAAGGTATTAAAAACCATCTCTACTGTGTCCTTTAAATCATCAGTGTATGATGCAACCTGTATGACTCCTTAGTACTCTGTGTAAGAAGGCCCTCTTTCATTTATAGTTTATTTCTTATTTAGCTGTGGATTTCCTCCCCTTAGGAATCTGAGAAGATTATTGCTGAATTGAATGAAACATGGGAAGAGAAGCTTCGAAAAACAGAGGCCATCAGGATGGAGAGGTAAAACCAGGAGCACTCAAGAGTCAATCTGTTACCAGTAGAATTTTGACTTTTGAATGAAAATTACAAATTTGTGATAAAGTCAGTAATTACATAGTAAGCCTACCTTTTAAACTTCTTTAAATATCCATGGAAGACTGCAGATTGCCAAATTAAAGGTTTTTCATTTGCAAAGGTAAATTGATATTGATGAAGGCTGACGTTCTAAAGTTGGTCTGTTGACTATCTCTTTTGACATTTACCTTTTTTCTAGAATCATTTTCATGTGGGGTAAGGTAACTTGATTTCCAAAAATTTTTCCCTCCCTTTCTCACCCTAATTTTGGTAATAATGAAGCACTTTTTGATTTTAAATAAGCTTATGTTCAGAAAACATTTTTTCCTGAAAACTTTTAAAGGAAGAGTAGATTGTGGTATTAATTCTGTAGGTGAGTTGAGCATTACTTAATTCATACTTCTAAGGGTGTACAGCTTTTTCAGGGTAGGTAGTAATTCCTTATTTGGTCCAGATCTCAGTTCTTTCATGCCTCAGTATACTAGTTTTCATGAGCTAATGGGGCTGAAAATGTATTACTTTGGTGTAAACCTATCTTCTTCAGATGATAGACCTTGTGATTGGTTGAAAAAATTGTACTCTTTTAGCAGAATATAATCATGCATAAAGATTCACATTTTACTAAGAGTAAAAGCAACAATAATATTTCCTCAAAATTATCTTTGTAAACATTGAGTGTTTCTTTTTATATAAAATAAAACTAAAGCTTATTCCAGAGACCTTAGTGAAGATTTTTAATATGAACAGAACTTTTTTCATTAAAATTGTGTGTTAATTGTCTTCTATTTTATTTTGATTAAGAAGTAATATCTGACAAGGCAGATTTGTCCAAATACTTTTGCTTCTTCTCTCAATGAGCATACTTAAGGAAATAAAACAAATGGCATAGTTAAGATTTAGTTTATGGCAGACTTGAAGCAACTGTTAGAAAAATGCTCGATAGATATTTTTGTAAATAAAGTTGTGATTTAATTTATCTGCTCTTGACCATCATAGATCTGCTTTCCTCGGTTAATTTTATGGTTTTGCAGTTTTATTTTGTATAAAAGTTTACATCATATTCTCATTATTTTCTTAATGCAGAAGCTCAAAATATATATTTGGAACATATACTTTATAAGAATTCTATCAGTCAAGATTGATAACTTTTTAAAGCTTTTTAAAAAAAAATTTAATTACCTGTTGTCAGGCCATATTCACAGCTTTTATAGGTTGGTAGGAATGCCACAACTTGTATCCTGTTGAGGCAACCTTTAAGTACTCAGGGTGTTACCTCCATACCATAAATTTAAATTTAATTTGCTTACTATATCTCTCAATTTCATTTCAGTTCCTTTGAAGTATCAAAGATGTCATTGATTTGTTTCTTTCACTTTTTCTAGAGAGGCCTTATTAGCTGAAATGGGAGTTGCTATTCGGGAAGATGGAGGAACCCTGGGTGTCTTTTCACCAAAAAAGGTTGGAAAAATGTCTTTGCCAAATGGAAATAACTCCTACTTTATAGGTTCTTGCTTTGCCCTTAGCCATCCAGGCAGTTTGTATATTCCAGATATGACTACCTTATTGATTTTATTTTAAGATGTGCCTTTGATACAACAACCTGTGTCTCTGGAAATAATTATATGCATCATACTTCAGTAATCATAAATAACAAACGTGAGACCCTATACTTGCTACTGAATTCTCATTCATACTTCACTATATTTATTCATCATGCTGCTAAGCCTTTGCTTCCCATTTTGCTTCATCTGTGGCTCATCTCTCATGTAGATTTTCCCTCAGAGACCATCAACCCTGTTTGATGACTCTTTGGAAGAATTTTCAGCTGACCAGGTTTGTGTAGGGAAGTTCTTTAGGGTAATTAGCTGTGTAGAAAGTAGCCAATTGTACTTTTGTCAATCAGTGCAGTAAAGAAAGCACTTGAAGTCCATGTTTCCATGAGTACTTCTTTCTTTGCTTTTTTTGTATAATCCTTGTAAGCAGAGTTCTAAAATAGTGTGTATTTTAGCCTGTAGTTGTATTAGACAAGTTTTTATTGTGTCGTAGCTTAGTTATAATTGAAAATGACTATTAAACAGTTTTCTGTGTGTGCATATGTGTTTAATGACAATGATAGATGAGAAGGATTCAATGTATAGAATGTTTATGGTTAAGATATATTATTTAATTGGTCCTTCAGTTCAGGTGATAGAATTGGCCATGAAGACCTATTATCCTCAAGTTTAAATGAGATTAAAGATAGTCTCCATATATTATTGTAGAGGGAGCAGAGTGAACTTTATATCATTTTTTCTGGTTTGATGATAAGGAATTATTGTTGGCTTCCTATCATCTTTTTATTAGATTTTCCCCTCAAAGACTTGACCTTTGTGTGTGTGTGTGTGTGTGTGTGTGTGTGTGTGTGTGTGTGTGTGTGCTAATTCTGGTGAATTTTTTTAAGTTTTTTTTTTTTTAATCCCTACCTTCTACCTTAGAATCAATACTGTGTATTGGTTCCAAGGCAGAAGGATGGTAAGGACTAGGCAATGGGGGTTAAGTGACTTGCTCAGGGTCACACAGCTAGGAAGAGTCTGATGCCATATTTCAACACAGTACCTCCCATCTCCAGGCCTGCCTCTCAATCCACTGAGCTACCCAGCTGTTCCTATATTTTTTTTAAAATTAACTGACCCTTTCTTTATACTCTCCTCAAAAAAACTGAGGCTGAGTTCCTTCTTCTTCCTTATTTCACATGACTCAGAGTCCCTCACCATCTCCTATCTTTCTCCATTTTTGTAGAAAGTAGTGACCTTTCTTCAAAAGGTAAACTTCTCAACATGGACAAATAATCCCATCCCATTCCATTTTCTCTAGCAGCTTGCCCTTTGTATTATCCTCTCTCTTACTAATCTTCAGTCTTTCCCTATTTACTGGCTGCTCTGCTATCCACCACATTCATATCTCCTCAGTCCTAAAAAACTGTCATTTGTTCTCCTTATCCTTGTTAGCTATCATCCCTTGTTCCTCCAATTCCTTCTCATCTAAACTTGAGAAAGCCATCTATGCTACATACCATTGCTTCTTCTCCTCTCAATCTTTTCTAAACTCTGCAAACTGGCTTCTGTGAATTTTAAAATCTCCATCTTGCTTGGTCTAGCACCCAAAATTGTGCACACCCACATTACACGGGCATGTGCTAGTCAATGACAAATCAGAAATAACTAACTGCCCACCTGGGCTGTCCTAAGCCAAGCTTGAGCCACTTGTGAGGCAGAGGAAGTGACGTAGAGAGCAGCCTCTGGAGTTCGCTCACTTCCTGGGGACAGAGCTAGGCACCAGTTTATGCTAGAAGTTTGAGCAGAGAGGAGGCCCACAGACAGCTTTCCTTCAGATCAGTCACGTGAGTCAAGGACTGATTCCCTTTTCTACCTTGGCCTTACAGGCCTGAACTCCCTCTGGCTCTGCCAGAAGGTTGAGTTAACCTTTTCCTTTTCCCCCTCTCTCCTTCTCTCCCTCTCCTTCTCTCTTACTCCTGTTGTAATTAAACCACCACAACTTCATTCTGACTTGAGTGTTTCATTTGGGAATTTCATAAGTGAATTCCTTGGCGACCATAAATTAATATTATATCAATCTTCAAAGGTGATTTTCACCATAACACTTCCAAACTCATCAATCAATTGAAACTGCTGTCTAATGTTCCCAGTTATTCTTTTAATTGTCAAATCTAATGATTTTTTCAATCTTCTTCTTTCTTGACCTCTTTGAATATTGTTACCTTCTTCTGAATACTACCTATGGTTTTCATGACCCTACTTTTCCTGAAGTTTTTTTCAGCTGCTTGATGAACCTCTTCTCAGTCTCCATTGCTGAAGGATCACATCCACATTATGTCCAATGACCATGGGTATTCTCAAAGATCTATTCTGGTCCCTCTTTTCTTTTCCCTCTCTTCTATCTTAGTTAGTGATCTCATGAACTTCCATGGACTTTGTTATCTTTATGCAGACAATTCCCAGATGTGTATGTCTAGCTCTCACCTCTCAAGCCCCAAGCTTGCATCACCAACTGCCTCTTGGACATCCACAACTCAACATGTCCAAAATAGAGGTCATTGTTCTCCCAAATTCTCACCTCTTCCTAACTTTTATTACTGTCAAAGGTACCATCATCTTCATAGTCACCAAGGACCACAGTCTCAGTGTCATCCTTAACTTTACACACCCAGTCTATTGCCAACTCTTATTGTTTCCACCTTCTCAACAAGTCCCCTCCCTGGGGGCAGCTGGGTGGCTCAGTGGATTGAGAACCAGGCCTAGAGGAGGTCCTGGGTTCAAATGTGACCTTAGACACTTCCTAGCTGGGAGACCCTGGGCAAGTCACTTAATCCTCTTTGCCTAGCTCTTACTACTTTTCTGCCTTGGAACCATACATAGTATTGATTCTAAGATAGAAGGTAAGGGTTGAAAAAAAAAAGTCCCCTTCCCTCCATTCTCATTGCTGCCACTTGCTACAGCCTTTCACCACATCATTTTTAGGTTATTGAAATAGACTTTTCATCAGTTTCCCTGCTTAAAGTTTTCTTCATTCCCATCCATCCTCTACTCATCTGCCAAAGTGAGCAAGTCTGACAATATCATGTCTACCTCTGCTCAGTCAATTCCAGAGACTCCATTTAACCTCTAGCGTAAATACCTTTCTTTGACTTTCAAAGCCTTTTACAACCCAAGCCCTTCCTATATTTCAAATCTTAAGCTTTACTCCGTTTATAATCCAGGGAAACTGCTCTCCTTGACAAGATGCTTCATCTATTGGCACCAGGCCTTTTCATGCATCATCCTCACTTCGGTCTCCTCTATTGGTTTTCTAAAAGCTTAGATCTCAGCTTCTTAGGAAGATCATTCTGAGTCCTTCCCATTCCCCATGCCCACCTGATAGTGCCTTCCCTCACAGATTACTTTACATTTTAATTCTTTATCTTTTATATGCATTTTTTGCATGTTGTCTCCTTATTGAATATGAACTTCTTGAGTGTTGAGACTGTTTTTTTACTTTCTTTGTATTTATGTTTGATAGAATTTAAATGGAGTCAAATAGGAATTTTCTGTACTATTTTATTCTTGAAAATGTAGTTGCAGTTAACATGAATTATAAAGCACTTAACTGAAATCCTATCATTTCCTAACTTTTTTTCATAATTTTCTTGAACTTTCTAAACTTTGTAAGAAAGGGAAATAATTTGTGCTCATGGAAATGATCAAAATTCAGTATTTGGGAATTAACTTGACTCCAGTTTTTTGAGTTGATATCTCCTTTTTGTTACTTTGAGGATCTATCTTTTGATTTTAAAACTGATGCTCAGGGGTAGCTGGGTAGCACAGTGGATTGAGAGCTGGACCTAGAGATGGGAGGTCCTAGGTTCAAATCTGGCCTTAGATACTTCCTAGCTGGGTGACCCTGGGCAAGTCACTTAAACCCCATTGCATAACCCTTACCACTCTTCTGCCTTGGAACCAATACACAGTATTGATTCTAAGACGGAAGATGAGGATTTAAAAAAAAAAACCTGATGCTCATATAGTTCTTGAAAAGTCCTAAATGGGTAATAATATTAAACTTCCAGGACAGAATTTTTTAAGTGTTTTAAATAAAAGATTCTCCAGTATATATTCCCCACACCACATTGTAAAATATGAAAGCAACTCCTTCATTGTTAAATAACTTACTAAATATAGTACATATTGACAGTGATCTTGACTTCCAAAGGAGTTTTGTTGACTCCTAGGACCTAATTATAGTTTTCTGTTTCCAACAATTCCAATTTTGTCCCCTATTGTAGTGTTAGTTTTCTGGCTTGAGGGGGAGGTAGCTTTTTGACATCCTCCTTCTTCCAACATCTTCCCTTCTGTTGTTTTCTTAACTGTCCTCTAATTCTTTTTTTGTTCTTCATATCTTGCTGCCTTACCCTGATTAGATTTTTACCCCAAGACCAGGTGACTTATTTGTGGATTCCAGTGGGGTATTTTCACCAAAGAAGGTTGGTTTTAAAGAGCTTTAGAGACATTGTAGAAATAGGTGAAAAGATCTTTTAAATAAGCTTATATGTTTATATTAACAAGTATCATTCATTTAAATTTTGCTTCTAACTTGGATTATTATACTAAACCAAAGCCACAGAGCATGCTTGATGGGAAGTAGCAAAAGGTAAAGAGGAATAAGGAAGATAAGTGGCATATTTTGGAACTATATGAAAATAGGGCTTCTTTCACTACATTGCATATTTGTTTAGTATTTTGTAGGCACTTTCACTTTTTCTTTTTGAAGATTTAGAACTGAGTTAGCTTAATCATGGAAATGACCTGTCTCATGCTTCTTATGCTGTGTCCCTCTATAAAACTTAGTTCCTACCATTATACAAAAAATTTCATTTTTAAAGAAAGTGAATTTGGATTTATTGACAAGACATAACATGGAGAATTTTGCTTTGTTTTGGAACTACCAAAAATTGTTCTAGTAGCAAAGATGGTTCCTCTTGTACCCTGATGGGCAAAAAAGTAGAGAAGCCCTTCATTTCTTGTAGGATCTAGTAAGCTTCAACTGGTCCTTTGAGGAATGCTTTCGTATTCATGCTCACTTCGGGTCTGAGAATATTTGTAATGTCTTTCAGACACCTCATCTTGTTAACCTCAATGAAGATCCACTCATGTCTGAATGCCTGCTTTACTACATCAAAGATGGCATCACACGGTAACTGTGATTTCTTTTTTAGTTAGGCTTTACTTAGTACATATCTTATTTAATAATTAGAATGAATACTGCCCTTTTCAAAAATTTCTGCAGTAGCTTGTATGACGCTATCCCTTTAAGTCTTCTCAAGTTGCAAAATGATCTTTGCTAATGTAGTTTCTCTGATGATTCCTGGTTTGGGTAGTTTTCCCTTCATATAAAATATTGGGTAAAAATGTTCTTATAGGCATTTTCTGTATTATCAGGAAGGCTTAAAGTCTTCTTTGCCTGCTTAAAGCATTAAATTTGTCACCTTGGTGTACCAAGTTGCTTTGATTTCAAGTTTCCTGACATTATTATTATGAAAGCATTTTAACATAGTTCTTCACCCAATATTTAATTAGAAACTAGATAACATACTACAAATATGAACGCAAGATCTGTTTTCTCCTGTTCCTTATGTCTCATTGCTCCTGGGAAACATTTTCTCTTGTATACAGGGTTGGCCAAGCAGATGCTGAGCGGCGCCAAGACATTGTGCTCAGTGGGGCTCACATTAAAGAGGAGCACTGTCTCTTCCGGAGTGAGAAGAATCAGAGCGGTGAAGGTGAGTGTCCATCATTTCATTTTTATTCTGTGTCCTGAATTATCCCTGGAACGGTATTCCCTAGCACTTTCTTTCCAGTCAGTATGGTATATTATCAATGGTGGAGGAACCTGGTTTCCTTAGGAATGCAGGGGCCATTGTAGATTTTTACATGAAAATGAACTTCACAAAGTGGAGCTCTGTTGCCCTGCCAGGAGCTGAAGAGTGTATAGGCAGCTGCGCATGGCTCTGAATAGTAATGATCTCTTAGAAAAGAAGGCGAAGAGCACATCTCCCAGACAGAGGCCTACAGGAACTCAGTCCAGGCTTTAACTCAGTAGCTTTGATTGAAAGGGGAAAGAAAGTTCTGTTCTTCATTTACAAAAAAACAAAGTCCTGTTAGTACTTTTATGCTCTGTTTATTCTTCCTTGGTCAAAATGTTATAGGTCATAGTTTGTTTCAAGATTTCAGATGTTTGCCTAACTCTGCTTCTACAGGCCAACCCCTTTCTGTTTCCTGCTTTCTTGAGTGAACTGTTTTTAGATGATGCCTAAAATTATATTCTCTTTTTCAATTTTATTCATTATACAAAAGGAAATTTAAAAACCCCACCAAACTTCTTTGTCTCCATTATTTCATTCTGGGATTTTAGTAATAGTTTATGTAGATTTATGTAACTTTAATGGATACTGCTCCTGGTTTTAATCTTATCACAAACATTAAAATGATATATAGTTATTTTATATTCTTAGATAGTTTGGTAAATTTAGTCTAGCAATGATAGTCATAGTTTTACACTGTTATAAAGGGGCTTTGGGTGAGGGCTGGGTTCTCTGTCCTGCCTTTGTAATGTATCGAGTTCAGAAATATTTCCAGTACCAAGTGCCATGGGTTTGTAATTTTAATTCCATTTTATCTTTTTTGTAGTTATTGTGACTCTAGAACCTTGTGAGCGTTCAGAAACTTATGTAAATGGAAAGAGGGTTGTCCAACATGTGCAGCTACGCTCTGGTGAGTGTGGACAGATTCTTAAAGTTTGTAACTCAAATATGTTACAAGTAGCTTGTGTGAATGATACTTTGATTTTTGTCTTTTGATTTAGAGTAGAGGGCTAAAGTGTGACATCTGTTTGCATACTTGTAGCCTACTCTGTTTCCTCCTTTAGTAATAAGCAAAGGAAGGTGGGAGATATTTATTTGCATATTTAAAAATGAGTTACTAATCCCAATTCATTTTTTTTTAGCTCTTTAAAAATTTTTGAGTTCCAAATTCTCTTTTTTGGCCAAGGCTAGTAGAATGATAGTCATTGTACATGTGAAGTTATGCAAAACAATTCTATGTTAGCCATGTTGGAAAAAACAAAGAAAAATAAAATAAAAATATATCCTTCACTCTAGATTGAGTTCATCAGATCTCTTTCTGGAGATGGAAACGATTTTACTTTGTTGTTCCTTTGGAAATTGTTTTGGATCATTATATTGAACAGATAGCTAAGTCTTTTACAACTGATCATCATTACAATATCACTATTATTGTGTAGAATATTCTCTTGGTTTTGTTCATTTCACTTTGTGACATTTATGTAAGCCTTCTCAGGTTTTTCTGAAACCATCCATCTCCCTTATCATTTCTATAAATATGTAAATTTAAATAAATATTTTTGTATGTTTGTCCTTTTCCTTCTTTCGTCCCTTTGGGATTCAAACCTAGTAGTGGTATTGCTGGATCAAAGGATATGCATAGTTTTGGACATAGTTCCAGATTGTTCTCCAGAATGGTTAGACCACTTCATAGTTCCACCAAGTATGCATTAGTATCTCTATTTTTCTACATCCTTTCTAGCACTTAACATTTTCCTTTTCTGTTATCTTGACCAATCTGATATGTATGAGGGTGATACCTTTGAGTTATTTTAATTTGCATTTCTCTAATAAATATTGAGTTAGAACATTTTAAAAATATGACAATTGAGAACTTTGTTGTTTTCTTATGAAAACATTATAATCTTTACCATTTATAAGTTGGGTAATGGCTTTTTATTTTTATAAATTTGGCACAAGCTCTTACATATTTGAGAAATGAGGCCTTTATTAGAGAAACTTGTTCTAAATTTTTTTTACCAGTTTCCTACTTGCCTTCTCATTTTGGCTACATTGGTTTTGTTTGTGCAATAACTTTTTAATTTCATGTAATTAAAATTATCCATTTTACTTTGTCTCTTATTTAATCTTATCTCTTTATCCAAAGATCTGATATATAATTTCTTTCATGTTCCTCTAATTTTCTTATAATATCCAACTTATTGTATGTATCCTATATAAAGCTTGATTTAAAGACTGATACTGTGTGAGATGTTGATTCATGCCTAATTTCTGCCAGACTGCTTTCTGTTTTCTCAGTGTTTTTATTCAAATAATGAGCTCTTGCCTCCAAAGCTTAGATATTTGGGTTTATCAAACACTATATTACTGTGGCCATTTACTACTACATATTGTATATCTAATCTCTTCCATTAATCAACCACTCTGTTTCTTAGCCAACATGAGATTGTTTTGTTGATTATGGCTTTGTAATAGCATAGTTTGAAGTCTCCTTCTACTAGATGGCCTTCCTTCACATTTTTAATAGATTCTCTTGATATTCTTGATCTTTTGTTATTCTGGATGAATTTTATTATTTTTTCTAGATCTTTAAAATAATTCTTTAATAGTTTGATTGGTATGGCACCAAATAATTCAATTAATTGACGTACAATTGGCATTTTTATTATATTGGCTTCTCATGAACAGTTAACATTCCTTCAATAGTTTAGACCTGTCTTTATTTATATGAAAAGTTTTTTGTCATTGTGTTCATATAGCTCCTGGATTTCTCTTGGCAGGTAGACTCCTGAGGATTTTATATTGTCTATAGTTACTTTAAATAAAATTTCTCTTTCTATCTTTCTTACTGGATTTTGTTGGTGATATATAGGAAGTGCTGTTGATTTATATGGATTTATTTTATATTCTGCAACTTTGCTAAAGTTCTTTTGACTAAATTTTTGGTTGATTCTTTAACGTTCTAAGCCTGATTTTATTTTATACTAGGAAATCGCATAATCATGGGCAAAAATCATGTTTTTCGTTTCAACCATCCGGAGCAAGCACGGGCTGAACGTGAAAAGACCCCATCAGCTGAGACACCTTCTGAACCAGTTGACTGGACATTTGCCCAGAGAGAGCTTCTGGAGAAACAAGGCATTGATATGAAACAGGAGATGGAAAAAAGGTAATGTACAAATGTCTTATTTTCATTATTCTTCCTAATACTCAGTTTATTAAGGTAATCATGGGAAAAGACTAGAAGAACTGCTCTTGGCCCTGTCTTCATTTCCTACAAATCCTGTGCATTTACCACAGGGGTGTTCTAAAGCGAAATAATTGACATCATAGTATCTTAGAGATGGAACAGATGTTAAGGCTCCCCTGGTTTTTGGTTTTTCTAATGTATTCACTTTTATGGACTGAGTAAAATAATAAAAATGCCGCAACAAAAACTCTGTGTAATATGCCAGAAGAGACTGCGTAATGTAACTCTGTAGTGTTGCTTTGTAATGCTCTGTCTCCATTTTGATTCTTTTCTCTTCTCTTGTTTTACAGGCTCCAGGAAATGGAAATCTTGTATAAGAAAGAGAAAGAGGAAGCTGACCTCTTATTGGAGCAGCAGAGACTGGTAGGCACCTCCTTCTCCAGACCCATTAAATTAGTAACCCAGTGCTGCCTTTATGCCATGGCTTATGCCACAGATGTACTGACTCGGGAGGTGCCCCTGAGCTGTCAACAATATACCACAGTCTACCCAACCTGAAAAACTGCAAGAAGCTTTGGGCCCTTCAAGAGTGTCTTTCAATCAGCACCAATACCTTTAGAGGAAGTAATGGGGCTTTTCCTGGGTGGCAAATTGAGCAGAAAGACTTTCCCTTAGTTGTCTTTGGATTTGAATCCTCAGTGGTCTTACCAGTTATGATTGATGTGAATTTTTTAACTTGGTGGATGTTTGCCTTGGTTTTGTCTTTGATCACATGAAATTACTAATTCTATCTTCTTGGGCTGACTCAGTTATTATTTTCTCGTGCTGGGTTTTTTGTTTTTGTTTTTTAAAAAAATATATTGTGTCTGAAAATGTTGCTGCACAGTTGCATGTTTTAACCTCTTTCCTACCCCTGCATGGAGTCTGAATCATCTGCCAGGGCCTTATTGACACATCACATGGTGATCAGAGGGTCAGGGTATGAAGGGCCAAATGACAGTGAGAAGTAACACCTTTTTTTTTTAACCACATTTAAATATTAAAGAAATAGTTGGGTGGTTAGCGAATATCTAGTAAATTCAAGTCCCCAGTAGTTAACAATGGTTTAAGTGCTTCTGAGATGAGTTGAATTTTCATGGTTGACAGAGTTTGTCTCTTGAATAAAGTTCAGTTTTTAGACCTTTTCATTCGGTTACCTGAAGTGTGGTTAGAAGAATGTTCTGGGTTTGTGAATTGATAAAATTGAGGGAACAAAATTAGCTCCAAAGACCAGGCCTAATTGAGGAAAAGAGGCTTTTGGTTACTTTCCTCACTCAAAGGTAGTGTGGATGGCCTTTCCCAGTGATGCACGGAACACGGAGCAGTCTTATTTCCACCTTCTGAGCTCGGTAGGAAAGTTCTGACAAATGAAAGCTCCAAATCCTTGAGCGGCAGGAACTTTTTCAATATGGCACAATGGTCATAGCTGGCATGGGGTTGAAGTCAGTGTGTGTGATCTTGGCAACTTCATTCAAGTTAAAAAAAGAATTGCGGGTAAAGGAGAATCACATGGGCTGGGGGAGGGGAGATGCAGTGAGTTTAGCTTGTGGGAAGTGACTGTGAAAACCCTTCTTCTGGGAGCGTGACTGAATTCTCAATAGTTTAAAATGGTTTATGACATATGAAGGAAGCTTGAGCTGAGTATGGTAACATGATCTAATGACATTTCTCTAGTGCACCACAGAGATCAGAAAAGGACAGATGTGATAACAATATTATTGTAGTAGTATAAAACATTGGTATTCCTTTGGTCCTCTAAATATAGAAAAACTTTCTGGAAAATATGTTTAGTTGCCAAATGGTTTAGTTCATATTAGCAGCTGGGTGATTCAGTGCTTAGTGCTGGGCTACAAGCCAGGAAGGTTGGGGTTTGGATCAAGCCGCAGTCATGTACTAGCTATGGGACCCTGAGCACGTCCCCTTTTCTGTCTCCGTTTCCTTATCTGTAAATGGGGATAATAGTAATACCTACCCACCAGAGTTAATATTTTTCCACCAGAGTTGTTTTGAGGATAAAATAAGTTAATCTTTATAAAAACACTTTGAAATCTCAAAACACAATATAAATACTAGTTATTATTTGTTATCATCATTATCATTGGTATTCTGGTAAATAATAAACATTAAAGGTTTGATCATCAGTATTATCAGCCCTTGATAGCAAGCCAGCATTTCTTAAATAGCTCAGTTAATAACATATAAGTTGTCCCATTAGCTAAGCCACCCTATCTATATCTCTTATTTATAAAATAGGCTTATGTTCTAATTAGCCAATATATACAAATTATTGTTCCAGACATTGACAATACCAGAATATCTCAAATATGGGCTTAGGGTTTCTTTGCAATGAAACAAGTTAATTAAATGTTTATATAGTATGTGTTGAATGTAGTACTTTAAAATAATAATGTAAAAGGGAAATCTAGGTCCCACAACTTTAATTTTATATATTTTCAAGCTGAACACATTGGTGGGATGTTATCTGATTTTCTGTGGTTTGTAATTATTGCCTTATTGTGCCTGAATTATAAGTAACTCCTGTTCTACACTGGTTGCTAAGTGCTTTAGGTTTTCTCCTGGAATGTCAGGATCTCTGTGTAATTTGAGATCTACTCGTTTTAGGCATCCCCTCACGTAAGAGCTCTGTCTGGGAGGCTACTATTGTGTTTCTACCCAGAACTGAGTGTTTAATGAATCCTGAATCTGTCTCATAGAGGATGTGGCAGAAGGACTAGAGTAATGTTGTTTTGGGCATTCTGTTAAACATTCATGGATGTCACAGCTTTGGAAGTATGTTTTAAAACATAATAAATAAAACCAAATAACTTAAGTGGTTCTCGCCTCAGATTAGCTTTAGGAATCTCAGCTACTGGCATTGATTATAGCCTCTTTTTCCTGGCTTTATTTGGGTTCACTTTATTGTTCGGTAGTTTTTGCTTTAAAGACTTTGAAGGTATAATTTTCTACTCAAACAATTGATTTAGGAATGAGAAATCTTACCATTTTCTAAAGTAATTGATATTTCTAGGGGTATTAGAAAGGAAAGAAGTATAGAAATAGAAAGAAAATAGTTAACATTTTATGTGAAAAGTATAGTAAAATATTGTCCTTTTCTTCATAAAGCCTGAGTTTTATTTCAGGTTCTAATTTTGTGATTTGGACAAGTCACCAAGCTTCAATTTCCTTATCAGAGAAATGGTTATAATAATCTTTATACTGCCTGTATCTAGTTTGCCATGATGAAAATGTTGTAAACCTTAAAATACTGGGTTAGATGTAGTTATTCTTATGATTAACAATAAAATTTTTGAAAAAACTCAACATCATTAGAGACTTTGGGCTATATGGATGAGTGAGTCATGAGTAAAATGCTTCTCTGTCACCTCAATAAAAGCAACAAATATACTTAAATAAAAAGGGGGGGAAATAGGGATCCTCATAGGAAAGACCTGAAGGGGAAACTAAGAAACTGAAGAAATAGGAAAACAAAAAGACTTTCTCATTCAATACAATAAATAAATACAGTAAGGTCTAGATTAGTGCAGATAATAAATCCCATAGTGATTGCATGTATTTGAAATCATGCTATTTGAACTTATAATTATGTTGAATACAGTCATTGGTTTCATATGAATGGAAATATGCAGGGAGAATTGGAATAATGGGGCTACTTCATGGGATTTATTATTTGACCTAATTGGGACCTAGCTGTACCATGGGTACTGTGGGATAAAAGAAAGCAAAGAAATTACTGGGATGAAAGAATAAGATTTAAGCAACAATGAGGACATATCCCACCTCCATCCTACAAAAGACAGTATGGAGTTATAAGAATCTCCAGAGTAGTTTGGGATCTCAGTAAGAAATATAAAGGAATATCCCATATCTATAAAAATAGACCATGGAAGGTAGAACACAGTAAGATGGCATGAAACTCAAATGAAGAGAAAAAATTGTAGAAAGTCTTAATAAAGCAATGGATTCTGAGGAATAGAATAGCCTGGGTAGAACAAAATAATACAATAAAGCAAGAAAACCCAACCAAAATGGAAAGTTAGAAAAAAATTATAGAATTTCCTGAAAAAGATTTTATAACTATACAAACCAGAGCAACAGAACTTGATGAGATAATCTGAGAATTGTTTGGTCTTCCAGAAAAATATGAACAGAGTTCGAATATCATATTCCAGGAAATCTCGTCCAAAAAAAATGACTGAAAGCTTTGGAAAGAGAGTGGAATACAAATAGAAAACAAAAAATTCATACAGAAATTTAACTTGTTTGTTTAAAAAAAAAAACAACTTATTGATGTCTTTTGGGTTTTTTACTTCATCATAGTTTCCCCAATATTCTCTGCTCCCAAAGAGCCATCTGATTTAACAGATAGTACTTTTAAAGCAAAAAAGGAAAAAAGAGGGAAAAAATCAGCACACCCATTCAATAAATTTAAAAAGTAACTTTAATTCAACCAAAATTGTAGTTGTCAAGTTCATAGGCTTCCTTGGCAGAGCAAATCCTGCAAGTAGTGTGTAGAAAGCAATTTTCATATCCACAAAGCCTTTTTTCAGCTTTTACAAGATAATTCAATGACAAGAAATAAGCCAAGCAAGGGAAACCATCATGAACCACTATATGACATGCAGGCAACTTCGCAGAATATGCCATGACAAAAGCTGATTCTTCAGTGATGTTAGGAAACATCATGTTCACATCCTGCCTTTGACACATTCTATGTAAATATGGGCAAGTTTACTTACCATCTCAGTTCCCCAGTCATTTTCCCAAGACCATATACAATTAAGATGATGCTTTGATGGAGAGATTTTCACCCAAGAATCTCCTGCCAGTGATGAAACCAAAGGTCTGTATTCCAAATCCCCAAACTCACAAATCAGTACAAAATGGTATCTTCCTTGGAGTGAATGAGAAGACAGAAGGTGTCTCTCTGTAAGTTATAGGGATTTAGATTGGATTCTTGGAACCACATTTAGCCATCTAATACTTTTTGCTAATAAAGGAATGGAGAAGGCAATTGAAAATGCTTGAATTGAATTTTAACAAAAGGGCAAACTGAAGCAGATCTCTATGCAGTGTAATACATATTAGCAGGGGCATGTTGCCTGTCAATAAATGGGTCAGTGACTTGCCTCCATTCATGCCAAAGACCCCATGCAAAAGGACAGTTCTCCTTTTATAAGTTTTGAAAAGTACAAAACAAAGAACAGAACAGGATAGATGACATCATGGGACTGAGTACAAAAATGATTGGTTATAGGGCTGAGGTTCAGAGAACAGCATAATTAACTAAAAGTTTGGTTACTGGGGCTAGCAGTGACCACCCCCAACCCCCATTTCATCTCTAATAATTTGGAAGGATTCTCAGAGTGGTTCCAGCTTTTGCTGCTATTAAGCTGCCATCTTGGCTTGATGCTTTCCCCTCTCCCTCCATCTCTCATGAGACTAAGAAGAGCTTATTGTTGGAATCTAGGTGCAGGATTGTGGCCAAAGCTTAACAGCAAACCAGACATAGTTTGGTGATGCAAAGGATAGTTTGGTGATGCAAAGACATTAGACCCAAAACTCCTTTTCTTAAACATTTACCACAGTTAACAGAACTACTTAAGGCAAGAATAGATCAATAATTAGCCAAAGAACTGGATTTCTAAACTTAGCCCATTACAGACCACTTGAATTCTGAACTGAGTTCAGAGACAAAGAATCATGTCTTAAGCAATTACAGGACAAAATAAATTACTTGTAAAACCGCTCAATAAATAAATGATAACAGATCAATTTGAATCTTTTCAAAGAATCCAGTAGAAGCAAAACCAAAATGTAACCCCACACATGTACACACACTGCCCTCACCTTAAATTGACTAATAAAATGCCAAGAAAATTAGAGTTAAAAAATAAACCATGACAAGTTGTTCTTTTCAAGAAGGTACCTTTAACAGTCCATATTCATTCAAAGTGAAGATCTAGAATAGAATTTCTTCATCTTGCAACTATGAACTTTAAAAACTTTTAACAACTGTATTTCAGCATAATTGATTTCATTTGCATTACTTTGTAATACTCTCATTCTGAGAGATGTTCCATAGGTTTTGCTAGATTAACTTTCTTTTTTTTTTCACTTTAAACATTATTTTATTTGGTCATTTCCAAACATTATTCATTGGAAACAAAGATCATTTTCTTTTCCTCCCCCCCCACCCCCTTCCCACCACCTCTCCCATAGCCGATGCACTGGGTTAGATTAACTTTCTAAAGGGCCACACACAAAAGGTTAAGAACCACTGGTCTAGAATAAAAGTCATTTCTATTTCAGCTGATTCAGAAGTCAGGAGTTGCCATCATGCTTTCAGATAAAATAATTGCAAACATAGATGTTATTAAGTGAAACAAGTGAAAAACTACAGTATATATGAAGGGAAATGAAATAAGTAGAGAATGAATATCAAAATTGAATATTAGAAGATAAATAATATAAACTATTTGTTCCTGAATCTGCATTAGCATCTGGAACATCTGTGCTATTGTATGCCTATGATTTATGGATTATCACAGCTTCTGAAGAAGTAAAGTTGAGGATCACCCAGAGGGCCTTGGAAAAGGCCTTGATGAATGTGAGCAGGCTGCAATGAATTACAAAGGAGAAATTATGCAGATGAAATGTTGTAAAGGATACAATAAAAAAAAACTAAGACTAAGAGGACAAAAAGAAGGGTTGGGAACACTTCAAGAGCAATAGTTAACTGATAGATAATCTTTCTGCTCCATTAGAATTCATGTACTATCAAGAAAACTAGAGAATTCCCCCTGGTGTGATGTAAGGGTTTTCTGCAGTAGATTTACAAGAAGTCCTGGACAAGCATGGCATAGGCTGAGTAGACTATTGTCTGAAAGCATTGTTGGAAGAAATAGTCATGGTGCTGTGACTACAGAGCCATTGAATTCTCATAATAGGTACTAAGTTCCTAATGAAAATTGTTCTTAAACTGATATAAATTACAACTGGTCTGCATGAAAACCTAAATAATAATGCAGAATTGCATAGAATTTTGGAAAAATTATATTTAGTAGCTATATGCAGACTCTAAAGGAAAGTAGTACAATAAACATTTCTCCTCCTCAGGGACTCATACAAAAATTGATTTTGTACTAGAACTAATAAATAGATGTTGCATGGCAGAAATCTTAAGCAAATTTTTATAAAGAAAGAAAATAAAACACTAAGACCCAAATGGAAACTAAAATTCCGTATCTTAAATAAGTGGATCACAATCCAAGTCATAGAAACAGTTTTTAAAAAGAGAGTGCTAGCAATGGGAAAAGTTCATGAGATACAACTAAAGCAGTCTTTAGGGTTTAAATCACTTTCCTCACCACCTATTTAACAAAAAAGAAAATGAGAAGATTTAAGAATTGAGTATGCAATTTAAAAATAATCTATGGAACACAAACAAAAATAAACTCCTCTGGTATTGTGCACACAAAAAAAATGTTGAGTATTAAAGGAGCAATAAATCTCATTAAAAAAATTTTTTAATGAATTAATAAAATAAAGAACTCATTTTCTAAAGATCAAATTGGCAAGCCATTAGCAAATTGGATCAAGAAAAGAAAGACACTAAATTACCAAAATGAGAAATGGGCATTTTTAGCAAATGGAAAAGAAATGAACTTTTCAAAAACTCTTATCTTTAATTCTATAGTAACAAAACTGAAAACTTAAATAATATGTATAAATGTCTAAAAATATATAATAAACTACTCTGGCAAAACATGAATTAGATAATTTAAGTAACCCTATCTCAGAGAAATTATGCAAAGCGTAACTGAGCTCCTATGCAAAAAATATATTTTAAAAATGAGGACAATGGATTTAGAAGCAAATTCTGCCGTGCTCATTTAAAGGCCAAATAATCCTTATGCCACATAAACTGTTTTAAGAAATATAAAAAGAAAGTGTTCAACCATTCTTTCTATCAGACAAACATTGTCCTGATTCCCATCAGGAAAAAAAAAGCTGATATTTGCAAAATTCCCAACTATCACCTTGTTTAAACTTCCCTTGAACCCTCTAGAATGAGCATTTAACTGGTGTTATTCTCACTTTTACACATCAAGAATTGCACTTCCCAGGGGTAAATGATAATGAAGAGCCTGGAAAGCAAAATAATGTTTCATAGAAGTTAAGCGACTTGCCCATAGTCACATAAATAAGTGTTAAAGGCCAGATATGAACCCGTCTCTTAATAACAAGTTTAAAATTCTACTACACTAAAATACTACTAATGAATATCATTTTGAAAATATTACATAAGGGGCAGCAAGGTGGCACAATGGACAGAGTGCCAGGCCTGGAGTTGGAAGGACATGAGTTTAAATGTGGTCAACAGGTACTTCCCAGCTGTGTGACCCTGGGCAAATCACTTAACCCCATTTGCCTAGCCTTTGTGTCTTAGAGTTGTTACTGGGTCAGGGTAAAGATAAAAATAAATAAGCAAGATTTCAACATTATATGACTATGACTAAATTGAATTTATGCCATGAATGAAAGTATATCAATCTCTATTAAATGCACACAAATGAAAGATTTTAAATTGATTAAAAGATCTTGTCTACAACCAGGAGATACAATTATTTGTAACAGAAAAATATTGGAAATTTTTCCAATAAATTCAAAAGTGAAATTAGAATGCCTACTTTCACAATAATTGTTTGACAGTATGAGAAGTTCTAACTCTAATTATAATTGAAGAAAAAGAAATAGATAAATATTGTCAATGAGAAGGAAAATCATATCCTTAGTGGATAATGGGATATTTGATATAGAAAAATCTAGATAATCAGAAAAAAATCAATAACAAATGTAGTAAAGATATAAATCATCAATTTTCTATATTTTAAACAAAAGCCAGGAAAAAGACAAATTAGGGGAAATGTCACTTAAGTTAGTCACAAAATGCATTGTATTTTCAGTGTTTATGTCCGAGAACTCTTATAAATACAAACAAAAAATAATTTTTATTTAAATGGAGACCTAAATTATTGAGGAAAGAATCATTGTTCATGATCAATCTAGGCAATATTGTAGTAATAGTAATATTATGCACAGTAGTCTAGAGACTTAATGCTATGACAGTAACATTGCTAAAAATAATACTTTATAGAATCAGACAATAATGTCGTGAAATCTATGTGGAGAAACAAAATATCAAGAATTAAAAGGTAAAAGAAAAAAATTGTGAATAGTTTGCCCTTGTCACTTCTCAGATTAGATTGTAAGGAATTATTTAAACTATGGAAGACTGGGCAGCTAAGTGGCTCAGTGGATAGTGAGCCAGGCCTGCAGATGGGAGGCTCTGGGTTCAAATCTGTCCTCAGACACTTCCTATATATGTGACCCTGGGGAAATCACTTAATCCCAATTACCCAGCCCTTATTGCTCTTCTGCCTTAGAACCAATACTTAGTAGGGTTTAAACACTTGAGGTTAGGATATTTAGGTTTTAAAAAAAGAAACTAAGTATGAATATCTGTCTATTCTTTGAGAAACTCCTGAATGTAAAAAAAAGAACTGCTAGGCAAATTGATTGATGTTTTGGTAGAAAAAAGAAAAGTTGAAATGACCATTTGTCAGCATTATTCCCCAACAAATTCCATCTGGATACATTATTTAAGTATAAGAAGTCACACTACAAAAAATATTGGAAACCTGGATTTATATCTCTCAAAACTAGATAATCTGTTACTAGCTATAGTAAAGAGCAGTGATATCAAAAATCAATTAGAAATTGGGCCCCCAAAACTGTCCATAAGGATCTCTCTAGATGATTTTTTACTCAGAAAACTTGTAACAACATGATCTATGTTTTATTGTATTATTATTTTGTCAAATATTTCCCAATTATGTTTAAATTTGGTTTGGGCAACACTGGAAAGTATTACAATCTCCTGGTCACAGGCCAAGTGTTTGATACCTCTGGTATAGAGACTATAATAAAAGTTAAAATAGATTAGTTCAGTAGTTTAAAGATAAAATCAATATAACTTATATTGATAAGAACATATGGACTTAATACCTTAAAATATCATCTAAAATTTATGGGGAGTTTTTATGGAAACAAAAAAGTATGATTTAAAACCTTTCCCTAGTAGAGAATTGATCAAAGACAAGAACAGTCTTCTGAAAGAAAAAATACAAATTTCAAAAGCTGAAAAATGCTCCTATTACCAAGAATCAGAAAAGTGCCAATCAAAGCAACTCTAAAGAATTGTATCGCACTCATTAAATTTAAAAATGTGATTTTTAAAAAATGAATTTAATGTGGGTAGAGGGTATAGACAGAATAATTTGCTGGTGATGAAGTTTTAATTGTCTGCTTGGCCCCAGAAGGTAGAACTGGACAATAGATGTGAATGGAAGAATCAAAAAGATAAATTTAAATCTGACTTAAAGAAAGACTTCCTGATCAATCATTTGTACCAGGGTCAGGCAGCTGATAAGTAGTCTGAGGTGGGATTTGAACTTAGGACTTCTTGAAGCCAGGCCTTGCACTCTATCCACTGTGCTGCCCCATTAGTGGGGAGTTTGGGACCATTTTTAATATTTGTTGTAAAGGAGATTATTATTCAAAGGTAGTTTTGAATGAAGACATTGGCTCTGAGGTCCTTTCTCACCTCTGTAACTATGTGATTTTTCCAACCATTTCAGGGGGAAGAGAAGGAATAGAATTATTCAAGGAAAGTTAAAAAATTATTCTATCCCTTGACCCAGTGGTCTCTTCATTGAGTCTATTTCCCAGGAAAGTAATTGACAAGAAATAAACACCTGTTTAAAATATTCATAACAGCTTTATAATAACAAAAAGTTAGAGACAGATAATGTGCTCAGTGGTTGGGGAAAGGCTAGACTAATTAGGGTATATGTAATGGAACATGATTGTGCCATAATTGAATATTCAGAATTCAGAGAAATGTAAAAACTCATATGAAGTTATGCAGAATGAAGAAACCAGAGCCAAAAGAACAATATGCCCAACTTTACAGCTATATAGAGCTAGGCAACTTTAAATAGCCAAACAACTCAGATAAAAGAATTATAGCATTTGTTGTTTTTTTAAAAACTCTTACCTTCCATCTTGGAGTCAATACTGTGTATTGGCTCCAAGGCAGAAGAGTGGTAAGGGCTAGGCAATGGGGGTCAAGTGACTTGCCCAGGGTCACACAGCTAGGAAGTGGCTGAGGCCAGATTTGAACCTAGGACCTCCCATCTCTAGGCCTGATTCTCAATCCACTGAGCTACCCAGCTGCCCCTGAATTATAGCATTTGTAATCAAATTGATAACGACATATTCAAGTTCACTCCCTTGCCTTGTGCAGTTTTTGAGGGTAACATAGTTAATGAATACAAGGTTAGATTTAATGGTACAAAGACCTGGTTTTGAATTCCACTTCAGGCACTCTGTGACCAGGGGAAAGTCACAACCTCTTTGAGTCTGTTTCTTCAACTCTAAAATATAGATAATAATACCAGTACCTGTGGTATTGTAAGGATTGAGGTACAGGGGATAAGGAAGGGGGGAGGTGAAGGGACAGAGGGAATATGGAGCCTGGTGAGGTAAAGGGAGAGAGGTGCCCACTGGGCTGAGAGATGATCTTTGTAATTCCCTCACACTCAGTCCATAAGAGAGGTACCCCTGAGTAATGTTAAGTTAAGGATGACAAGATCAGTGTCTTTGAGTGGACTTCTGGGGAATCGAGGAGTTTACTCTTTCAAGGCTTGACTGGTAGTTGAAACCCCAGAAATCCCCCTTTGTCTGGCAGGCAGATTTTCTCTGCTGGCTTTAGTTGTTTAGCCAAGGCTAAATGGCTAGCCTAGCCCACCACCCTCTCTTTCTTAGTTCTTCCTTCAATTTGAATCTGGCTGCGAGTTTTCTATTTTATCAAGTGGTTTAATAATTCTAGTAATAAAGAAAGAGGATAGATTTGTGGGAATAGGAGACCCTACAGATTTTCTTTGCTTCTTCAGCTGAGACAAAATGGCTCAGCTTCAGCTTATCTTTCTTCTTCTTCTCTAATCACAGTTTCTATCCTAACTAAACAGATAGCAAGTGTCCTTTTTGGGTAGGTCAAGGGATGGAAAGGATCTTCAGGGTGACCCCTTGAAGTTTAAGGGATCGACCCCTTTCAGCAGCAGTTGTTGTTTGGTTCTTCCTCTAGTTGATACTCTCAAACATTCAGGACTCTTCTCTCTTCTTCTGGGTAAGGGAAATGGAGGCAAGGCTTTTCCACAGGTTGGGATCTAGAGCTCAAGGTCCTTGCTCCTCACTCAACAGAGTTCAGGGGGAGAAAAGACCCCTTCAATTCAATAGTTTCTCCCACAAGCCTCTTCTCTCACTCCAACTGTCACTCCCCCTCCCATCACATTCCAAATGATAGCTGCTTACTCTCAGTGGGCAGAAATACAAAAGCTTGAGTCTCTGTTTTCCTTTCCACAGTATGTACTTACAGGATTGTTGTGATACTCCAATTAAATAATGTATGTAAAAAGTTGTTTAGCACTTAAAGTGCTGTGTATCAGCTATTATTAATATTCATGCTCTTCTGCTTAATAGTTTTCAGGTATTGCATATTGTTAGGGGATTGACTTGTGAGTTTAGTGTTTGTAAGATTTGTGGAACAGAGCTATCCATCAAGAATTAATAATAATATTCTATAAGGTTAATTCATATATATTTTCAAAGAAAGATTTTTTTAGGAACCATCAACATTTTCAGTTTTCCATACTTTTTTTTTAAACCCTCACCTTCCATCTTAGAATAAATATTGTGTATTGGTTCCAAGGCAGAAGAGCAATAAGGGCTAAACAGTGGGGGTTACGTGACTTGCCCAGGGGCACACAACTAGGAAGTGTCTGAGGCCAGATTTGAACCTAGGACCTCCCATCTTTTCAAACTTTTAATAAGTATTCACATATCCTCTTGAGTTTATCAAGCAAGAATATTTCTCTTTATTAAAAACCAAGGGGGCAACTGGGTGGCTCAGTAGATGGAGAGCCAGGCCTAGAGACAGGAGGTCCTGGGTACAGATCTGGCCTCAGACACTTCCTAGTTGTGTGACCCTGTGCAAGTCACTTAACCCTCATTGCCTAGGCTTGTAAGGGCTCTACCAATACACAATATTAATTCTAAGACAGAAGGTGAGGGTTTAAAAAAAATCAAAAGGTTAGAACTAAGTGTAGACATTGTGAACCAGCTGCTTAGTACCACATTTTCAAATACACTGAGAAAACTTCTAGAATATATTACCTTTACTTTGATATGTACTTTTATCTTTTAAGTATCAAATTACTGGACAGATCAGTATCTTCAGAAATTATGAATAGCTTATTATTATAATGATCATCTGCCTTTCCCATAGACAAATAGAAAAAAATATACATCTATGTATACATATACTATATATCATATATGTATATATTTAGTTTGGAAAATGAATTAAGATTGTCTATTTTCAAATTATTATTTTCTTGCCTTATCTTGAAGAGCTCCTAGGGACGATCATAACTTAGTTAGGGGAAATGGATGGATACTGTGACTTATCAGTTTAAATTTTTCATTGTCTTATTTTTGTAAAACTTTTTTTACATTTAAAGAAATGAATTCAGCAAACTTTTTAAAAATATCCAACTTTAAAAGGAAATATATATTATTTCATTTGGAGTACTGTTGACAAGGCTCTTCATTTCAAAGTGTTTATAGTGACTGAATAAAAACTTTGCAAATTATTTGTTAAGGTCTCAAACTGGTGTATTAGTCCTAAATCAGTATAACTTTTTTAAAAACACCGGGTGGAAAGATTACTTTAGGAATAAACAAATAAGTTAAAATTCTATTATTTTAAATTGGTAAATTCCTATCTTTTATGGTTAGCATGTTGTCAAGCAAAAACTAGACCTTTTGATGACTTCTCCCCACGCTGAAGTTGAGGTTCAGCACTCTCCCAGCTGGGCCACCTAGCTGCCTCAACAACACATGAACAGCATTGTTTCCATGGATAAAGACTTAGTAAAAACTGGATTTTTTTAATTAGCTGGATAACTTATAAAAAGAAGAGTTAAGCGAAACATATCTGACCTGCTAGGGAATTTTTAATTGTCACCTGCCACTTACTAGTATTTTGTAAGGTTTTTTTTCCTTCTGAAAATAGTACTTTTTGGCTTAAGTATATGAAGAAAAAATCCACATAATTGTATTTGTTTCTCTTTGTTCTTTGGACAATAAACTTTATCTCTATATGTAAGTTTGATGCACACAAAATGAATGATATGAGAAAGCTGCAAACTAAAACCATGTTCTTGGGAAGAATAGTTTTCAAGTTCCCCTTTTATCTATTTTATAGTGAACTTCCGTGGTGGATAAACTCACTCTGAATTCTGTATAGGAGCATTCTGAGCACTTTTAACACCATCCTTGTTGACTGCTTAGTTTCTACCTTCTGATCTTCTAACTTTTTTCTAGGGCTCCTCTCTTTTTAGTAAAGCCAACTCTAAACAACAACCAAAAAAAAATGCCTCAGCATACTACAGCATTACTAACCAATGTTAATCTGGCTACTCGTCACATCTCTGTATGACACCTGTGCTCGCTCATGGGGGAAAGAGTTTCTGGAAGACGCAGCAGCAATAACCAAGGCAAATGTTGGGGAGTGTTTGCATGGTTTTAAAGCATGCCTGGGGTTCAGCTTTTTGCTTTAAAAAAAAAGATATTGGAGTAATGTTTTAAATTCCTATAGTTTGGGGTGACCAAAAAGTGAGGGAAATATTTATGATGTTCACTTTATCAGGAATTGTGAGAATTTTTTTACATAGAGATTTCATCATTTAAGAAAATGAGGCTGTGGGCCAGTGACTTTTTAGTAACTTAATACTGAGCCCTGAAAAGTTTTTACATCATTTAGTTTATTTTTTAAGTTTGGTTATGGCTTTTTGCTTGATTTTTTTTTCTTCAATTTGATTTTCCTTTTTCCATTTTAATTTTGGTTATTTTGGGGCCATTTTTTGATTTTGTTTTTTCAAAGGATGCAGATTCTGATAGCGGGGACGATTCAGACAAGAGGTCCTGTGAGGAGAGCTGGAGGCTGATTACTTCCCTGAGAGAAAAACTACCTCCTAGCAAGTTACAAACCATTGTTAAAAAATGTGGACTCCCCAGCAGTGGGAAGAAACGAGAGCCAATCAAAATGTACCAGATCCCCCAAAGAAGACGCCTCAGCAAAGACTCCAAATGGGTTACCATCTCAGACCTCAAGATTCAGGCTGTAAAAGAAATCTGCTATGAGGTTGCCCTCAATGATTTCAGACATAGCCGGCAAGAGATTGAGGCTTTAGCCATTGTTAAAATGAAAGAACTTTGTGCCATGTATGGGAAGAAAGACCCCAATGAGCGAGATTCTTGGAGGGCAGTGGCTAGAGATGTCTGGGACACAGTTGGTGTTGGAGATGAGCGAATTGAAGATGTAATGGCCAATGGAAAAGGAGTCACTGATGTAGATGACCTCAAAGTACACATAGATAAACTGGAGGATATTTTACAAGAAGTAAAAAAACAAAACAACATGAAAGATGAAGAGATCAAAGTGCTAAGAAATAAAATGTTAAAAATGGAAAAAGTTTTACCACTGATTGGTTCACAAGAGCAGAAATCTCAAGGAAATTATAAAAGTAAAGACCTAAGCTGTACTGGTGTCACTAACAAATCAGACAATGAGGAACCTGGGAAGGAAGAACGTGTTTCACAATTGATGGATGGGGATCCAGCCTTTAGGCGTGGACGTCTGCGCTGGATGAGGCAAGAACAAATTCGTTTTAAGAACTTGCAACAGCAGGAGATAACTAAACAACTCCGCAGACAGAATGTACCACATAGATTTATCCCCCCAGAGAACCGAAAGCCTCGATTTCCATTTAAGAGCAACCCCAAACATAGAAACTCTTGGAGTCCAGGAACACATATCATTATAACAGAAGATGAGGTTATAGAGTTAAAAATTCCAAAGGAGGAAGAGGAAAGAAAAGGAAACGAAGAGAGCCAAGAAAAAATTAGTAGAGCAATGTCTAAGGACTTCCAGTTCACATGGGGTCATCAAGGCAATCGAAACCAAGATTCTATACAAGTTAGCAAACAACATCTTAATAATCACCAGCAACAACCACCTCCTCAGTTACGATGGAGAAGTAATTCCCTCAATAATGGCCAGCAGAAAAATGTACGCCCCCAGTCTGCATCATCAGAGTCATTACAGTCCTTCAATGGGCACCAGAACCCTGATCTACAGACTTTCCAGCAGAAGCGTCATATTCATCAGCACCGCCAGCCTTATTGTAATTACAACACTGGCAGCCAAATGGAAGGCAATATACCCAGTTTCTACCAGAAGCAGACCGACCGACCCAACCACTATAACCAGTTTGTGACACCACCTAGAATGAGAAGACAATTCTCTGCACCTAATCTTAAGACTGGTAGAGAAACCACCGTGTAACTCCCTTGGACAAGCTTGAAATTTTGTTGGGAGAAAGGGGGGAATGTTAATGTTGACTTATGATTGAAAAACACTTGAAATACATCTACCTTTGTGTTCTGTGGCCACATGGAATTCCTGTTGTGATTTTGATGTTGTATTCCAGCCAAGATTAACTAGTTCTTGATCTTATATGAAACATAAAACACTGGAATTTGAATATATCCCTTTTGATTGTGTACCATTGATGGGACATTTTCTGGAATTTTGGAAGAACATTTAGGCTACTTGATTTTTCAGAGTGTTGTTTGTGTGTGTGTGCCTTTGTGTGTGCCAGAATACTGGATTTAATCACAGGAACTTTTCTGTTTTGAACTAGTGCTACTTCTTAAAACTTAAAATGAGAGTTTGCTATCCAGAAAAAAACTGCCTTATAAAGGTATGCTGACAGTCTAAAGGGGAATATTTATCCAGTGTTAAATTTTAAGTTTCTTAACTTTTAGAAATGCATAAAAATGGCGTACAACTACTTAGTCACAACTTTAGATTTCTCTCTGATTTCCATTCCCCTTCCCCACATTGGATTTAACTGTCCATAAACCAAAACTTGATTTTTACTGACTTGGAAGTATATAGAGCTTTGCCTCTTCCACAGAACTACTCTTCTTCCATGGTTTGCAGGGAAGAGCTGACTCAATTTGTAGAATGAATGAAAAAGGCTGTTTTTCTCCTTCCTTAGTTCTGTTAATGTCATTACTTGTATAAAATTTGCCATGACATCAAAACTTGTAGCAGATGGCTCAGTGATTGATTGGGAGTCTGTATATTGTTTGCAGCTTGAATCTTAACCCAATGTGTAATGAACGTTGACTTTGTGTTCTTGCTCCAACTTAAAACAACAGTAACAAAAATGCCAAGAAAACAATCTAGTCTTTGGGTAGTACTATTTGTCAGAAGGGATGGGGTGGGATGGGGTGGGGGAGGGTAAGGAAATGAATGGCACTGCTCTCATAGACCAGATGATGAAATGATGAAAGTAAAGTTGGTTTGGACTTGAATGTATTGATGCAGAAGGTGTTCGTTTAGTTAGAAATTGAAAAAAAAAAAACAAACCTACAAGTATTCTTTTACAAATCTTAGAAGAGAAAGATGGTTAAAAAATCTGTGGTCATATCAATACCTCATTTTTAGTGCATTTTGGTTTCAGATTGTTTCAATATTTGGAGAATCTGATGGAAAATTAAGATATTTTTAATGGGAAGAGAGATTTTTTTCAACTTCCCCATACTTTGTGCCTTCTAACCTATGAAACAATGTGAAGAACCAGAGATGCCTGTAAAGTTCATGTTCAGAATTTACAAAACTATACAATTTAAGTCATCTACTTAACCTTGTACCATCTTAGATGATGGGGAAAATTACAGAGCAGTTAACATTTAAGGAAGCCTAAAGGGTTGTAATTGTGTGGGGTTTTATTGGGTGGGGGGGTATTGTGTGTGTGTGTATGTGTGTGTGTATGTGTGTTTGTGTGTGCTTAGGCACTATTGAATCACATTACTATTATGGGATTTGTTTCTTTGCTTCTGAGAAGATGCTTTCTTAATGTGCTAAAACATTCATTTGCTTCATATTAGCTCTTTGATTTTTACCTTTAAAAATAAAAATCAGAATATTTCGGGGACACATTTACCTTGAGTGTTTGAACCCAATCCTATTCTTCAGACTTTTTGTTGTTAAGTGAACATGAGAATCACAGTTGTAATACATTCAGTGGAAATGACAATCTCCTGGCTTGCATTGCATGAATGTACTCAGTAGACTACCTCAGGTCACTTCAGTGCATTTGGTATAGGCCTTCTTTGTCCCTTATCATTTCTTAGGCAGCTGAAACCAGCCTGTCCTTTCATATATTCTATCTCTTTCATTTCTGCGGGGGAAAAAACCATACATTTTAGAATTTGAACATTAATCACTCAACTCTCAACTTTAGAAATTGCCCTTTTTTGCTGTCAACATCCAATTAGTTATATGATTTTTGTAAATGGTGGCATTTTTTAACCTACGTTTGTGCTACCTTTCGCCATTAAACAGTGGAAGTAACTGAGTATATTGTTAAAATGAGAAAAATAGTTTTGTTTGTACAGTTATGGAATATAGTATACATGATAGTATTCCAAAGAATTTCATGCATGTCAACCACATTTGAACATATAGTTGTGCTCACGTTGCTGTTATTTTTTATTCTCTTGATCAGAAAAAATCTTGAGACCCCAAAGTAGCCTTTAGTGCATAAAATTCAGGGAGAAAATCAACCAAGAGTCTTTGGTCAGGGTTATTAGCATTTATATCTTCTAGGAGCTCATTTCAGAAGAGATAGTTGTTTTAGTGAATATCCTAATACAAATAAACCAACACCATTGAATCACTGGATGAAATTATTAATTCATCTCACTTTGAAATGTGACATTATCAGTTTAATCTAGTTTTATCTTTTGAATGGCTTGTCTTCTTAAGCCTAAATATTGAACGAATAGCGAATGATGATCAGAATTTTATATACAATTTTGGTAGTGTCAATAGCCACTATTTTGTTGGTGGGACAAAAATGCAACACTTGACACTCTTGGAACTAGATGATAGCATGATGATAATGGGAACCTAGAGAGCCCTGCTAGCTACTGTAACTTCACAAACCAAAATGTATTATTGGTAAGAGAGTAGAATGAGGGTAGAAAGAAGCATTAGTAACATTTTATAAATTTAAGTTTAAACCAAAGTGTTTTCTCCTTTAAATGCTTTTACTGCTTACCTGTCCTTAGCAATGTAGGCTCTTATTTTACTAGAAAAGTGATTGGAATTTGTTCATTACATTGAAGTGGCTTGAAGTGGCCATACTGTTCATAGTTTAGATAAGGACAGTGATGCTGAAATTGTCACACTTATGGGCCTATTTAAATAGACTCTACAGGAACTACAGGAAGCCATGCAATGCAAGCTCCCCGTGGTGGAGTGTTGAGATCTTGTTTTCAGTTGCCTTAATCACATTCATGACGGGAACAAGGGAGATTTCTTCTGTCCTCTTCTTAGCCTTCTTAGGAGCAATGCAAAGTAGGAACTTTGCCTGATAAAATGAGCGCCTTGTGATAATGAATAGTTTTGGTAATGTGCATTTAATGTCATTCCCTATGGATAATAAAATTTGCTTTAGAGATTTGTCTTGAATCATTTTAGGATATGAAATTCATGTTACTTTTTCTCCCCATTTTACTGTAAAAGAAAGTGTTGAATCTTTCTTCCAATAAAAAAAAAATCCTGTGGACTTTTCCATTTGTTTCCATGTTTCTTAACCTAAAGGTATCTGAAGACTCTTTGGAGTACAAGGTTTTACCTATCCAGAAAAGCAGAGCTAGCTCGTATTGTCCAGAAGTTCTTCATAAAACTCTGAGATTCTCTTAGAAGTGAGTGCTTAGTCCCTAACTTGGGATGATGAAAGAGTGAAATAATGTGTGGCCTGACTTGAGGTTGAAACTCCATTTTCTCATCTGGAATTAAAAATAGAATCTCATGAAATTCCAATGCAAAATTAATTCACTAAATCAATGGTCCTAGACTTCTTGTTTTCCTTGTAACAAAATTCTGCCTTAAAGACATTCTTAATTAAAAATTGACTAAGCACCTTCTTTATGGAATATTATGGCTAAGAAGCATTTTTCCTGGAGCCAAAATAATGACGATGTCACTTTCTTATTCATATCTTTTGTGGGTAAAAATATCATTTTCTGCTTTGGTAGGAATTGGTTTCATTTTTAGCTTTTTTAACCTGTTGATTACAACCTGTCACTGTAAATGAATGTTATTTACAATACCAGTTAGTGGGTGGACTAATTTAACCCCTCCACATCCCATCCCTAATGCTTAGAGGTGATTTCATGTTTCATTAATTACCTGTTAGACAACCAGGCTCACCTAGATGCTTAGACAATCCAGTTCTATCTATTGCTGGGAACAACTACTATTCAACAAGCAGTATTTTTTCTTTGATAAATGGCAAGATAACTAACTACTGCTCAATGGAATACAGTCAAAAAGAACTTACTCTGCTCTTTGGTTTGTCCATTTTTCACAAAGCACTTTTCCTTTGAATTTTATTTGTCAACTCCCCAAAGAGAATTATGAACCTATTAACCTAAATGTTTGAACATCTTTAATATTAGAGTTACTTGGAAGGTATGAGTCTGGTACTTTTGGAGCTGTACCTTTGTAAAGTGGCCATTCAAAGGTTGTTCATATGAGCTGGCTATACTCCATAATTGTTGTCTATTTTTCACTCTAGATGAGGGATTCTTAAATTTTTTGTGTGTCATCAACCCTCTTGACAAAGTCTGGGAAAGCCTAAGGACCCCTTCCCAGAATAATGTTTGTGACCTACATTACTCATTATTAATGCAAATAAATATATAATTTTTTTCATGTTCATAGATTCCCCCCCCCCTCTCCCAACTATCCCCAGACTTAGGTTGAGAATCCAGCTTAGAAGGGACAGCCCTTATCAGCATTGCATACATTTCTATAGCACTTTAAAGTTTGCAAATGCTTTTTTATCTCAATTCTCACAACTCTGGAGGGAAGATGCTGTTATCATTATCCCAAATTTTCAGATGAGGAAAAGAAAGCCTGGATGAAATGGCTTATCTGGGATGACACTGTGAGTCCCTGTCTGATAGATTTTAATTCAGATCTTTCTGAATGGGGTCCAATGCTCTAACTAATCAATTTATACTTCCCAAGTGCTAAGGTTTTTGCTGATGTCATTACAAAATAAACCCTTAGGAAGGGAATATGCTTTTCTGGTATTTATAAATTAAGAAAATAAGTTTGTAAGTCAACTACCAAATGGCTTTATAGAAAAATCAACTTTTCTTCCACGTTTTAGCCCTGTTTGGTTCCAGATGAAGTTTCTGTTCTATTGACAGGTTGACTGAGACAACACAGTAGAAGGATGAGTCAGAAATAGCAGGGGTCACATCTAACCACTGATCCCTCCTGGGTCGTGACCCTAACCAAGTTGCTTAACCTCTGTGGGTGCCAAACCACTCCCTAGGGATTTTCTGCTAAGGTGACTGGAAGATTTTCCATCTGTTCTTTTGTTGAGTCATGGAGATAATTCCCACCCCTGAAGTTTTCTACACAGATGAAATCATAGCCCCTAATAACTAGAACTTAGAACAATTTACAGAAGCCTGTCTGTGAGAGTACCACCCTTTGACCAAGGCTGCGAGTAGACCAGAAGATAGAGCTCCAAACTTGGGGTCAGGAAACTCCCAGGCTGAAGCCAGTCTCTGACAGTTCCCATCTGAAGGACCCTGAGCAAGTCCTCCTACTCCTCTCCACCTTAGTTTCTTCATCTGTAAAATGGGGGAAATAATAGCATCTACCCCTTTGAGAGTTGTTGTGAAGGTCAAATGAGAAATTTGTAAAGTGCTTAGCACAGTACCTGGCACTTGGCATTGTAGAAATGCTAGCTATTATTGTAACTCCACCAAATTTATTCTTGAAATATTTTCTGTCTTGATGCACTAACAGGAAACCATCCCGTTTCCCTTCTCCAACTTCAAAGGACTCAGTATATCAGTTGTAGGTCATAAAGTATTTTATGTTTTATAGCACTTTGCCATTTACAGAGCCCTCTCATATGCATTATAATGTTGGAACCAGATAGCGAACCTGTCTTATCTCCATTTTATAGCTCAAGGAATTGAACTTGAAAGAATTTTACACAACTTGCTCAAGATCACATAGCTCATTAGTGGCAGGGTCAAAACCACCAATCCCCAAGTCTTCTGGCTGACCTTTGCTCTTTCCACTGTATTACACTTTCGCCCACCCCTCCAAAATGATTACAAAACAAGTTTTTATTTGTAAAGCTGTAACATTACCACCTGGTAACTGCTTCTTCTACTAACCAAATTAAAAATGTGAGGCTCCCAGGATGTCTGTAACTAATAGTATTTGCTCCACACCCCTCTTTTTAATTTGTTTCCTTTTCTGCACACCCTTGTAACCGGGAGCCCAGTACACAATCGTTTAAGTATGCTTTTAGCAGTGTTCTGCTAAACATATGTTTTTGATTCTGAAAATCAGCTCCCTTCTTCCCCACCACCCCACAGCCCAACCCTGAAATTCTCTGTGCTTTAAAAGAATCTCAAATACTGGACCACACCTATGAATGAAACCCAGAAAAACAGGAAAGCTTTGGGCTGTGTTCTTCTGGACTGCTATTGTTATTCTTTTTGTTTCTTGGGAGGGTCTCTTTTATCTAGCCTTCCTTGTATTGCCTTTATAAAATATTATTAGATTAATGGCTGGAGTTGGTGCTTTTTTCAGACTATCTCAATATTCTGAAAATAGATGCCTTCTAAAAGGAAATTTGTTTATGTCTGTTCTCAATAATAGAAATGAGTTTGCTCAAAATCACAGCATTTCTCATTCCGTATACATATTTTAACTCTTCTTTTTTCATGCAAATAGTTTTTCCAATAAGATTTTTTTACTTGTTATGTATTACATGGTTGAATGGGAATACATTGTGATTGTAAGAAACACTGAAGGATATTATTTCCTATCCATTCTGTTCTTTACTCTGTTAGATGGTGGAACTGGGTTTCTTTTTTATTGTTGTTGCTATCTCTGCCTTTGTATTTCTTTCACTCTGCCTCCACCTAAAAAAAAAATGAATTTTTAGCTTAAAAATTAGAATTCCTTAATGCTCCTTCACTGTATTTTACCAGAATACTTCACAATGGGATTTCTTTTAATACCTTTAAAGTATTTTGAAGAACAGATGATTTTTAGATGTATGATTAGATAACATGTAGCTAGTGCTCAATAGAGCCTAAAGCTATTATTAATATTGTTAATGATTATTAATATGAGTTTTATAAAGAGACAGGTTTAGGTGGTGCAGTAGATATAGCCCCAGACCTGGAATCAGGAAAACCTGAGTTCAAATCCAGCCAGAAATATTCACTATTGGTTTAATTCTGGGCAAGCCACTTAGCCTCTGACTGACTCCATTTTCTCATCTGGAAAATGGGGATAATAGCACTGAATCCCACTCCCCTTGTTGTGAGGATAAAATGAGAAAATATAAAATTTTTTTGCAAACCTTCAGATGCTATGTAAATGCTAGCTATTATTATTATTCCACTGTTGTTGATATATTTAAATAGTACTTTTTCTCATAAGTAAAAGAATTTTTACATTATTTTATTAGTTCTTCCAGTACTCCTGTGAAATTCTAGATATATGACAAGATATAAGCCATAAAGGTGATTATTCTGTCCTTAAAACATAAAAAACTTTAATAACTATAACCTTTATTTTCCTTATTAGATGAAATATGAAATAAAAATTCTTTTATTAACAAATAAAGAATAATACTGGTGCTTTTCCCAGTGTTACTTTATTCATTGAAAAATATATTAATCAG
Source organism: Monodelphis domestica (assembly GCF_027887165.1). Lineage (NCBI taxonomy): Eukaryota > Metazoa > Chordata > Mammalia > Didelphimorphia > Didelphidae > Monodelphis > Monodelphis domestica. Next base: position 400,098,199 of record NC_077230.1, on the reverse strand, counting down.
TTTTAAAGCATTTTAATATTTTAATGGTGCCATTCCTCTCTTCCCAGTCTATTAGCCTCCTCCTCCCCAGGTCCAATCTTAAAACAATCCCTAGATCCTTGAGGAAGCTGAAGGAGCCCATCTGACATTTATTTGGAGTTAAAACTATGAGAATACCCAGTATTGTTTTTTCCTACAGCTTTGTACTTTTTAAGCTTTTTTCTCTGCCCTATGCTTTCATTCCCAGTGTCTGTCTGTCTGTCTGACTGTCACTTTTCTTTCTCTTTGTTTCCTCTGCACGTCTTTCAACTTCTCGTCTTCGCTGTTCCTATCCTCGTTTTCTTTTTCTTCCCCATCCCTTCATTCTCTCTCTCTCTCTCTCCTACATAGTATCTCCTTTCTTTCTCTTCAGGATTATGAGAGTAAATTGCAGGCCCTGCAGAAGCAGGTTGAGACCCGCTCACTTACTGCCGAAACCACTGAAGAGGAGGAGGAAGAAGAAGAAGGTGAGTTCTTGTGACTAAAGCCTCTCTGGAGTATAACTCCTGACCAGTTCATTTTTCATTGGTTATTATCATAGGCTTCTAGTCCACTCCCCTAATTAGGGATGAGGTAACTGATGCCTAGAGAGGCAAGGGAGCTTCCCCAGTAGTGCCCATTGGAAGTCAGTGACTTAACCACTGAGCCATGCTGCCTCTCACATGCCATGCTGGGTTCTTCATGGCCATCTCTGCCTGGGTTTGCTACATCACTAAGCCAAGTAGTAATTTAATGGGATTTTCTTCCCTGGAAACCAAGTCACATTTTGTGAGAGCCTCCAGTTGATATTGATATTAATCACAGCTTTTTAGAATCCCTGAATATACCCTTTATACATAATTAGCACCACTCATTCATCTCATGGCATGAAAGAAGGTAGGAAAATTGAAGTGCTCTTTATGCAAAATTCTAAGAAGTCTCTTCAATTTCATTACATACTCTTAGTACTTTATTATACTTTTGAATCTGCTTTATTTTAAATGTACTTTTGTCACCAATTAGAGTAACTTCCTAGATTTCATTCTTAATATTTTATAACAGATCCCTATCCTGGAAAGTGAGGTCTACTGATATGTAACAAGTTCAATTTATATATGGCTTTGCGATTGAAAAAGAACTTTTCACTCAGTGGCCCCATAAAATACAAATAGTGTCTAATAAGAAAGCCAAAGTTGAGAGATTAAGTGACTTTCCACTGGTGACAAACTGGCAGCAAGTGCCCAAGTAAAGACCTGAATTCAAGTGTGTGAATTCCAGACTCAGTGCCTTCCATGAAAATATGCTGCTGACTCAGCCTGTCTATGGAAAGATCACCCACAGTTGCTTGTTGTGATTTCTCCTCCCACTTTGAGACTCCCTTGTCCAAGGTCAGCCTGGATTTCCTAGCGGGAGAGGGAATACAGCTGGCAATGAGCAGCACACTCTTCCTTAAGTCTCTGGAAGTTTAATTTCAGAAACTTCTCTTCATCATAACCTTTGTTAGCATTTCTCTCTCTTGTCTCCTGATGTGGAGGACTCAGAGCTTTCAGGAATGAAAATAGATTAAAAAAAATTTTTTTTTAGTTCTATTTTATGTTTGGTAGCCAGGGAGTGACATAGTGAATAAAGCACTGGGCCTGGAGTCAAGAAGATTCTTCTTCCAGATTTCTAATCTGGCCTCAGGCACATATTAGTTGTGTGACCCTGGGCAAGTCACTTGACCCTGTTCTCCTGCATTTCCTCATCTGTAAAATGAGCTAGAGAAGGAAATGGCAAATCACTCCAACATCTTTGCCAAGAAAACCTCAAATGGGATCATAAAGAGTTGGACACAGCTGAAACAAGTTGTGGTTGACAGAACAATAACAACAAATTTTATATCCATGTATGTTTTGTAAGTAGTTAAGTAAGATTTGGCTTTAGTTTTGTTTACTTCTCACTCTTTTCCTTACCACATGGAATATTAAGAAGGTTAGAGCATTGTATTTAAAAGCCACACATGAGGAACATATCTAGGTAATAAATTCTTTACTGGACTTTTAAAATATTCTTAGCATGTTTAGAATATAAATATAAGGAGTAATGAGAAAGTACACTGAATTTTGTGTAAATAGCTTTAGATAAGAGGAAAGATATGTAATTTACTATTTCAATTTCTGATCATCATTAAACTTACTGATTCTGATTTGTTTGTTGGTTTTCTTCTCTCCCTGTCTGCCTCCTTTCCCCAAGTCCCCTGGACACAACATGAATTTGAGCTGGCACAGTGGGCATTCCGGAAATGGAAATTTCACCAGTTTACCTCATTAAGAGATCTGCTCTGGGGAAATGCAGTTTACCTGAAGGAAGCCAATGCTATCAGTGTTGAGTTGAAGAAGAAGGTATGGGATGTGGAGGTGTCACTCAACAATGTTTTCTGAATCCCAGAAGCCTTCTTTCAATCTATAACACATGAGTAAATTTTTAATTCTCTCTTTTGATTCACCTGCTCAATGCACAAAATTCACAAATGCCCAAGTTTAATACATAATTTTCAATCTAGAAAGGACCTTAAGTCATCTAGTCACACTTCTTCACATTGCGGTTGAGAAAACGGAGTTGACTGACACTAAAGAAACAACTCCAGTAAAATCTTTTCTATAAGTCCATTTACCTTCTAGATCTCCCTTTTCTTACAAATGTGTGTGTATATACACTAACACATTATTCTTTCTTTACTAAACCCTGTGACTCTTTTCCTACGACTTTTCCTTCTCTCTAAGCCTTATTAATAACAATTACACCAGTATTTATCTAAAATCTATGGCTTGACATAGTTCTTCTACACGTCTTTTTTCTACCAAAGATAACATGATACAATTTGTTAGTACTGTTGTTGATTCTCATACTTGGTCTGAGTTAAGGGAAAACTGTATACTTGGTTCCAAGTTAAGGTTTCTAAATTTGGTCCCCCAAAAAAGAAAGCCAGTTTATTTTGGAAAACATGTGTTATTCCCAATGATTAATCTCTAAATTGGAAAGACTGAGACCAGAAAATTTTCTTTTCTAATTGCTTGGTGCTGGTTTCAGTACTTATTATGGCTTCAGTCTTTTCCCATATTAGGCAAGTATCAATTGCCTTACCTCTTGAATATCCTTTCATCCATTAAATAAAGACCAGTACTGTCCTTCATTTCTGAGTGGTCATTTCTCCCAATTCAGGTGCAGTTCCAGTTTGTTCTGCTCACCGACACTCTCTACTCCCCTTTGCCACCTGAGCTGCTGCCTCCTGAGATGGAGAAAACTCAGGAAGAAAGGCCATTCCCTCGTACAGTTGTGGCTGTGGAAGTGCAGGATCTGAAAAATGGAGCAACACATTACTGGTCTTTGGAGAAACTCAGGTACGAAAACCTTTTAGATGGCATAGAGTTTTGGAAATGAATAAATTTAGAAATAATGGAACCCAACTGTTCATATTTTCATGTTAGTGTCCTGGAAACCACTTTCTTTTCTTGGACTTTCCTTCAGAACATTATGTCTTCCCTTTGCCTTTTGAATGGTGAACTGTGATATATTGTCTTTCAACAGTTTGTTCATGTTTCTAAGCATTATAACCTCAAGTCTCAAAGATCTTTCCATAATTTTTATCAGACATAATTTAAATTTACCTTCTGAAAAAAAGCTTTTTAAAAAAAAGGTCTTTTCCATGTTGCTTATATACATACAATATTTCTGTCTTCACCAGAATATCGTTTTTCAAACAATTCTCTGAAGCTTACCCGAAAACTCTATGTCCCACAATAATCTACATGTGGTTCAGATGAGATAGTCTCTTCTATTTCATTATCTTTGAGGTATTTTATATCATTCGACCACATTTCTTCTATGGATTATTAAACATATGAGGCAGGTAGCCAGCCTGGGTACTATTGGACCTTTTTGAGCAGTTTATATATGCTTTGGAAAACTTAAAAAAAATTTTTTTTAACCTTTACCTTCTGTCTTAGAATCAATACTGGGTATTGGTTCAAAGACAGAAGAGCAGTAAGGGCTTGCTCAGGGTCTCACAGCTTAAGTGACTTGCTCAGGGTCTCACAGCTAGGAAGTGTCTAAGGCCAAATTTGAACTATAATGATGGGTGCAAGAGAGGGAATTGGTGCTTTGCATGAGGGGCTTGAGTGGCAGAAACATCAGTTGGAGAGCAAAGCATGCTGGGAAAGGAAAAGTGACCTGGGAAAGCTCCAGATGGAATTCTTGGCTTTTTGTGCTGGGTCCTTTACCAAGCAGGATGTAAGTTCCTTGCTGAGGACCTCACCACGAGCCAGAAGGAGATTTATTATGTTTCAAAATACAAGTTTCTTCTGCAAAGCTATCATCAGTCTGACACCTCAAACAACATCCCTACAGGATCAGATCCCTGAAACCCCAAAGAAGCTATGGACTCACTGATAAGGAGAGCCCAGCTCCCCTTTCCCTCCAGCCCTCTTGCACCTGCTTTATTGTCTACTTAGGCTAGGTAAATATTAGATAAATTGAGAAATTAGCTGGGATGGGGTGGTGAGAGACCTGGGCCAAGGACTGTGGTAGAAAATAATTAGGGATACTGAGTCCCTCTTTCCATCTCCCAACCTGCCTTCAGTTTATCATTAAACATCTAAACCACAGTCAGATTCTGTCAAATACTTTGGTTTGAAACTTGGGAAGGTATCTGAATTTAACTTCAATTGAGAGCCATCAGGACCCTCCCCCTGAGGCAAAGCCTCCAGCGAGGCTTGTCACCAGATCTTCTCTGTGCTGGGGAATCTGGGGTTACCCTTGGGTTTATTTTATAGGGGAGGCCTTCCTTTAACTCTCCATCACCCCTTTTTATCAGGGAACCCCTAATTTCCTGTGCAGCAGTTATCAGCAGCCTCATTCAGGGGAAGTGAAAGGAAAGTAGGTGCCAACCCAAACAAGTTTCTACTCTCCTCCACATTGAGTTCCTTCTGTATAAACTACTTGCAGACTCTGTCAAAGTGCCATCAAAGTGCCTTTATTTTAATCCTGAAAACTACCATTATTACAGAACCCAGGACCTCCCATCTCTAGGCCTGGCTCTCAATCTACTAAGCCACCTAGCTGCCCCCAAAACTTAATATTCTAGCTTCTGAGCTTTTCACTTTTTTGTATTGACATGTGTATAATTTGTTAATGTTAAATGACAGACTTACTTTCAATAAAGCAAATTTATAAACAAAAGTCAAAATCGTATACTTAACCTTAGACAAAACAGAACCAAATAAATTAATAAACAGTAAGAGGTAATGCTTTTCATTCTGTTATCCTGTTCCAGGCCCCACAGAATTCTGCCACCCTTGCCCCTCTGTTACATTGATAGATTGCTAGAGATACATCAGTATGTAAACAATTCTGGTTCTTCTGGTGTTGTGATGTATTACCTCATAGAGAGCTTTCATTATTTTATGTGCATCCTTTTTTATGGCTTTGTAATACTCTGTTGTTGTACCACAATTTGGCCACTCTTCTAGATGATTTGTTTCCAATTTTTATTATTAACAAATAAAGCAGCTGTGAATTTGTTTACATGGATAGCCCCCCCCCTCTCCTTTTTAAGATAATTTTGGATAAAGTGTTAAAATGGGTTAAAAGATATGATCAGATTGTTATTGAATATTTCGATATTGCTTTCAAAATGCTTGCTACAATTTTAAGTCACATCCACATTAGAGTACTGGCTTCCTGAGAGCTTCAGGAACATTGTGTTTTATACTTTGGGGGACTATTTTTGTCATTTTATAAGATGTGCTCTTTTATAAATAGTGACACTGTGTACTAGTAGCAATTTGTCATTACTGAGTTGGATTCAGTAGTCTAGTTCAACAGGCCTTTGTTAAGAACCAACTATATGAAAAGTGCCTGACTGGCTTGTGCTAAGCAGCAGAGGCACAGAAACAAAAAGAAAAAGCATTCTCTGGTCTCAAGAACTTAAATTCTACAAGAGAATAGAATACATCCACAAAAACAGAGTGGTATGTATTTTAGGAGCAAAAATTTCACAGGATCTTGTTAATAATTGATTTGATCTTTACTTATTGTGTAGACAAAGACTGGAACTGATGCGAGAAATGTATGACAGGGCAGGAGAAATGGCTTCCAATGCCCAGGATGACGGAGAGACAACAATGACTGGCAGTGACCCATTTTATGATCGGTTCCATTGGTTTAAACTGGTGGGAAGGTATGTACTTATTGGCCTGGCTCATTTTAGCAATGCACTTTGGTTTAGTGATGACTTTAGTCTTGACCAGTATTAAGTTTATACCCTTGAGATTCCATTTGATGCCAGACTTTTCTCTTCATATAGTAGTTAGCATCCATACTGAACAAAAATAAACTCCCCTTTTGTGATTGTCCAGGCTTTTTTATTTTTAGAATCTTATTGAAAAGCAAGTAAGTGTTAACGAATTCTCTAGCCTCAATTTCTTTTCCATTATACCTGATTTACTTTTATTCTTACTCAGAATTTGAATTGTGTTTTTGTAGCACGAATGATTGAAAGGAGGGTTTTTATTGTCATGTAAAACACAACTCTATATTGGTCATTGTTGTAAGAGCAAAGTCATACGAAGCAAAACCCCAAAATAAAACCATAAATCCACTGATGTGAACAACAATTCCAACAGTTCTTTCTCTGGAGGTGGATAACTTTCCCCATCCTAAGTCTTTCAGGATTATCTCAGATAAGTGCTTTGCTGAAAGTAGGAAAGGAATTTTTAAAGGCATTGGAGGAATGGTAGGGAGATGAAGAATGGCATTTCTTAGAAGTAAAATGTAGCTCCTTTTATTCACTATTCATATAATATAGTCTTTTTAAAGAGTTAAAAGTTGCCAAGACATGTTGTTTCTAACCAAGATAAATGCTTCATCTGGAATACCATTCTATTTTGTTTTCTGATCTGGGATTTTGAGAGTTATTGAATGAAGACTGAAAGCCTTTTCTCATTTTTATCATTACTCTGAGCCCCTTCCTTTAGACTTCTTTAAGAGGTATGGGGGGAGTAATTCTTTTTTGTGTATTGAATCTTACAAAATGCTTCTTGTAGCCCTGTAAGTAAACCTAGTGTTTATCTGATCTTAGCCATCTATTTCCTTGATTTCTCTTAATGTTAAGAACTATCTTTTGTTTTAATCTTTCTCAATTGTCCCTTATTTAATTTGAGATTTTGTTTTCATACTATTTTTATTTGGTTGATTAAACAGCTGGTTCCCTCTTGATGGCACCCATTTCTTTCTGTTTAACCAAATATTCCTCTCTCCCTGGCTGTGTTAATCAACGTGTTCCATTACCTGATATCTAGCTCCCCCATTTTCCACGGCTGTGTGAATGAGCGCCTTGCTGACCGTACGCCTTCCCCCACTTTTTCCACGGCCGATTCCGACATCACTGAGCTGGCTGATGAGCAACAAGATGAAATGGAGGACTTTGATGATGAGGCATTCGTGGATGATACTGGCTCTGACGCAGGGACGGAGGAGGGATCAGATCTCTTCAGTGATGGGCACGACCCGTTTTACGACCGATCCCCTTGGTTCATTTTAGTGGGAAGGTTGGTGAGGTTATTGTGAGAAGGCCAAAAGGGACCAGCTCTTGCTACCTAAGCCTCTTGATACATGAGTAAACTTAGAGTTAGCCATTCAAAATCCTTGGACTCTAAATCCATGTACTCAAGCATAAGGTTCTTGTTATATATAAATACAGCCTTAGTTGGAGATAGACGTCATAAGGCATACACATGATTTCTTTGGAGTCCATATATTCTTTTTGGCACTATATGCAGAAATCTCAGAAAAATGGGGAAATTACTTTTGGCATATTTATCAGAAGGGAAAAAAGATACAATAAAGGAAGAAAGGCTTGAACAAGCTGCATCATTCTAGAGTCATAGGGGTGTAAGCAGGAATAAGGGGAGTAAATATAAAAACAAGAATAACATTTTCCCCCTAATAGCCAAAGATTAAGAGAGAGTTGCCTCTCTTTTTGTGACTAGAATATGACCCTTTCCCATTGGATCTGTCCTCAAAGAATTAACTGTGAATGTTCTCCGTATAAATATGAAAAGATGATTCATGGGGATGTTGCTGTGGGTCATTGTTTGGTACCATATGATCACCCCATTTTTCTGTGGTATATACATCCATATGTTACATACCAACATTTCCTTTGCACAGATTCTAATCTTAATATTTTTGTTTACCTCCTTTCCACAATAAAATTATTTCCCTCTAAGTTTGGCACTACATCTTATACTAGAAAGCCCAAAGGACAATAAGCCCAGTATTTCTGGGAATTAAAGTGACCATGGAGTTGCAGTGAAACCAAATTATATTATGCTGTTGATCAGTGATAGTACTATCAGGTAGGAAAGCACCATGTAGAAAAATACTGTCATACCTCTAAGAAAATAGCAGTCTAAGTTTACTATTTAGCTGCTAGTAAAATGTCATGTATTTAGAGAAATTTAGTAAGTAAATAGCCGATGATAATGATGCAAAATGGGAGAAAAGCATTTTGATGGGAATGTCTGCTTTGTAGGGGAAAGAACTTTTTAAATTTGTTTAGAAAAATTAGCAAAATAAAGTAAAGAGACATATGTGTTCTTAGTCATTTGTCGTCTTTCCTGTTGACTCGTAGCCAAGAAAAGGATCTTTGGAATTTCAGAGAAACTTATTTATTGTGGTATGGGAAGTGAGGATAAAGTAGTATAAACTCCAAAATCATGTAAAGCCTATTCTGACCATTAGGTGTTGAGGTTTAGGTGTTTAGCTGATGGCAAACTTCATACTAAAAATATTGGAAGCAGCTGGAAATGCCTATTCCTGAATTCCTTCATTCCAAGGATTCCAGTGCACACCCCACAACTGCTAACTGCTTGTCCCACGTTCCCTTTCAAAGCATATCATGGTGGAAAGAGCACTGCTTTGGGAGAGGAAATGAAAGTTCTCTCTTCTCTGTCACTAAACTAAATAATCTTGGGCAAAACTCCTCTGACCCTTGGCTTTCTTGAGAAGTAGAGTTCAGACTAGATGACCTAAAAGGTGCCCTTGAGCTCTCTCTGAGATTTGATGGGCCATTTCTCTACTAGTGAGAGTCCAGGCCAAAAGCTATGACTTGGCAGTACTGAAAGAGGCAGTGTGGGTCACAATCCAACTGAAGGTAGAAATTTATTGGCTTTTGAGAGATGTGGAGAGTTTTTTTCTTAGCTGAAGCCTAAACTGGCCAGGTGGTTTCATTCACTTTGATTATATTCAACTTGAGTAGGCATAGAAGTCACTTTTACTTGATACACATGGCCATTAATGGAGTTAGTCCTGTGCCTTCCCATTTGGGCAGCTGTCCCTAGTGTCAGCTTGGTGGGACTGAAACCAGCTTTGCTTTGAGCTTATTTTGGAGCAATCAATCGGAAGGACCATAAGGCCAAAGAGATCAATAGGGACAAATTTCTTCTCCCATGTTATTGTCTAGCACTTGACTTGTTGAATGCAAATATAATTTGTAGGTTTTGCTTTTTGTACATCCAGCTCTGTATCTTGTCTCTAATAAACTCTGGGAATGCCTTAGAAAAATAATCATCATTCAGTTTTTTCAAAAGGTGAAGTATTCATTGTATACATACTAGAGGAATAGATTCTTCTTTTGCCTTTATGTTGATTCTCAGGATTGTATATCCCCTTGTAGGATATAGCTAAAAATAGTATTCATTAGTAAAATTTTCTACTCTCTTGTGTTATTCCAATTATACCATTTGATTTTCAGTCTTAACTGCCTTTTACTGAATCTGTATATGGAAATAAAAAGAGCTTGTCCCTTTAGCCATCTCTTATGACATGTGGGGATATCATAAACCATTTAATGATATTTGAGACACGACATTAACTAGTTAGTTAGTATTTATGGGAAGGGGAGATGTTTAGAGTGAAAATGCTTATATTCTGACTTATTTAAATATTGGAATAGGTGTTTTGTTTTTCTATAAAAATTACCAGTTATGCTGAATATTCTTTTTTAATATTGGTAAAATTTTTATGATATATTCATTTTCTGTTCTACTGTGCCTATTTCATTTTAACTTGCCATTGTTTCATCTAATATGTGTTTGCCCTTATCGCCCCTCCACTTTCAGTCTGCTTGGCCAAGGTTTAAGGGTTCTCCAGAATGGGATGACTGAAAAGTTCCCTTCTTCAAAACATTAGAAGAATTGGGTCTGTAATTCTCCCTTTTCAGTAAGGAGTCCCCACATACCAAAGAGGTTCAAGGATCTATATGATGTGTTTCCAGTAACTACAGTCAAAAGAGCTGATAAACCTGTCCTAAAAAACTATACATACTGTTGAGATTCACATTTGTTTTCAGTAAAAATCATCTGTAAGGTTATTGTGAAGCAGATTCTAATGTGTCTAAAAGAGCCATTTCCATTAGCAGTAACATATGACGGATACTAAAGAAGGCCCTTACCTCATGTGACTTTGGAATGGTGTCTGTAGGTCTACCTGAGAGGTCATCTACCTTTAAAAAGAGTGAATTTTAGATTATCATTTTTAAAAGCTAGAATAGATAGTGTTTAAGGTTACTTCCTGACTTACAATTATATGTTCACATGTAATTCATAAAGTACAATTAACCATCTAGACTCAGTGCTTTGTTCTTTTCTAAAGTAAGTCCTAAGTACTCAAGTCTGCATATGATTAAATAAATATCCAGGGCAGACTGTATATCCTTTGGTATATTTTGGCCTTCATTCTTGTGGATGCAAAATGTAGTTTAGTGTACCCAGTTAAAGTAGATTTCAAATCTGATTAATTAACTGTAATAAATGACCCACATCTGCTAGTTTTATTTGAATCATCTTCAGAAGACCTAGGCCTTAATCTGACTTTTTCCTGATATCATTTTAAATTACATCATAGAGTTTAAGACTCCCTGTTTTAATGTTGCCTGTACTTTGGAGCAGACTGAAAAGGAACTAATTTAATTTTCTTTTCTGTTGTAGATTTATAATGATTTTGTTGCTTATGTTCATTTGTGTTCCATTTGTAGTTTTAAAGCTTTTAGTAACCTTTTCTTTTTCTGTAATACAGTTTGTTGACTTTTAGTATTTTCATTGTTTAGTTAATTTCCTATCAAAAATCTCTACATATACATTTCTTATTGTTTTGTGCCTTTGTTCCTAGTTTGTTTGATTTCGGGGTTAAAAGGACAGACTAAAAGAAACATGTTTCATATGAAATAATTGTTTAATTTCTGAGTAGTTCCTTGTAAATGTTTACTGTTTTTCTTTTCTATTATATCTTAAGACCAATGTGTCCCTTGAGAAGACAATGGATTAGTAGTAAGGGCCCACTAATTATCTCCTATTTGCTGATCTGAATTATTACTCAAAGCTTCGAGTTGATAACAAGTTTTTTTAATCTCACCAGAGTCAAAGTTTTTCTAAATAAATATTATTTCTACCAATTAATAGAAAAGGAAATAATTCAAATATGAGGGAACTCTGGTTAATTTGTAATATGAAAATATAGGCCCCTAATCATATATTTTTATCCTCATACAGGATTTTTTTTCATTCCTCATAATTTAGAGGTGTAGAGAAAATGTGTGTGTGATTGTGTGTATGTGTGTATACAAACACATATACCCTTAAAAGGTAGGGTTTTTGTTCTTTCTTATGAACATTTTTTAAACCTTTACTGATAATAAGTATGGATTCCAAGGCAGAAGATCAATAAGAACTAGGCAATGGGGGTTAAGTGATTTCCCCAGAGTCACACAGCTAGAAAGTGTCTCAGGCCATATTTGAACCTAGCCATCTCTAGGCCTGACTTTCTGTCTACTGAGCCACTTATATAAGGGACCTAACTGTCCCTTATAATTTTATCTTGACACTCCATCCCCCCTAAAATATTTTATTTAGAAAATTTCAGCCTCTGCACAGGCTTTCTGTCTATAAATCTGTTTCTTCTATATGTCAAGTTTTCTTCCCTAACAGATGGAAATTATTTTTTTCTAATCAGAAATCGTTACTATATTGTGAATATACATTGTCATGAGTAAGATCTATTTCTCAAGCTGTACCTTGAGTCCTCAACACATTTCTTTGTCTTTTTGTCTCTTCCTTTTGTTGTCACCATAGTGGAAAAAAACACCACCACCACCTAATTTCCTTCCTGGTGCATAGAGGCCATTAAGTTCATCAATGGATTGTTTTTTTCCTCCTAACAGCCTTTCATAGGGCTCTATGTGATCATTTAGCTCTCAATTGTCACTCATCCACCTTTTATAATCACTATAGAGAGTAACTGGATACCATGCTTTTGGTCTTTGCCATTTGTTTTACCAAGTACTTGGTTGTGCTCATATGAATGACTGGCCTGTCAAGCCACTTAGAAGCAACCTAACAGTGCAGCATAGACTGGGAGGGTACCTTGATTACAAGGTCAGCAAGAGAATTCATGAGGATACCATGAATTCAGAGACCAATTTCTCTCTATGGTTAATGATATAATGTTTGTCTTTTCTGCTTCTGTCTCTAGGGCATTTGTCTACCTGAGTAATCTGTTGTACCCAGTACCCCTGATTCACAGAGTGGCTGTCGTCAGTGAAAAAGGGGAAGTTCGGGGATTTCTGCGTGTGGCAGTACAGGCTATTGCAGGTCAGTAAGTGCTATTTCATAAAATAGCCATATGCTTTTTGATTAAATCTTCTTTGCCTTGACATTTAGCAAGAATTCTTTATAAGTTTCTAGATGTTTTTGTTCCTTAAAAAAATTTCTCCATCATACTTGGCCATGAACCTTAGGATTAAAAGACTATGTAAGTAAAATGTAATTTCTACCAAACTGCAGAATATGGTCCTGGTGACAAAAGAGAATCTTTGTTATAAAGTTGGCCACTAGGTGCTAGTCTTTGATCACATTGATCCATGATACAGACAAGAATATACAGTGGTCAGAAGTTCATAGGTTCAAAGCTGAAAGAAAGGTGTTAGAGAAATGGAAGAGGAGGCAGAGGGTGCTGCCAATTATGTAATTTTAGATCACCAACAAATGTTCATTGAATGATCAGCACCCAAAGTGTGAGATCTTTGTCCTACAGTCATTCAGTTGATAACATTACTGGTACAACTGAACCATCTAACATTGAAATTTTTGTTACAAGTGAAACCATAACACATAAAGGAACTGAAACTAAATGGAAATTATCCTCTTAGATAAGCAAAGAATGGAGCTGGAAAAGTTGTCTTCATCATATATGTGATAGAGCAAGAATCATCATTTCATGGAATACTTACATCTGACTTACAGTGCTTATGGTGAACACAAACAAACTCACTACCAATTAGCAATTGCAGTTTAGGTATCAGCATTTGTTGTAGAGATTAGAGAAATTATAAAGACCTCCAAAGCAATTCACTGTATTCCTTTTTTTCCCCCTTAAATCCTTGCCTTCCATCTTAGAATTAATACTGCATATTTTGTTCCAAGGCAGAAGAATGGTAAGGGCTAGGCCCGTATTGGTGAACACATGGCACGCATGTCCCAGTGTGCCAGAAGGGACTACTCCATTCCCCCTCTCCACAGCATCTGAGGATATTTTTCACATGCCCCATACTCTGCCCAGCAGCTCAATGCAAGCACTTCCTCCCTCCCCTGTTTGGAGTAATGCAAGGGGATCACAGGTGACTTGAAGATGCAGTTTGAGCATACAATCTCTAAAAGGTTTACCAACACTGGACTAAGCAATGGGGGTTAAGTGACTTTCCCAGGGTCCTACAACTAGGAAGGGTCTGAGACCAGATTTGAACTTAGGATCTCCTGTCTCTAAGCCCAGCTCTCTATCCACTGCCCCTAATTCACTGTATTAATAGCCAGTGACTTTTAATTTGAAGGTGGAACTGAGGAAAACATTGGAAAATGCTAGAAAATATGATTTGGCATTTAAAAAAATAAAAGATGATAAAAAAAGTTTGTAGATTATTCAGAAGCCTCATTCACCTATATTCTGAATGCTTTTTTCAATAAGAATGTTGGAATGGCATTGGATACTGGAAAACACCAAAAATTTCACAAAAATTGAAAATGAATATATTGTTATAGGCAACAGTTTGTGACCAATGTGGGAGCCATTTTCAGAATCAACCTCCTGAATGCATTTGGATTATCAGCTAGTTATAGCAAAGATCATTGTCAGTACCTGGTTAGAAAAAAGGATAAAAATGAGATGATATTGCATACTAAAAAAATTAAATCTCTAATAAAAATATCATATTTTACAAGATTTATTAATGATTATTAGGAATCCAGGAATAAAGAAGATACAAAATAAAGACCACGTGCCCATGGCTGGTTAGCCATTTTTAAATCCCCACTCACTAGCATCACTGCTGGTTGCAAGCCCAAGAAGAGGCGGGACTCTCCCCTTCCTTGCATTATATCCTCTGTCTACAGGAAATACGTAATGACAGGACATCAGTGGGCTCCCTGGAAATGTAGTTCTTTTTTTTAGGGTAACAGATTTTCAATTATACAATACTATTACCAATGTTCGCATTCAACCACTAACTTTTAACTCTGGAAAATAGGAAACATTTAATACTAAACAGGGGTGGGAAGAGTGGGAAATGAATCTACAGATGGCTTAGAATGAGCTCCAACTAAACCCTACCATCCAGAAAGCACGCCAGGGCCCCTTTATCTGTGGGGCCTATTCTAAGACCTACCATGAATGGCTGAAACAGCAGATATAAGTCTTCACCTGTTGACCCCCCATATATAATGTGATTTTCTTGAACATTCACATGTATAATAGTTTAATTGATAAATTAAATCCACAGAAAGACATTACTAACATAACATACAGTAATAATAAAGTACATTGTTTATTATTATACAATGTTGTACATCCCCCCCTTATCTACAGAGGATGTGTTCCAAGAAACCCCATCACCATCACCACTCAGTAGTTACCTGAAACTGTAGACAGTTTTCCCTTTAACTTTAAATATTTACGTTAACTTTATTGTACAGTACTGTGCACTCTCTCTCCCTGTTCCTGTCTCTTGGGTGGGCACTCCTCGACTCCCTCCACCCCTGACAAAATAAAAACAGACAAACAAAACTTGGAAAAGGCCCTTCAACTGAAACTTGTACCTCTGCTGCAGGTGGACTTCTGGGGCTGGTGGACCTCCCATGTGTGGCCTCTCCCTTCTTCCTGTCTTCCTCCTTCCCCTGGAATGACCATGAAAGTAAAACCTTGGACAGGAGAGCACTGCTATATTTCTAGATGAAACTGGAAGACTGACAACAAGTAGCCAGGAAATGTAGTAAATTTGTCAGATTTTCTAAATGACCTATTCTCATAATTGAAAAAAGCAGTGCCACACACTTTGACTATGCTAATGTGCTCTACTGCTACTGTTCTACGGCGTAGGAAAGAATGAAACCCTAGGAATATGGCTTGTTTATGAGGAGCTAAGAGTACAATAGCCTTGGGAACTAAGAAACATTGCTGAGGATTATGGTCTCATGAAGGAAAAGTAGATACCTTAAGGATACAGTGGAGATGTTTTTACCACTTACTAATTATTCAAAAAACAGGCTTCAAAACAGAAAGGCATA
Organism: Monodelphis domestica; assembly: GCF_027887165.1. Taxonomy (NCBI): domain Eukaryota; kingdom Metazoa; phylum Chordata; class Mammalia; order Didelphimorphia; family Didelphidae; genus Monodelphis; species Monodelphis domestica. The sequence goes on along the minus strand of NC_077230.1, from coordinate 400,082,552 downwards.
TCTGGAACATTAATAGCTGCCCCTGCCTGCCCCTCCCCCCCAAAAAAGAGATGTTTCAAAATGAGATTTGGATTTCTGGACCCCAGCTTAAACATGAGAATGACAAGCGTTGTCTGGCAGGGGATGGATTCACATATGTACTGGGAAAGGTCTGCATGGAATCTAATCAGAAGGGCCTTATAACTGAAAAGGAAGTAGAAAGCACACGCACATGCGCATCCCACTTGGAGCATTGATACTCTCCATTCTGTCTGCTTCCTCACATCCCACTGAGCTGTGCTTGCTAAACGTCTGACAACTTTACTGCCTCAGTATGCCAATGAGCTATGCTTTCTACTCTCTACTGGGCTCTTATTGCCTTAAGGCTATCCTTTTATTCTTTTCTAATTGGATTTCTAGGCTCTTTCAAACCATCTTTTCCTGACTCTGGGTCTCTTCTCTCTTTGGAAAGTATCTTTCCTTATTGCTTTCTGAGACAACTTGGAACTTCCTCTTCTCTCCTGTTCTATAACATAAAACTGCTTAGAATCATCACTGGTGAAAGATGGCCCTTCCTCTCACCAAGGCAAACCCCTCTACTTTTATATTGGATCCATCTCCTTTCCTATACCTTTGGCAGGTTGCTTCTATAATCATTTTCAAATCCAAAGCATACAAATATATCCAAAACTCCTGAAAAAAATTTCACTTGACCCTACCATTCTCTAGCAACCAAAAGACCATCCAATGAGCTTGACTTTGATTCTTGGTTATTATGAAATGTTGGCTAATGGATAGCTAGGAAAGAAAGTGATGTTCACAAAGAGCCAACAAAACTGCAGTAAAAGTAGGATGTGCCAGCATGACTTCATTTCCTTTTTTGGCAAAGTTACTAAGCTACTAAATCAAGGGAGTGCATAGACATAACTTACCTAGATTTTAGCAAAATTGTTGATCGAGTCTCTTGGAAATAAATTAATTAAATAATAATGCTGTTGGGTAGATCCAGAAGTGGTTTAATCGCCAAACCCAAAGAGTAGGCCTGATCAGTTCAGTGTCATCTTGGAAGTAAGTCTTCAATAGAGTGATTCAGAGTGCTCAGTTCTGGGGTATTTAACAAATTTTTAACATTGACTTGAATGAAGGCCTCAAAGGCATCTTTATCAATTTTGCTAATGACATAAAGCTGGGAAGTTAGCAGTAGTCCACAGTAGAATAAAGTTATGATGCAAAATTAATTTAACTAGCTGCCATTTAATTAGATGAAATTTAATGGATGTCCATATAAAATCTTACACTTAGGTTTCTGTAAAAATAAGCTTCACAAGTTAAAGATGAAGGTCTTACTGATATAAAGTTTTTATTACATCAAGAATCTATAGTAGAAGGGCAGCTAGGTAAGTTCAGTGGATAGAGAGCCAGGCCTGGAGATCTGAGGCTCTGTGTTCAAATGTGGCCTTAGACACTTCCTAGCTGTGTGACCCTGAGCAAGTCTCTTAATCCCAGTTACCTAGCCCTCACCACTCTTCTGCCTTGGAACCAATACTTAGTATCAATTCTAGGACAGAAGAAATGGATTTAACAAAAAAAAAAGTCTATAATCAGACTAGTTTAAGATTCATAGTTCTTAAGAATTTAGGGGGAAGATGGGTAGCTCAGTGGATTGAGAGCCAGGCCTAGAGAGGGGAGGTCCTAGGTTCAAATCTGGCCTCAGACACTTCCTAGCTGTGTGACCCTGGACAAGTCACTTAACCCCCATTGCCTATCCCTTATCACTCTTCTGCCTTGGAACAAATACACAATATTGGTTCCAAGACAGAAGGTAAGAGTTTAAAAAAAAAGGAAAGAAAAGAAAAGAAAAAAGAAACTAGCCTAATATAAGGAAAAGAAACTTTGATCCATTTATATGATTGCATATTTTGCTTGTTCTTATTCTCATTTAGACAATGGATTAAAATGACTAGATTTAATCAGATTCATTTAATTGTCCTTCTAAAGTTCTTTCTTTTTCTTTCAATAGATCATTCTTTAATTCTGCCTAGTTTTCAAAATCTCAACTGGCAAGTCTGTTTAACAGTCTAATAAATATTCACTTTTAATCCTACTATTCAGTCTTAGTTGAGCCTTACTTTGATTTTAGCCCTAGTTAACAAGATTTTTTTTTTATCTATATAGCTGATGAAGAAGCTCCTGATTATGGCTCTGGAATTCGGCAGTCAGGAACAGCTAAAATATCGTTTGATAATGAATATTTTAATCAGGTAAGACCTCAAGTAAAATAGGAGAATTTAAGGTAGGGGAGGAGAGGGGTAGAATAAAGATGTGTAAGGAAAATTTTAGAAGTTGGACCAAAAATTCTTCACTACTTGTAACTACATAATGTGTTAGTCAATTCCTGTCAGCAAGTTTGTTCTTGCTGTTACCAGGAAATTTTCTCAGCTTGGCATTGCTAAACTAATACTGGCTCCAACCTTAATTAGTCTGCCTCCTTTTTCCATATTCTCCTCAAATAAGAGTAGAGCCATTTGTATTTACTGTCTTTTTTTTTTTGTTTTGGACAATTTAAATATATAACTTCTAGGTTCTTTTAAAAAGAAAGCATTTTTATTTTACTTTTTATTTTAATTTTATTTAGTTAATTTAGAATATTATTCCCTTGCCCATTTATCAATTAAAGAATGGCTTGATTTTTTGTACAATTGATTTAGCTCTTTGTAAATTTGAGTAATTAGACCTTTGTCAGAGGTTTTTATTTTGAAGATTTTTCCCAATTTGTTACTTCCCTTCTAATTTAGGTTACATTGGTTTTGTTTGTATAAAATCTTTTTAATTTGATGTAATCAAAATTATTTATTTTACATTTTGTGATTTTTTCTAACTCTTGGTTGGTCTTAAAATCTTTCCTTTCCCAAAGGTCTGACATGTATACTATTCTGTGTTCACCTAATTTACTTATAGTTTCCTTCTTTATATTCAAGTCATTCATCCATTCCGAGTTTATCTTGGTGTAGGGTGTGAGGTGCTGATCCAAACCTAATCTCTCCCACACTGTCTTCCAATTTTTCCAGCAGTTTTTATCAAATAGTGGATTTTTGTCCCCAAAGCTGGGATCTTTGGGCTTGTCATAGACTGTCTTGCTGAGGTCACTTACCCCAAGACTATTCCACTGATCCTCCTTTCTGTCTCTTAGCCAGGACCATATTGTTTTAATGATCACTGCTTTATAGTATAGTTTGAGATCTGGTACTGCAAGACCACCTTCCCTCACTTTTTTTTTTATGATTTCCCTGGATATGCTTGATCTTTTGTTCTTCCCAGTGAACTTTTATTTTATATTTTTTAAAGTGGTTATTACAACAAAACTATTTTAAATGAAAATATATTTTAACTATTCAAATAAGAATAAGAATGTATAAGTAATAGAGCTATAATTCCTTTCCACACTACTTATACATTTTTAAACACTGATCCTTTTTTGAGACAGAATAAAAAATTCAAAGAAACCAGTATCGGAATACCTGATCACATGTGACTTCTTGCCTTGTTTTTAGAGTGATTTCTCATCAGTTGCCATGACCCGCTCAGGGCTGTCCCTTGAGGAACTTAGGATTGTGGAAGGGCAGGGTCAGAGCTCTGACATTATTACTCCTCCAGAAGAAATCATTCGAGGGAATGAACCAGGTAAGTGAACAAAAGTTGATGATGGGGAAGGGGTGTTTCTGCCTTTGAGCAGGATGAGAGGCTCTGATTGTGCCTTCGTAAGAAAATTTGTACATAATCTCAGCCACACACTTGTCATTTATTCCTCTCTAGACTTGAAGTCAGGCACTTTGCTAGATGGCAAAATGGTGATGGAAGGATTTCCTGAAGAGGTTGGAGAGCATCTCAAACTGGGCAGTGCATTCACTTTCCGTGTGACGGTATTGCAAGCCAGTGGTATTCTCCCAGAGTATGCAGACATATTCTGCCAGTTCAAGTAAGCAGAAATGTTGAGTTTTTTCCTCTCCTCAATTTGTCTGGTGGAGCAGTTCTGTACCATGCAATGGAATGCTTTCTTCACTCAGAATAGGGATGAGAACAAGAAATTTAAGATGAAGAGAGAAGGATTCAATTGGTTTGGTATCATTTTCTTTATCTCATAGGGATTTGAATGCATCGTCTATTCAGCATGAATGTTCCGATGATTAACAGTCAAGTCAACCTTTGCCAAAAGTTTAGAACTTGGTTATTTAGAGGTAATGGAAAGACAGACCATTGTACCTGGCACTTTTAATGTGAGAATGCTCAGATATGTTATGTCTTTGGAGTCTGAAAGCTATGAACCATGCTTAGCCGCCATCGCTAGGAGTAATTTATTCCTTTATACTAAAGAGATTCTGTACAAGAAACTTGTACAATTTAAAGCGAAAGAGACGAGCTATAAGTAGTGCACAGCATGAAGAGGCATGGGCACTTGAAGAATAGCAGATCGTTCTCAGTTTTCTGATTTGTTCAACAGGACAGTGACTCCTACCTTTTTCAATACCCTTTCTCATTAGGGGAAAAACAAATCATAGTAAAAAAAAGCTGTGTGGCCTTCCATAACCACTGATATTATACAAGGTTTCCCAAAAGTCTTAGTGCAGAGGCAACTTGATATATTGGCTAGGTAGCTAGACTTGAAACTAAGAAGACCCAGATTCAAATCCTACCTCTAGCACACACTGGCTGTGTGACTGGACAAATCACCTGACCTCCTGGAGTTCTGTACAATTTTCTAAGATTGTAAGATACAAAAAAGGTATTGTCTGATAGAAGGAATTAATTATCTTTTCCTCAAAATTCTTCCTTTTTCCGAACTCCCCTAATACTGCTCAGGACATCATTTCAGTCACCCAGGCTTACAACCCTAGATGTCATTCTTGGCACTTCATACTGTCATCCTCACATACCCAGTTCATTTCCAAGCCTTTCAGGTTTTTCCTTTATTTTCGTATGCATCCTCTTCTCTCCATGACACTACCAACCCAGCAGTGTAGACCTTCATCACTTCATGCTTCTGGTACTACAGTAGTTACTGGTTGGTCGTTTCCCTCAGTAGTCCATTTTCTATTCAGTTGAACTTCATAAATGAAGGCCTGACCATGTCACTCCTCTTCCCTTCTCTGCCCCATTCAATAAACTCCATTGGTCAAACATAAAATCTTCTGTTTGGCTTTCAGTGCCCTTCATAAGCCCGTTTCTTCTTACTGTCGATTGTGAAAAGCCCATCCTCAGATATTGATGAGTCCTAATGGAGTTATAAAGATTATTTTTAGTTGGGAAAGTGTAGAAGGCATGCTGGAAAACACCCAAAGAGGAGATCCTTCAGCCCAAGAGGGATAGAGATAATTTAGGGCTTGCAGACTACAAGGGGCGGCTAAGGGTGCAGAATGGGCAGGTCTTCCAGGGACAGGTGGAACATAGAAGCAGAATGTTTCAGGATGTTTAGTAGCATCATCTGACCACAAGAGTGGGTCAAGAGTAAGAAAAACAGATTTCCACACTACTTTTTTGGTCTTTTTTACACCTCATTCCCCTCTGTGATACTGTGGCACTGGCTTTCTCCAGTCTCCATGGCTCCAGGCATTTCCACTTGTGTCCGCAGAACTCTTTGTCTCCTGGCTCCATGGTTTCCTTCAAGTCTCAGCTAAAACCCCACCTTCTACAAGAAACTTTTCCCAGTCTCCCATGATGATAGTGCCTCCCCTCTGAGATTACCTCTAGTTTACCCTAAATAAAGGTTTTCTGTATACAGTTGTTTGCATAGTGTCTCTTCACTAGACTGTGAGCTCCTTGAGAGAAGAGACTTTTCTTGCTTGACTTTGTTTCCCCTTTGCTAAGGTATCCCTCTGCCCCACAGTGCCTAGCACAGAATATGCAGTACATAAATGCTTGAGGACTTAGAAGTACCCTATACAAATGAACTCACAGGTCCAATCCCTGTCCCTCAAAAACTAGGAGAGTATCAAGTTGAAGAGATGAAATTATGCTTATGACTGACATATCCCATGGTTTGTCACTGCTACCACTAAAGAGCTGTTTAGAGCTGAGGCATCCTTGACTCTCTTCACTGGTGCCTGATTCCAGGACAGCTGGAGAAACAGAAAAAAAATCTCACCATGAAGAACTATTGCAGTGACAGGGCACAAACTCACATGAAGAAAATGACTTCAAAATAGTTACACGCAAAGAAAATTTCAGGGGAAAATACAGCATGGACATAAGTTCGACCAGAATTCCCAGGAGAAAGAAAAAGTTGTGGTTTTTGTTTGTTTATTTGTTTTGTCAATCAAAGCCTCATTTTCTTCAACCTTTATTTATTATTCTTATTAACATGACAAATCTTCCTGGTTGCTTAGAACTAGTGAGTTTAATGTAAGTTTTTTGAAAATAGCCACACATTGTTTATATTTTTTTATATTATATATCATATTTATTCACTTGTAACCCCCCTTTGTATAGTCAGTGATATATATATATATACATATATATATATGAATATAGTCTCTTGGTTAAATAAATCAAAGGAAACTGATCTTAGATTCCCTTTTGATTTTACCTCTTCAGTATGATTTGTCAGACAGTCAAGAAGCATTTATTAGGCACTTTGTTCCGGGCACTATGCAGAGTACTAGGTGTACCAAGAAACACAATATGTGATTCACTTTTTTTTTTTAGCAAACAAAAACTCAAAATTTGACAAAAATAAGCTTATTTTTATCTGGAGTCCAAACTCCTTATAAAAGTATAGACAGCAAGTGAACAAGATTTAAGTAGTTGTAGAGGCAGGTAGGTTGAACAGTGGATAGAATATTAAATAGAGTTCATATCTTGGCCAGATTACTTAGTCTCTAGTGCCAGTGATTCTTCATCTCTAAAGTACCTGGCCCCCAAGGTTCTCATGAGGATAAAATAGGAAAGAGCTTTTTTTTTAAACAGAACTAAAAAATAGTGGGAGAGAGGTGGTCAAGAGCAACGTAAGAAAGATATGAAAAGAGAATTAACCTTATCAAAACAATTTGGTACTGGCAAAGAAACAAAATTCCAAATTCCAACTTGAGACAAGAACTCATTATTCAACAAATACTTTTGGGAAAACTGGAAAGTAATTTGGTAGGTATAGACCAACATCTCATTTAGTATACCAAGATAAACTCAAAATGAGTTCATAATTTATCCAAAAGGGTAACATAATAGATCTATAGATAGGAGAAGAATTCATGACCAAATGAGACAAAGAAGTTCACAGGAGGTTAAATGGACAGTTTTGATTATATAAAAATAAAAATTTTTGCACAGGGGAAACCCATGCAGTCAAAATTACAAAGGAATCAAGAAACTAGGAAAAAGCAAGTATCTATGATAAAGGTTTAATTTATTAGTTCTGTCATTTTAATACAATACAGCAAATATTTATTAAGCACCTACTGTATGTAAGGCACTGAGCTAGGCTCTGGGGATACAAAAAGAGGGATAAGGTAGCCTTTGGCCTCAGGGAGTTGACAATAGGGAAATGAATCAAACTTAAAAATGACAGCCATTCCCCAATGGAGAAATGGTCGAAGCGTTTGAACAGGCAGACTTCAGAGGAAAAAATCCAAGCTAACAATAGTTACATGAATAAAATGTTCTATAACACTAATAATTAGAAAAATGCAAATTAAAACAACTCGGAGGCACTGCCTCACACCCATCAGACTCCCAAAGTTGTCAAAAATGGACCAACACAAATGCTAAAAGGGCCATCAGAAAATAGATCTATTAATACACTGTGGACAGAGCCAGGAATTAGTCCAGCCATTCTGGGAAGCAATTTGAATGTATGCCCTAAAAGTTATTATATTTTGTTTGCCCTTTAAACCAGTAATGCCACCACCAGGTTTATATCCCAAAGAGATGAAGAAAAGAGGAAAAGGATCCAAATGTACGAAACTATTTTTAGCAGCTCTTTTCATGGTAGCAAAGATTTTAGAATCTGAGGGACTGTCCATTAGTTAGGGAAAGGGTCATGAGACATAGCATATAAATGTCATGGAATAATACTATTGTACTATAAGAAATGATGAAGGGGATAGTTTTAGAGAAGCCTAGAAAGACTCATATGAACTGATGCAGAGTGAAGCAAGCAAAATCAGGAGAACAATTTATAAATAATAACAATATTCTAAAGACAACATTGAAAGATTGGGGAACTGATCAACACAATGACTAATCATGATTTCAAAGGATTCATAATGAAATGTGCTACCCATCTCCTAAGAGATAGGCAAAGGAGTTAGAGTACAGATGCAGACATTTCTTTTGACATGCCTAATGTAGCAAATTCCTTTTGCTTGGACTACATGTTTGTAGAGGTTTTGCTTTTTTTGTTTTCTAAATGTGGGGAGGAGAGAAGGGTAAAAGAGAATTCAGTTCTGAAAATAAAACTGAATTAAAAGTAAAATAATGATAATGATTTGGTATATGGTTCATGGAACTAGCTTCATTACATTATAATCATTGTGTCCTCTGTTGATATAGTGGAAATGGTACAGAGCAATGTAGAGTAACTATTTTAACCTTGAGTGTTACCAATGGGACTTTATAATAACCACCAATGGCAAGTAAAATATCCACTATATCCCTGATTTTTATTAGACCTAGCTAAGAAGGGGGGGGGGGGGGGAGGAAGAAAATAAAGAAATGAGAAGGAAATAAAAGAGAAAGAATAAAAAAAAGTCTTCACATGGTAGAGAATGATACAGCAACACAAATGTCCCACCAATGTTTTATGTCCCTTATGTAGAAAATTCCTACTTTCCGCAAGACCAGAAAACTGATGTCCAAATGGATATTTTGCAATCTTTTTTCTTTAAAAGTTAACTTTAACTCACTTTGCTTTGGGGGAGGGGGTTCTAATGGATATTGAATCTTTTCTCTGAGAATAGTTCACATACTGACTACTGTTTTCTTCTCCACCTAATTTCATTCCCAATTTATCCCCAGAAATAGGGTTTTCATTTTCTGTGAGTGTAGAGTACTATTCATCTGAACAGAGTCCACTCTTAATGGATGCCCTGTCAGCTATCTCCAGGTGTACAGATGCCTCTTAATCCTTGGCAGACCTATTTTATACATGTTTTTCATGATTTTGTAAATACTGATATAGGACCAGAATGAGACAATTCTCTACTTCACCTAACCCCACCATCCCTAAGCAATTTTTCAGATGTATATGCTGCTGAATGATTAAGCCCCAGAACAATTTCTGGAAGTTAATTTTAAAGAATTTTGATTACTTCTGGTATTGATTTTTTTATTTTTATTGTCATGCAAAACTTCCATATTGGTTATTGGTGTAAGAACAAACTCAGACATAACCAAAACCCTCAAATAAAACCATAACACACTGATGTGAAAGACAACTCCAACAGTTCTTTCTCTGGAGGTGGATAACATTCTGCATTCAGGATTGTCACAGATCATTGCATTGCTGATAGTAGCCAAATTTTCACAGATAATCATCATATAACATTGCTGTTATTGTGTACAATATTCTCCCAGTTTTGCTTATTTCCCTTTACACCAGTTCCTGCAGGTCTTTTCAGCTTTTTCTGAAATCAGCTTGCTTATCATTTTTATATCACACTAGTATACCATCACCAAGATGTACCACAATGTGTTTGGTTATTCCCCAATTGATGGGCACCCCCTCAAATTCCAATTCTTTACTATTACAAAAAGAGCAGATATAAATATTTTTGTGCAAGTAGGTCCTTTCCCCTTTTTTGGTTCTAATTTCAATAATACTTTCATGTATGCCTTCTTGATTTTTGTATATGCATGTATGTCTGTCTATATACACATGTATAGTAATAAAATTGTAAATCATATATATCTATGGATTTCTGTCTTTTTTACAGCATATATTTGAAAATGAGGGTCCTACTGTAATGGGTCATTAAAAGCTCCGTTTCTTTTATTCATAGCTTCTTACATCGTCATGATGAAGCCTTCTCTACAGAACCCCTAAAAAACAATGGCAGAGGAAGTCCTCTCGGCTTTTATCATGTTCAGAATGTAAGTGATCCATTCATTTCTTTGGAATTTGCCTAAGAAAGGGTAGAACTATATGGTTTCCATTCAGCTTCTACAGACCAAGGGAAGATGAGCTCAGAGATGAGTTGCTGCCCCAAAAGGGGGAGGGAAGGCTAGAGTAGATTAGACAGTAGAGGAAGCCACCTAAAATGGTGATGTAATCTTTAGTTCTGACAAAAGGGAACATGTATATGTGTGAATGTTTGGGTGATAACAGGGGCTAATGAAATCTTCCATTAGTTTGGACTTTATTATATTATTTTTCACTTGCTTTCTTCTCCCCAGAAAAAAATATGAGCATGTTAAATAAAGCGTTTTTTAAGAGATCATATTTTCAGTTACATTCTGAACTATTAACCCCAACCTCAATTTGCACAGTCAAAAAGATACTAACAACCTTAAGTCTGCTGTGCCTTTTACATAAGACGAAAATTCAGGGTTCTGTTTCCTGATGACTGATACCTAGCCTCTAAAACCATAAAAACCAGGCTAGGCTGTTCCCTGATTAACTAGAGTAGTAACACAGAACCTGTGGGAAAGCCATGCTGGCGCAGGTGAATATGCTCACCTCTCTTCCCTCTCAGTCACACTAACAGCCATCAGCTCCTGAGCTGCCCATCCCGAAGCATCTGGAGAGAACTTGTCAAGCAAAACACAGCCAAGTTTTTAATTGTCTTTTTTCTTTGAGGGAATAAAGGAGTGTGTAAGTAAAAGTAATAAAGAAGTAAAGTCTAACAGGAAAGGGTACCCTCAAATACTGATTCTAAGACAGCTCAGTGGGAGGACAAGCACTTCAAAGCCCAAATTCCAGTCCTGGAATATTGACTACCTCACTGTTCCTCTCAATCAATTTACTTCACCTTTGGCTCTCAACTTCTCTCTCTCTCTCTCTCTCTCTCTCTCTCTCTCTCTCTCTCTCTCTCTCTCTCTCTCTCTCTCTCTCTCTCTCTCTCTCTCTCTCTCTCTCTCTCTTTCTCTCTCTCTCTCTTTCTCTCTCTCTATCTCTCTCTATCTCTCTCTCTCTTCTCTCTTTCTTCTCTCTCTCTCTGTCTCTGTCTCTCTCTCCATATCTCTCTCTGTCTCTGTCTCTCTCTCCATCTCTCTCTCTCTCTCTCTCTCTCTCTCTCTCTCTTTCTGTGTGTGTGTGTTTTATAATACACACATACAGAAGAGAGATTGGACTATCTTCATGGAGGTACTTGGAGTTGTGATATGTTTTCTTAGAGAATGTTCACTTTTGAATTCAGATCACAGGTAAGAAAAAAGCCCTTTTTGTTAGTCTTTTCACTGCTCTCACTTGTTTTGTTTTGTTTTTTCCTTTGCTAGATTGCAGTGGAGGTAACTGAATCCTTTGTGGACTACATCAAGACCAAGCCTATAGTATTTGAGGTTTTTGGGCATTACCAGCAACACCCTCTTCATCTTCAGGGACAGGAGCTTCACAGGTTTGTACCAAATGAGTCAAGAGGATTTTTTTCCAGTTGTAATCTTCTCAGAAAAAATTAAGGTCCTTCTAGGGATTCAAGGCAAATATTATCCCAGCCACTCTGGGTTTCCCTATAGTCACAAAAGCTGAGAAGTTTACATAAGCTTTATGAAAAATTCACTTTCTAAGGACACATTTAAGATGACTTTGGAGAAAGGCACTTTACCAGGGATGGACAGCTGTGCTATGTTTCAGATTAGCTGAAGTCAAAAAGTTAGACAGGAGAGGAAAAAAACAACAAACAAGAAAAAAGCTGTGTAAGTGATCCTGTGAAGCCTAAACTCCAAGAAACCAGATTCAATACTTGATGTTTTTCCTTCACTGAGACCTTTAAACTGGTGAATGAAGAAAAATACATAGGAACTACAGCATGATAAAATAATGATGTAGATAGACTGATGTTTTATCAAGACAAAATTAGCTAGAAAAATTTTAGCCAAGACATATACAAGAATTGTCAAAAGATATTTCATTTAGCATTTCAGTGTCAGGCAAATGAGGTTTAGTCTGCGATACTAAGATGAAAACGTGGAAATATTTGCTTAAAGAGAGTTTAAGATGGTGTACAATTCCCTAGACCCATTCTCTGTCAGTAGGGAATCTGACTCGCTTCTTTTCTTTCCAGTCCTCCTCAACCATCCCGGCGATTCTTCCCTCCACCCATGCCACTCTCCAAACCAGGTGAGAATTTAGTTGCCTGTGTGTACAAATGTCTTCATCACTCTGAATAGTGTTAGGGGGTGGTACATTCTGATTGCCACTCTAAATGTTCTGCAGAAAGCAGCTCTATCTCCTCAGACTCTGAAGCAGGACAGTAAGTGGGAAGAAATAAGGCCTTATCCTCTAGATAGTGAAGTTCTATTGACCAGGCATACCACTCTTGTGTGCTTCCTAAGCATTTGCTAAATCTTTACCATCCATCTATCTTTCTTGTAACTATATCCCCTCCCCAATCCTCTGCATGTTTTAACTCCATTGAAATGATTTTGAACTTTTCTTTGCATCATCAAGTTATTCTGCATGTTCAATTATCTTTTTTCTTTTTATTTCCTTCCTTTTCCCACACTACCCACCCCCTAATTCCCAATCCACTTTACTGTCCTTCCTCATTCTCTGAACTCTGCTGCTTCATCCTCTGATCAGACCATGAGAGAAAGATTGAACTGATTCGATATCTCATGTCTGGCTATATGAATGTTCATATGCTGGACATATTTTCTGAGCACGCCAATATGCTTGCATCCTCTGCCATCACCAGCTTTCAGGATGAGGCTGATCCGTTACCGCCTTTTCTCTTTCTGCCTGTCCCTGGCTGCCAGAACGAGAGGGTACCTAAAAGAGATGGTTAGTAGCCAAACCGTTTCCACTTTAGATGTAGAACCATCCTAAAACACTTGTTTTGTGGGTACAAAGCACAAATGTTTCTGTTCTCTTCTGATATTTTAAAATTTAATGCATAGAAATTTCATTTAGTCATCAGGATCCTAAAACATTTCTTTCAAAAGGCTGTTGGATAGGCCTAGAGAGGGGAGGTCCTGGTTCAAATGTGACCTCAGATACTTCCTAGTTATGTGACCCTGGACAAGTCATTTATCCCCCATTGCTTAGCTCTTATTGCTTGTCCGACTTGGAACCAATACACAGAATTGATTTTAAGATAGACGGTTATAGGTTTGTTTGCTTTTTTTTTTTTAAAGGTTATTGGAAAGCCCCTTTTTGTTTCGTATCTTGAGGTAGACTTGTCAGAGCAAGTGTAGCTTGCTGAATTTTTTAGACCTCAGGAGCTGTACAGTCAATTGAATTATCATTAAAGTTTCTGATATATAGGTGGTTTTCCTTGTATTGGATTTTTTTGCCCTCACAGAAAATTTTGAGTTAAGGGATCTGTTTCTTTCTTTCTTAGCAGATAAGTTGAGTTTGGTGAGGACACACATTTTATGAATAGGAGATGATCTTTGTATTTCTAGAGTCCAAAATTCCTCCATGGCTTATTGGAAAAATTGAAGTCCAAGGTCTTGAGTTTGAATCCTCTCTATTACTTACTCTTCATGATCTTGAGGAAATCATTGAACATTTCTGGGACAGTTTTCTCATATGTAAACTGGAAAGTTTGGAATGATGTCCAGCTAAGGTTCTTCCCTTTTCCAAGAATATACTATGGTCTGTTTAGTTCAAGTTTATTTGTAAGATAGTGTTTCAAAATGATAACTTTTGGAATTTGTAGCAAAAAAATTAGGATTCTAGCTAATTTGTTCATTCAAACCTTTTGGAGTTAGTTAAGGCATAAAATTTAAATATTAAGTAAATATACAGATAACTCCTAGAATCTTTAATTTGGAGGTACAAATTCTATACATGAATTAGAGGAGATCTTTATACAAATGGAAACAAGTCATTTTCTCAGAACTATACCAGAAAAAAAAAAGAATTTAATTGTAACTGATGCTTTTTGACCTATACAATATGATTCTCTTGAGCAGGGATCAGCAAACTACTGCTTAGGGCCCAAACTGGCTTTCACCAATTTTTGTACAGTTCATCATCTTGAGAATTTTTTTTTACCATTTGAAGTAAAATTTTATTTTATTTAAAAATGTAAAAGCCATTCTTAGTTCTTGACCCCTACAAAAACAAGTGGTGGGTCTTTGGTTGTAGTTTGCCAACCCCTACTCTGGAGTATGTAGTTTTCTGCTATACTCTTGGTATCATAAAGATAATTTTGAAGCAAATTATAGAAAAAAATTTATTTAAATTTGAAATATTCCCACCACGATATCTAAATATGTAACATAATTTGGGTAACTTTCATCCTGTGATTAGATCCGGGATTAGTTTTGCATTTGTGGCTCCTATAAACACAGGAGTTAAACATACAAACTGTACCCTGCCATGTCACTTCCCTTTCTTTTAGGACAAGATTGTATAGGGAATGGAGGTCCAGACAACAAACATGGTATACTTGATGCTGTCTGAGGACCTACCATTTACTCATATTCCTGATTATCTAGATTAAGAAAGAAAATTCTACTTATTCTCTATATTTTCTGGCTTCTACATTCAAGTTTTCAGGCCTCAAATCTCTTCCCTGGCTCTTGTGACAATTATCAACATGACCAAAGTGTCAAAGACTGATATCTGAGTAGCATGCATTAAGTGACTTTGAACAAGGCTTTGATGTTTTCTAATTTTTCCCCCCACAAAGTACCAGCAACAAAGTTGAACACTATGAGCAAAACCAGCTTGGGCCAGAGCATGAGCAAATATGACCTTCTCGTCTGGTTCGAGATCAGTGAACTGGAGCCTACCGGAGAGTAAGTCCATCTTAATATGTTTTCCAGTGAAGAAAAGAGCTTAGAAGCTGAGCTATGATATGTGATACATTGGGCAGATAGGGGATGCACCAGGTCTGGAATCAGGAAGACTTAAGTTCAAATCAAGCCTCAGATATTTAGGAGTTGTGTGACCCTAGGCAAGTCACTTCACAACTCTGTCTGCCTCATTTTCTCCAACTGTAAAATGAGGATAATAATAGAACTGACTGTAAGGGGTAAATTTAGGGTTGAGACTGAATATAAATTTAGTTGGTCACCAGGGATTTAATTTCTAAATCCCAATAAAATACTCAAGTCAGTTTGGGAATTTTATGGTGGTTTAATTAATATAGAGGGAAGGAATTAAGCAGAAGAGAGAGGGAAAAGGGTATAAGATTTCTCCGGCCTAGTCTGAGCCAAGGGGACTTCAGAAACCTTCCATCCACAAGGCCTCCTCCAAGATGAGGGGCCTCCTAGGAGGATGGCATTTTAGGAAAGGTAAAGGAAAAAAAAGAATCAGCCTAAACTCTGAGAGAGCTCAGGGAAGATGCCTCACCTGACCCACACAGAGAAGCCAAAACGCTGCCACAAGCCAAACCCAGACAAGAGCTGCAGGCACACCAAGATGCCAAGACACCCAGCACGCTGCCACCAGCCATGTCTCCGCCACAAAAAGCGAGCCACCTCTCCATGAAAAGAGGTCGGAGAGAGGAAGTGACGTGAAATATATGCTGTTTTTTTTTTATATCACTTCCTACGTCTCCCATGTAACAATGGTCGTTTAAGCTTGACTTAGGACAGCCCAGTTGTTTTTTGTCATTTGCTAGTACATGTCTGTCATAGGCCATCCTTCTCAACACTTAATCCTTAAGTAGGGGTGTAGACATTCCTGATTGCTAGACTAAGCAGAGTGGAGTAAATCTAAAATTCACACTACCTCTATAGTAATGCCAACTATATCTTTATTGTTCTATGTAGGCTTGTTCTTTAGACTCAACTTTGTGAATCACTGTCATCTAAAGTTATAAACTGAACTGGGGGTTCAGTACTGACTCATCAGCGGGGTATTCGTATCACAGAGCTTTGTAGCATTAATGGCTATCACTTGGTTCATTGTAGTCTGCTGGCAGAGCAACCTTATGGGGCCAACCTGAGAGGCAGCAGGCAGTGTGGCATAGTGGTGAGGGTCCTGGACTTGGATCCAGGAAGGCCTGTCTGCATGACTCTGGGCACATCCCTTCACCTTTCTGAGCCTCAGTTTCCTTGTCTATAAAGTAGAGTGTGTACATTAGGTTGTCTTAAGGCCTGTCTTAAGGCCTTTCTAACTCTTCAACCATAATCCTCTGACTTATTTGTACTTTGTTACATAGACACATGGTCCCACTCTGCCCACTGAGTGGGTTTCAGTAACAGCAAAGAAATAGGAAATTGTTCTATAGAACACTGTTGGGAATTTCTGAGAATTTTTGTGGCATAGGATCTTCTCCTGACTGACCCAAGCCGATCTTACCACTCTGTGAGCAAGTGATGATTGTGAATATTGATGAAAGTTATACATAAAATATTTTTCCAAACTAATATGTCTGGAACACAGAGGAGGGCCCTCTAAAACCATAGCAAAGGGAGAAGGGAAATGATGACCTTAAAAATTTGACTCTGTAGCTTTGCATATAGTCTTGGTCAATTTTGAGCCCCTAATACATTAGGGTGGTGGTATCAGATAGAAAAGGAGGCCACTCAACTAAGATCCCTTGGGGCCACATGTTGATTTTGGAACCCAAATAGTAATATTATGTATGTTCTGTTGTATTTTTACTTATTTTGTCAAGTGTTCCACAGTTACATTTTAATCTAGTTTGGGGTCAAACTGGGGAGTGTTACAGGCCACTGTGCACCCATAGACTGCAAGTTTGGCACCTCTCCATTAAGATACTATGCCAAGTAGTGGATTGAGTGACCAAGAATCCAGTGATAAGGTTCACATGGAAGATTTTACTTTAACAGGAGGCAGATGTGTGATAGAGTTATTGTTTACATTCTTAGGAAAGAGAAGATAATTTAAGCAACAAAGCAAATAACTGATGATTCTAGGACAGTATAGATAAGTGTTGCCAAGAGTTCAGAAAGGCAGGATGTGGTGCTGCTCATTTGATGTAGGACTTCAAAAAATTTAAAGTCCACAATATGGGTCTGAGTCTAGGAAGATGAAATTTAATGGAATATGTGTAGTCTCAGGCATGGATTCAAAGAATCAGGTTCCTAAAATCAGAGTCATTGAAATTGGCTACAACTATTAGATAGAATTTGTCTGAAAATTATCTCAAAATTTTAGGAAACTCTAAGCTCAGTATGAGTAATCAGTGCAATATGTCATCCAAAAAGCTTATATAAACTTGGGCTGCATTAGATAAGGTCACGTGATCAGGATGAGGAATGTGTCATTATCTCCTTGTCTTCTTCCCTGGTCAACCACATCCAGAGTATTGCATTCTTCTGGGTGCTACGTTTGAGGAAAGGCATTGGCACACTGAAAAGCCTCAAAAGGGAAGACGACCACGATGGTGATGGTCCTCGAGGTTATGTCATAGGAGCATTGCCTGAAAGAACTGGGGAAGTTTAGCCTAGAAAAGAGAAGACAGAGGAAGTGATTGCTGGAGGGTCAAATAGAGGAATTGAGAATATTTAGGTTGTAGAAAAGAAAACTTATGGGGCAAAAGATAGCTTTCTTCAAGTATTTTAAGCCTATAACATAAAAAAGGATGAAATTTGTTTTGCTTGTCCTAGAAGTAGAACTAAGAATGATATAAGGAAGTTTGAAGGAAAATTTTGTCTTCATGTTAGAAAATGTTTCCAAACTATTCCTTTGGGAGATGGGCAGCCCCAAAGACTCCTGGGAGTCTTTGAGTAAATACTTGTTGAGAATGTTATAAAGTGAGTCCCTTTTTTAAGTCTAGGTTGCATTCGATTATTTTTGAGGTACTTTGCAACTCTGAGATTCTGTAGTTTTGTGTTTCTTTGCTGGACTAGTCAATAAGGTGTGTAGAAGGTCTGTTTGTTTTCCTAGATTAGTGATCCTTTCTGACTACTTTTTTTGTGCCAATGTTTTCTCAGGTATATCCCAGCTGTGGTGGATCATACTGCAGGCCTTCCCTGTCAAGGAACATTTCTGCTTCACCAGGTACTGACAAAGGAAAAGGGACTTGGGAGAAAGTACAGAAATTGTTGAGTAAAAGAACTCTTTTTATCTCATGTTTCCTCTCCCCTTCATGAAGCAGATTTCTCTCTTTATAGGTAGGAGAAGAGGAATCATTTGATTCCTGTAATTTTTTTTTCTTATCTTTGACTTTTGAATGTTTCCTCTTATATCCTTGTTCTTTTAAAGATGATTTTTAAGAAATTTGTGAATTAACAACTTCAGGGTTTAATGATATACACACCTGGATGACATTTTGGAAGTTCTGAGAAGCAGTAGAGGTAAGGGCCTGGTGTTCTCAGTGTGTCTGGCACCCATATGATGGGCTGCCTAAGGAAGGATGAGCTGACCCACTGGGGTAAACAGAACAGGATAAAGCTTCTGTGCTAATCAATATTGGAATTGGGCCCACAAGTGGTCCCTGTGTCTCCAGCCTGAGATAGGGAGACCAAGCCTCCAAATAAAGTTACAACTTTATATAGGACTTTTAAGAATTTAACAGCATTCATATATGTTCTATTTTAATAATTTTTCAAGCAACGAGGTGGTACAGTTCTGCCGAGCACACGTAGTTATTTAATAGATATTTTGTTCAGCTTTTGTGTTACAATGTGCACTTGCAATTCAAGTTACATAAATGAAGAAAGGGCACAAGTAGACTCCTTCTATGAAGAGAGACTCTCTCAGGCCCACTCTGTGAGGCAGGAAGCACAATTAGAATGGGTCTGTTTCCCGGCTCTTGTCTCACTTTTGCTTGTTTGTACTGTCCTCCCAAACAACAGAGGCCTTTGGCCAGCCATCCTGACCCACAACTCTGCTTTCCTTCTAGGGTATCCAGCGTAGAATCACAGTGACCATAATCCATGAGAAAGGCAGTGAGCTCCATTGGAAAGATGTTCGAGAGCTGGTGGTGGGTAAGTGCACCTACCGCAGGGAGAAGAAATCAAGGTCACAAAAGAGATCCTTTTTTGCTGTACTTCCTAGACCTTGGTGAAATCTGGACTAGGGAGGATGGATTTATTCATAGATGTTGTTCAGGAGCCTTGTATCTGATGTTACTTTTCTTCTTTCTCTCTCATTACTGCCATAGTAATCATTCATTCATTCAGCACATTCTATTAATTACCTACTGTGTAAAAACACTCTCTTCAGGGGCCAAAGGAGTTACAAAAGAGATGCTTGCCCTTTAGGAATTTACAATATAATTGGGCAAAGACAGACATATCAGAGAGCTTATCATCTCTAAACGTTCTGCATCCACCACAGCTTAGCCTCACAGTTTGGTACACAGTAAACATTGAGTATCTGTTTCCTGATGTCAGTTCTTTCTTGAGGTCATTAAGTCACCGAGGAAGCATCCTAGTGAATAGTGGACAGAAATATTATAGAACTTTAGGAAAAGTAGATTAGTGTGAACCAGAACATTCAGGAAGGGTTTTGTGGGTATAATTCAGCTTGATCTTCAATCATGAATCCAGTTCAATTCAACATTTGCTAAGCCTCTGCTATATGCGTCATACCATGCTAGGCCCTGAGGTCACCCACATCAAGTTCTTGCACTCAAGAAGTATATGATCTACTCAGGGGAAGTGATAGGTATGTGAGTAAGCAAATAGCAGATAATGTGAGAAGGGAGAGATTGCCAACACTGAAGGGGAGTAGGGAAAGTGACACCTATGTTGAGCCATTAAATAGTAGTGTAGGGCCAAATGATAATTAGGCCAAACTTGGAAATATCCAAATTATTCTATAGGGAAATGAGGCAGGTAGTGGTGCAGTTAAAGGTCTTGAATAGGGAAGGAATATGAATATTGGGGGCCCAAGTAACATGAATTTAAAAGCCTGAGGTGCTCGTCTCCCTCACTGAGCACTCTCTCCTCAGCACTCACTCCCTTCAAAAAGCACTTCAAGTACTTCTTCCTGCTCCTCCCAACTGCTGGTGCCCACCTTATCTAGTAACTTTTTACTTATTTTGTATTTATTCTATTAGATATGATCATAGATATATACATATTTACCTCATAATATAAGTTCTTTGAAAGCAGGAATTGTTTTGTATATTGACTTTTTATCCTTGGTGCCTGACATTTAATTAAGCTTTTAATGCTTGATTCAGTGATTAATTTGAATGCAGATGACAGTGACAATAAAAAGAGGGAATGAATGTAAGATGTTTTATAAGATGAAATGGTAGAGTGTTATGACTGGTTTCTTATGTTTTGAAAATTTGAAATTTTAAGTCTAGATTCATGAGAAGAGATTAGTACCATGAAGGGCATTGGGATGGAGAGCCTGATCTGTTGAAGATAATGAGTTTGCCTTGGGACATGAATTTGTGACAAAGATGGGACATACACAGGGGTTTTCTGTGTGTAGTTAGAAATATCTTTGAGTGAAAATTAGAATATTAGAACTGGAGACTGCAGGGGCAGAGCCAAGGTGGTGGCTTAGTAGCAGCAAAAACTGAAACCACTTTGAGAATCCTTCCAAACCAATCTTTAAAAAGCACTTTGCAATGACAAGAGTCAAAAAACAACTGCAATGACAGGAGTCAAAAAACAACTGCAATATGGAGAGAAGGGCTCTTCTGTGGAAAACAACTAGAGTCATTTTTCACAGGATAAGGGTGACCCAGAATTAAAAATTGCACACAGAGGAGTGCTGGCTGACCACTCTCACCTGCTGCACCAGGTTCCAAGCCTGGGCATAGACCGGCTTGAGGTCCAAAAACTCTGCCTACTTCAGCAACAGAGCACTGCACACCCCACACCCACCACCTTGAAGTCCCTAGCCCTGGCACTATCCAGCAGAGAGGCCCAAAAGTCCATGGTGGTTAGCCCTTTCAAGCCTGAGCTGCTCAGGCAAAATAACTCAGATTGCTGTGTCCTGCAAACCATCAGCAGAGACAGAATCAGCAACTTTCAGAACTCTCAGTCCACAGGCAAAAAATAGTCTGAGAAAATAATAAAAACAAAAAAACAAACAAACAAAAAAAAAGAAACACAACCATAGAAAATGTCTATGGAAACAAAGGCAAGGTGGCACATAGTCAATAGGGAATAGTAAGATCCAAGCAACCACATCTAGAACTTCAAGAAAAAATGGTAATTAGTCTCAGGCCCTAGAAGAACCGCAAAAAAGAATTTAAAAAATCAAATAAGAGATGGAAGAAAAATGGGGAAAAGAAATGAAAGTAATACAAAAAGAAAATAACAGTTTAAAAAATGGTATTGACCGACTGGGAAAAG
Organism: Monodelphis domestica; assembly: GCF_027887165.1. Classification (NCBI taxonomy): domain Eukaryota; kingdom Metazoa; phylum Chordata; class Mammalia; order Didelphimorphia; family Didelphidae; genus Monodelphis; species Monodelphis domestica. Next base: position 400,061,237 of record NC_077230.1, on the reverse strand, counting down.
AGGCAAAAAAAATCCAAAGAAGAAAAGACTTTCATGAAAAACAGTGGACCAAAGGAAAAGGAGGATTCATTCTTTAAAAATTTAAGAAAAAGAAACTCATTCTTTAAAAATTAGAATTGAGCAAATAGAAGTTAATGACTTCATGAGATCAAGAAACAATAAAATAAAAGTCAAAAGAATTAAAAATAGAAGAAAATATGAAATATTGGAAAAATTGATCTGGAAAATAGATCTAGGAGAGATAATTTAAGAATTATTATAGTACCCAAAAGTCATAATTTAAAAAAAAAACCTAGACATCATATTACAAGAAATTATCAAAGAAAACTGCCCTGGCATTATTGAGCAAAGAATCCACAGATTACCTTCTGCAATAATCCCCAAATGACAACTCCCAAGAATGTTATAGCCAACTTCAAGAGCTCCAAAGCTAAGGAGAAAATACTGCAAGCAGCCAGAAAGAATTATTTCAAATACCATGGAGCCCCAGTCATAATTACTTAGGATCTGACACACTGAAGGATCAGAAGGCTTGAAATATGATATTCCAGAAGACAAGGGAACTGAGTGTACAAACAAGAATCACCTACCCATCGAAACTGACTGTATTCTTTCAGGGGGACGTATGGCCATTTAATAAAAATAGAAGATTTCCAAGCATTCCTGAAGAAAAGACCATATTAAAAGAAAGTTTGATGTCCAAATACAAAATTAAAGAGAAGCATGAAAAGGTAAATAATAAAGAGAAAAAATTGAAGGACCTCAATAAGGTTGAATTACTTATATTCCTATATGGAAAGATGATATTCATAACTCTTAAAAACTTTTATCAGTATAATAGTAGTTAGAAGAAATATACATAGAGAGAAGGTATGGTATTGCTGTTTAGGATGATGTGCAAAAAAAAATCTAGGGGTAAAAAAAGAGGATTGCACTAAGAAAAATGGGAAGAAAGAAGTAAAATGAGGTAAATTATATCACATGGCATGGAGAGGGGAAACTATGATAGTTGAAGAGAGCATGAGGGTGGTAACAGATAATAATTAAACCTTACTCACTGGAATTGACTCAGAGAGGGAAGAACAGCCAGATTCATTGGGGTATAGAATCCTATTTTACCCTTTAGAAAAGTAGAAGGGGAATAAGAAAAGGGTTGGAGAGTATGGAGAGGAAGAATATAAGGAAGGGGGGAAGTAGGGGAGAGTGACTAAAAGACCCTATAGAGAAGTAGGTGGAAAAAATAAGAGTGGTAATGGGAAGAGGAGTAATATACAAGAGGGAAAATGGGGGAGTAATTAAAAGCAAAACACTAGAAGGACAGAGTAAAAAGAGAAAGGACAGGTTTAAAGAAGAAAAAAGATGAAAGGGAATACACAGATGGTAACCATAACTGTGAATGGAAATGGGATGAACTCACCCATAAAAATGGTAGCTGATAGCAGAGTGAATTAAAAATCAGAGTCCTACTATATACTGTTTACAAGAAACACATTTGAGGTAGGTAGACACACAGAATAAAAGAAAGGGATTGAAACAGAATCTACTGGTCTTCAACTGAGCTAAAACACACACACAGGAATAACAATCATGATCTCAGATAAAACTAAAGTAAAAATAGATCTGATTAAAGGAAATAAAGAAGATAATTACATCTTGATAAAAGTATAGACAATGAAGTAGTATCAGTACCTAACATATATGTACCAAATGGTATAGCATCTAGATTTCTAAAGGAGAAACTAAAGGAATTTAAGGAGGAAATAGACAGTAAAGCTATACTACTGGGGGACCTCAACCTTCCCCTATCAGAACTAGGTAAATCTAACCAAAAAATAAATAAGAAAGAAGTAAAGGAAGCGAATGAAATTTTAGGAAAGTTAGGTTTAATAGTTATCTGGAGAAAACTGAATAGGTATAAAAAGGAATATACCTTTTTTTCAGCAGCATATAGTACATATAGAAAAATTGACCATGTACTAGGGCTTAAGAACTTCACAACCAAATGCAGAAAAGCAAAAATAATAAATGCAACTTTTTCATACCATAAGGCAATAAAAATTATAATCATTAAGAGTTCATGGAAAGCCAAATTAAAAATTAACTGGAAACTAAACCAAAACAGGTGGGTTAAAGAACAAATTATAGAAATAATCACTGATTTCATTAAGAGAATGATAATGAGGGGGCAGCTGGGTGGCTCAGTGGATTGAGAGCCAGGCCTAGAGATGGGAGGTCCTAGGTTCAAATCTGGCCTCAGACACTTCCCAGCTGTGTGACTCTGGGCAAGTCACTTGACCCCCATTGCCTAGCCCTTACCACTCTTCTGCCTTGGAGCCAATACACAGTATTGACTCCAAGACGGAAGGTAAGGGTTTAAAAAAAAATACTAGAATGCATAGGAATAAAAGTCTTTCCTTAAAATAATTATTTATTTAAAACCATTAGCAAGTATCATCTGCAATGAGGATAAGTTAGAGGCCTTCCCAATAAGATCAAGAACAAAGCAAGGATGCCCATGATCCCCACTATTTTTTAATATTGTACTAGAATTGCTAGTTTTAGCAATTAGAGAAGAAAAAGAAATTGCAGGAATTAAAGGAGGCAATGAGGAAAATAAACCACCACTCTTTGCAGATGATGTGATAGTATACTTAGAGAATCCCAGAAAATCAACTAAAAACTAGTTGAAATAATTGATAATTTTAGCAAATTTGCAGCATACAAAATAATCCCACATAAATCATCAGCATTCTATATATTTCCAACAAAGCTCAGCATTTGGAAAGAGATACTCCATTTAAAAACATTCTAGACAACAGAAAATACTTGGGAATCTACCTTGCCAAGACTAACAAGGATTTTAGGAATATAATTACAAAACACTTTTCACACTGTAAGGGGGAAATGGGGTAAAATTTTAAAGGGTTGGACTTGATTATTTAAGAGTGTGGTCACCAGGAATTTAATTAATTCCAAAGAGAATTTATTTACAATTTATTTACAAAATGTAGAAAGAGTGAAGCAAGAAATCAGGAGAGAGGATAAGGTAAGATATCTAGCCTGAGCACTAAGTAATTTACTCCCGGCCCCTCTGGGCAGGAAGAATTAGTTTCAACCGGCCTCAGCAAAGCCAAGGACCCGGGAAGTGTCTCTCAAGAGTAGGTCTTTCCTGAGAAAAACTAGCAGTTAAGAATCAGTCTTTCACTCACCATGTCCAAGTCTTTCACTCACCATGTCCAGTCAGCAGATACTTTATTAGCCTCACCAGGAAAATAGGATCTCAGGTCCAGTCAAGAGATCTTTCTGCCCCTCTTCACTAGCCTCAACTCAAAAGCATGAAGAATTCACCTCTCACAGGAAGTAACAGCTCCTTTTAAAGATGCTTCTTTTGCATCACTTCCTGTGTCTTCCTCTAATTTTATGTCTATCAATCATAGCTGATGCTTTGTTTTAGGACTGCCCAGAAGGCAGTCAGTCGATTCTGATTCGTCATCCCCTATCATACACGTGGGTCACAGACCTTCCCCACTCAATGTGTGAAATGGGGTGCTTGCACCTTTGGTGATTAAATCTCCATACTTAACTTTTAAGTACCATGTTCTAAAAATAGGCAGGGTTACAATTTAATCTTCACAATCAGGGGTGAGTTAAGTATTTTCATTGTTATAATCAGGGGAATGTTAAATTTAATCTTCACAATACAAATAAAGTTAGATCTAAAACTGGAAAAACATCAATTGCTTATGGGTAGGCCAAGATAATATAATAAAAATTATAATCTTCCCTAAATTAATTTAATTATTCAGTGCCATACCAAATTACCAAAAGGCTATTTTATAGAATTAGAAAAATAACAAAATTCATCTGGAAGAACAAAAGGTCAAGAATATCAAGGGAACTAATGGAGAAAAAAAAGTAAAGGATAGTGGCCATGAGGTACCAGATTTTAAACTGTACTTTAAAGCAAATCAGATTGGAGGAATGACCAGTCCATTTCCATCTGGTGAGGAACTGAGCCAGAACTCGGACACTTGTCCTCTCCCTACCACATCCTTCCCAACACAAGAGAGAAATCTGAAAGACATCACAAGTGGTGGGGGGAAATGTGGAAATTGGAGTCTCTGAGGAATGGCAAATGGAGAGAAAAGTGGAGGCTGAGCATCGAAAATAGCCCAATGACCCCTCTTGGCCCCTGGAGCACCAAAATTCTGAGTTCATTTACTAATTTATGGTCTGAAGTGTTTCCTCTTTTGTCTTAAGGATGTACTCTGACAATAACACATCTACCCTTTTCCCCAGGTCGAATCAGGAATAAAGCTGAGGTAGATGAAGCTGCCGTTGATGCCATTCTCTCTCTGAACATTATCTCTGCCAAGTATCTGAAGTCTTCCCACAACTCTAGCAGGTAGGACCCTGGCAGAGTCTACTTTACTTCTGTTTCTGTTCTCTGGGGGGTGTGGGTGGTATCTGTGTGTGTGTGTGTGTGTGTGCATATGTGTGTGTGTGCGCATGTGCGTGTGCGTGTGCGTGCATGTGTGTGTGTAGAAGGAGAGGAGAAAAAAAAGAGGAAAAGCCTGAACTTGAAACCCAAAGAATTAGGATGGAAATAAAGTGTTACGAAGACTCTGCTTTATTGTGACACTGTTACTGTGGAGGAGAGGTGCTGGTGAGACTGTGTTCCAGCAGACACATTCTCTTGTCTTCAGTCATAAATGCTACTGTTGCATAGAGGAAATCTGTTACTTCTGCACATTACCTTCCTCTTTGCCTTGGTTCACAGTGGTGAATCTATCCACAAATCTCTTTAACTTACCATGGTTGCTCTAAAGACCTAACTCCTTTTCATCTTTATTTTTAACATCTTTTGAATTTATTTTTCCCAGAAATGTTGATAATGTAAATATCTTGATTAAATGTCCATCTTTCCATCCGTCAGACCAGAGTAATTCCAGGGGTTTCACTGAGTCTCAGTTTAATAGGAGGGAGAGTTCTCTTTGCCTGAGAAAGGACCAGTGTTCATTGTGGGAAAGACAGCATTTCTTTCTCTCTGATTAGAGATAGGCGTCTCAATGTTCTCCTTATAGTTGGTCTCTCCATAACTTGGCTTTCCTCTGATTATTTATTCCTGAAAATGTGCTCAAAGCAAATGAGCCCATGTTAATTTATTTTCTATTGTTTCTTTTAACATACTTTTTGTGATCATCCACTGGGAAGGGTGCTGTCTGTCTCTGTATTCTAAGACATTTTCAGAATCTTGTCCTATAGGATTGTGTCATCAGTCAGTGATAAGTATATTCATAAATAAGTGGCGCTATAGAAAAATGGGAAGGGATATGAAAGGCAGGAGGAAGGTAGAAGCTGACTTTGAGCCTATCCAGCACACCCAGGCTGCTAAGCAACTCAGAAAGAGCTTGTCGAGTTGAAATTCTACACATCTCTGACTGTAGACTGCCCCCTGTTGTCAGGCACTGGTATTCATTCAACTGGCTTTCATTACTATGTTGTGCCTGGAAAGACTGTGATGCCTAGCAAGATGTCTATAGAAAGAAGCTTGATGTGCTGGTGGAGTTCAAAGAGCCTCTCAGTGCCTAACGAGCCCTAACAAGACCCAGTGTTGCACCCAGTTTTGCAAGGTCAGGAGAAGAATACCTCCAGGGAGAATGGATTTTCAAATCTATCTCAGGGTCCCAAGATCCCAAGGCAAACCAATTATTTGGTGATCTCTAGAGGAGGTTTGTGGATACAGAGAAGGGACTGAGTTCATTTTCCTTTCTGTCTAGTCCTGTGGTTGTCTTTCTTATATTATACTTCTGATCAGATCCTTTTCCCTCCCTAGAATTTTTGCCTTTACCCTCAGTAGAACTCAAACACCTCCAAAGAGGGATGGAGAGGATGTGGGGTAGAGCTGCTCCTGGGTCATTGTGGTTCATTTCCATCCCCATCCCTGCCTCAGCCAAACATAGGTCCCACATCTGGTCTGGGGGCATTCTCTTGGCTAAGTGTCTACTATTGTTTTCTAATTGTTTCTCTTTATTTATCAGCAGATTGGTTGGGTTTTTTTTTTTCTTTTCTGCTTTCTTCTCTTGCTTTTGGCTGGACTAACAAGAACTTTCTCTATATTTTTGCAGGATCTTTCTTGATAAGGATATGCCTAGGTATTTTTTGTTTGCTTCTTATGCAAAGTTTTTCCTTTAGCAGAATGCTCTCCCTTGTGTTGTTATAATTACGCTTTTCTCTTTGCAAACCTCTCAGCTGATGCTGAAGATATAGTATCTGTGCTCTTTTCCATTATTCTGAGGTAACTTCTCTTTCCCCACTGGAATTCTGTGATTCATGAACATAATTCAGCATGCAAATGATTTACTAAATTTGCCTGTTTTCTTCCTCTCTCTTTAAGTAATATTTCTCTTAATTATACAACAAGAAATTTCTGAGTAAATTTCAAACCACTTCCCATCCTTTTTTATTTGAAAAGCATATTGTTCTGTCTTTGTTTTGGCCCAAGTTCACCATCCCTCATTCGTTCTGTGATTTTTTTTTACTTTATCTGAGCTGGAAACTGAAGAGGTTTGCTATTTGTTGTTCATTAGATTGTGAGCTCCTTGGAGGACAGGGACTGCCTTTGCTTCTTCTGGCAACCCCAGGGCTTAGCACAGTACCTGCCATGTAGTTGATGCTTCTTCAATGTTTATTGATTATTAGATAATTTTAAATTGTCAATCCTGTTATCCTTTACTGTTTGTCTTAAATCATAGCAGAGTCTAGTCTGGCTCTCTGAAAGCAGAACCTATGAAAGGGACTTCCCTTAAAGTCTTCTTCTTCCTTCGATGTTGAGGCTCCTTACCCTGTTGACCAACTGTTCTTCTCTGGAGCACAAGGCCCTGGTTGTGCTATACTGGAAACTTTCCATTTCTTTGTTTTGCCTAATCTAGGAAATGGGGACTCCAAGAACCCATTGCTTAAACCATCGGGTGTTTGGCATTAGTTCATTCATTTTATTGACTTAATCTCAGATTAGACCCTTGACATAGCACAGTAGTTTGATGTATTCCCAATTCTGATCTCATTTTAGAGTAACCTCTCCTGATCTTCTCTCAGAGAAGCCTGTCAGGTGTGCCTAGAAGTAATGAGAGTTTGAGGAAGCACAACCTAACCTACAAACCCAAGGGAGGAGGATTGTTGCCACACACACACACCCAGGAGGCCATGCACTTTTCCCAACAATATTAGCATGGTTAAAAACATCTTCAGGAGAACCATTGTTGGCTATATTAATTTACTGGTGCTCATTGTCTGTTTCTCTCTCTTTCTCCCTTCCTACCCACAATCCCAATAATCTGTATAAATCAGCCTCAAAGGAAAATGACTTTCCTCTCTGAGGAGAGTGACAAAATCCTACAAAGTTAAGGCTTGAAAGGACCTCGGGCCATGTGATCCTCATTTTATTTATGAGTTCACAGGATCTCTCAAAAAGAAAGCCACCATTTATGAGAAAGAATGCATCCACATACAGAGAAAGAACCGTGGGAGTAGAAAAGCAGAAGAAAAACACATGATTGATCACTTGTTTATTTGGGTATTGGATTCAGGGTTTGGGTTTTAAAAAAGGACTCTCTTACAAAAATGAACACTATGGAAATAGGTTTTGAGTGATAATACATGTAAAACCCAGTGGAATTGCTTGTCCACTCCAGGAGGGGAGATCATGAATCATATTATCATGGAAAATTTATGTGTAGATTTGTTACTGGAATAAAATAAAGAAAAATTTTTTTAAAGAAAAGAAAGGGACTTTTTCAAAGGCATCCTGCTGGTGAGGCATAGCAATTGGACTTGAACTCGGGTCTTCTGACATGCTGCAGACTCTGAAAACACTTCCTCCAAAGGAACTCTTGTCAGAGGTGCTTACTTAAAAGGAAGGTTTTAGATCATACTCTGAACACTTCTATTGTAGGTTTGCCCTAGCTCTTCTGCCCTGCTCTTTTCCTTGGTGTAAGCATGGAAATCAACCCCGACTATAGAAATGCCAAGTTGTTTTTTTGTGTGAACTGGAAGTTTTGCCTCAGTTGAGTCACTAATCTTGTAACCCACCTAGAAAGACTAACCATAGCAAGACTGGACATATTAGAAACAATTTAGCTAGTTATAAATTACAATTTGCCATCTTGATTCATGGTGGCAGTATTCCCATTCATGAAAAGTAGAGGAAGTCAAAAGAGAATGTATGCGTCCTTGAGTACCTGGGGATAATGGAAACTTTCATTAAATTTGAGTTATCCTGAACCGTGTGAAAGAGTAGAATTTGGCCTTAAACAGTCATTAATGGAATAAAGGATTTATTCAAGAGAGATTTTGGTTTCCCTTTAGTAGTCTCGGTTTTACTGTCCCTCACTCTCTCTCTCTCTCTCATTGCTGTTTCCTGGATTCTCACCCTCCTCCCCACCCCCCAAGTCCCTTTTTCTACATTTCTTTCTCCAAGAGAAAGGCAGAGTATATTGCTAGTGGTCCATGAAGAATTTTAAGTGCAGCTTCCTCTACAGAATGCAATCAGCAGGCACCACCACGCTGCTATGAAAACCTAGAAACTAAGAAGTCTAGAGGCCTCCTTGGCAGTTGTATTTAAAGAGGTATTTGCACAGTTAGCTAGCAGTGCCAAGGATTTATCGCATCAAAAGGCCTGGTAAAGGTCCCTCTGGTTTTGTTGTTGTCAGGGAGGAAGCATGAAAGAATTCTCTGGAAAGATACAGCAATTGCCTTTGTGGAGGCTGACTCAGGGAACCTATTCTCAAGTCCTAAATCAGATTCCTCCTCTGAGACTTGAGCTTCAGCAGCCCAAGAAATGAGGTAGAGGACAACATGGGGAATTGGTGTGGGGGTTACAGAAATATTCAGGAAAATGCTACAAGGGAGATTTCTGACAGAACTTGAAAGCAAAATAATTGTGCCCAGGTTTGTGAGAGAAAGAGACTCCTTTTCCACATCTATCCAGAAGCTCTGTTTAAACTCCTTTCCAAAGAGGTTGGAAGACCCCTCATTTTTCCCTGTGGGAATGGGAAAGAGACATTAGCTCTTGTTTCTTAAAAGTGTCCTTAATGAATAAAGTATCCTATTAGTTCAGTTTGTGTTAAAATAAGAATTGAATCTCAGAATGAATTATTTGGCAGGTTAACAAATAATTTGCGAGTCCAGTAGCAAAGACTTAGCTTATACCCTTTCTTGTAAATGAATTTTTTTCTAATTTTATCCAACCTGAGGTTTTATTGGGATAGGGGCCTACTGGTGAAGAATTTCCTTCATCATGTAATTCACACACCCATCCATATCCTGAGGCACTGAAAGGGTTAAGTGGTTTGCCTCGGGTCACCCGTGCTGACCCTGTGTCAGGGAGCACTTGATCTCAGGTCATCTCAACACTGTCCTGCTTTCTGCCTACCATGCCATGTTGCCTCTCCGAGGAGGGTTTTCTGCACTTGAGTTACATATTGCCCATCTTCACCAATCCTCCATAATATGATTGTGATTAGAAACTACACAGAACAGACGCCTTTCTCCTGGCTTTTCTGAGGCTCAGGAGAACTTGAGGGCATGTTAGTTGGGTCCCCAAAGCTAGAAAGACTAGAGCCTACAAATGGAGTATTTGTTTCTGGCTCTCATTAGTGGCTGATAGGGCTGTTCGTGTACTCCTCCTTCTCTACTCCTCACTGGCCCCCCGATTTCCTCCCTGCCCGTGTCTAACTTTTCGAGTGAATGTTCCCCATCAATCTTTCTGTCCCTCTCGTAGGAGGAAGGTGGGCTGAAGCAGAGCTTAGTAGGGTCGTAATGCTCATCTCCCTGTGCCTTCCTCAACACTGCCGGGAATTAGGGCCACGCTCTGATATGTCGAAGGGTGAAGGGTTATGGGGGGTTGCCTGGGGCATAGCCCAGCCTGTTATTTGCGGAAGCTGCTGCCCGTAAGGGCGTCAGTGCTCCTGGGTTCCTTTGGATGACTTTGCCTCTTTGTGCCCACTTCAGGACCTTCTATCGTTTTGAGGCTGTGTGGGACAGCTCTTTGCATAACTCCCTCCTACTGAACAGAGTGACCCCCTATGGAGAGAAGATCTACATGACGCTGTCGGCATACCTGGAGGTGAGAAGCTCCTGGCTTTAGTGCGTCCACTTCCATGTACTGGGGCTCCCTAGTGGGAATGCCCTGGACCAGTAGAGCAACAAATGCCAAGTGAAGCGTTGGGGGGTGGTGGTGCGCCTTTCCTTTTCCACTACAACCTAAAGCTCTGCTCGGTTGCTCTCTGCTGTGACTCTTCCGAATGCAGTAGATCTGCATTTCATTTCAAGGGAATAGGGCTTGTCTCAGAGTCAGACAAACATGGTTCAGTTCTTCTGACCGTGACATTTATTAGCAGTGTGGCATGTCACTGAGCCTGTTCAGCCCTGGGATAGTTCTCTAAACCATAAGCAACGGGCCAGCTGTCCATCTGCATGCGTAAAGAAAGTTCCCACCCCAAGAGCTTCCAGCTCCCTCCCCCACTCAAACCACATGGGTGTCTTGTTAACCAAAAGGACATGACTTGTATTTATAGTTTAAACTTTAGCATTCTAATGATCTTAAAAAAAAAACAAAAACTCTTACCATCGATCTTAGAATTCATGCTAAGTATCAGTTCCAAGGCAGAAGAAAGCAGCAGTAAGGGCTAGACAATTGGGATTAAGTGACTTGCCCAGGGTCACATAGCTAAAAAGTGTCTGCAGTTAGATTTGAACCCAGGACTTCCCATGTCCAGAACTAGCACTCTTTCTACTGAACCACCTAGCTACCCCTCATCCTAATGATCTTAAGACCACTCCTCTTTTTTTTTTACTCTTACGTTCCATCTTAGAGTCAATACTGTGTATGGTTCCAAGGCAGAAGAGCAGTAAGGAATAGGCAATGGCTGAGACCACAGGCACTGCTAGCTGTGCGACCCTGACCTCAGACACTTCCCAGCTGGGTGACCCTAGGTTGCCCAGGGTCACCCAGCTGGGAAGTGTCTGAGGTCAGGGTCGCACAGCTAGCAGTGCCTGTGGTCTCAGCCATTGCCTTTTCCTTACTGCTCTTCTGCCTCCCATCTCTAAGCCTGGTTCTCAATCCACTGAACTACCCAGCTGTGCCCCCAAGACCACTGATCTTTTTAAACTGTGTCCTTATAGTCATAGACCAAGCCTATACTCAGCTGCAGACTAGTTCCTCTACTGAAGCAGCCTGAAGATAATTTGGAAACCGTAATGCATTTGGCACACAAATAGTGCACTCAATGAATACATGTTGATTAACCGGAATTGGCAGCTTATGAAACTGTAGATATGTCCAAAGTCAATGGTTAGTCCCTCTTGTTACTTCTTTCCTGAAGTGCTACCAGGAACACTGTAGTCAGCAAGCGTGTATTAAGCACCCGTGGGTGCCCCAGCACTGGGCCAGTGCTGGAGATGGAAAGGGGAAAGCTTCAAGATGCTCCCAGACTACCTAGAATTCAGTCATCTGGTTGAAGAATCACTCTCCAATCACTTTTCCCCCATAAGATTGAAACGTGTCTCAGCGCAGCTTGACATCTATAGGACTTGGGACCCACTAAGTAACTGCAACCATCAGCATGCTTTTGTCTCCTTCCAGCTTGACCACTGCATTCAGCCAGCTGTGATCACTAAGGATGTCTGTATGGTCTTCTATTCAAGAGATGCCAAGATCTCACCACCACGCTCTCTTCGAAGTCTATTCGGGAGCGGCTACTCGAAGTCCCCAGACTCGTAAGTTTTTATAAATGGTCCAGCCTACATTTTCGTGGCAAAATGTTCATTTCTGTTCTAATATTCCCTTAACATAGTACTGCAGGCGAGTGCTGGACAGTCCATTTTGATCATTGATAAATTTGTGTGATGATTTCTAAAATAACGTTTTTGAAAAACAAATCTACGTGCATACGTCTGCTAAAAACTGGCCCGCTTAATGTGGACAGGTTCCTCAGAAATGTAAGGCCAGGTTTGGTTTTTTTACTGTAGTATACCATGACAAACAAACAAACAAAAAATAGACAATTACCCCTGCCCTCCCCACCCTTTTAAAGTGGCAATAAAAGAGTTTTAGACGTGAAAGGAAAGTCTTCTACTTGGATATAAAAAACCAACTTTACAAGTATGGTGTGGGGAAAAGTAGACAGCAATGTGTCTAAAAAAGAGCTGGAGGTTTTAGGGGACTAGACGCTCAGTATGAATCAATGCTGTAATTTGACAGGCCAAAAAAACCCAAATGTAATATTATTCTGTATTAAAGGATGTATAATGTCCAGGACTGAGGAGATGCTAGTCTTGCTTCACTCTGACCTGATCATTTCTAAATGCTATAATTTGATTGGGTACCGATTAGCTAGAGAGCATCCAGAAGAGGGCAGGCTGGACAGTGAAGGGATCCTGGTTCATTCGAAATAAGGATCAATGAAAGAAACTTGGGGTGTAGAGCCTAGAGAACAGAAGATATGCTAGCTGTCTTCCAGTACATAAAGACCTATTAGAAAGAGGACAATTTGGACTTCTTGTGCTTGGACCAAGAAGGCAGAACTAGAAGGAAGTGGACAAAAGTTTCAGAGGTAAATTGAGACTTGAAATAAGGACCAGCTCCTCAAAGCTGAATGGGTTGCCTTGGGTTGTCGCAGTTTCTCCTCACTAGAAATCTTCCTAGATGACCGTTTGTCCAATATGTTCTAGAATGGATTCTTTTTATGTTGGGCTTAATGTCCCTATCCCAATTCTAAAATCCTATGATTCTGTAACCCATTGGTTAGCAAACAAAGATCCTACATCACTGTGTCAACAGTTATATTGTAACACTCTTAGACTCTCCAGAAATGGTGGTTCTTAGAACCATGATAGAAACAGGACAGGACACTGAACCCCAAGAGACCCAGTAAAAACAATGCTCACAGCAGTTAGTCAGTTCATTGAATAAAGAGCCAGACCTAAAGACAGGAAGTCCTGGGTTCAAATCTGACCTCAGAGGCTTTTTACCTGTTTGACTCTGGGCAAGTAATCTAAACCCAATTGCCTAGTTCTTATCAGTGTTCTGCCTTGGAACCAATCCTTAGTGTCAATTCTAAGACTGAAAGCAGGTTTTAAAAAATAACAATAATGGCAGAAAAAAGCATAATATAGAAATGGGGGTGGGGAGCAGCTAGGTGGCTCAGTGGATAGAGGGTCAGTCCTAGAGACAGGATGGTCTTGGGTTCAAATCTGGATTCAGACACTTCCTAGTTGTGTGACCTTGGACAAGTCACTTAACCTCCTTTTCCTAGCCCTTACCATTTGTCTACCTTGGAACCGATATATAGTATTGATTCTAAGAGAAGATAAAGGGTTTTTTTTTCATTACTATGTGCCAAGCCCCGAGGATACAAAAAGAGGCAAAGGCAGTGCCTGCCTTCAAAGGTTTCACCATCTAGGATGGGTAAGCTTCTTGAGGGGAGGGATTGCCTTGTTTTTCTGCATGTAGTTTCATGCACAAATAAAATATTGAATGAATGATTTTACACAGTTCTTTGTGATAATTTCCTTCTTTTTAAAATGTCTACTAGCTATATTCTAGTATATTGCCAAAAATCAAAGTCAAGCTCCTTCTAAAATCTGAGGCTGCAGTATAGCTGTAGACGAACTATTTGACCACTCTGTGCCTCAGTTCCCTCATCTGTGAAATGGAGATAATAATACACTATTTGGATGGTTGTTGGGGTAAAATGCTTTATGTATATGTGTGTGTGTGTGTGTGTGTATATGAGTGTATCTTAAAATTCTGTGCAAACGTTATTTCCAAGGTGCTTTTGATTGTCTTTGAGATGGATGATAACCTTTTCAGAGATAAGGCAGCATCTTGTGTGAAAGAGAAATAATGAGGGGTTTTTTTTCATATTCTGTTATAAAAATTGATGGAATCATTTTGTTTTTTCTCTTTAAACAGAAACCGTGTAACTGGAATTTATGAACTCAGTTTATGCAAAATGGCAGACACGGGAAGTCCTGGTAAGCAGCTGCCATTTGTGTCTGATGTTAAACTTATTTGTGGGCACTATTAACCCCTGGATTGATGGAGCTCTGTTGTTCCAGAAACCTAGAAAATGCCCATTTGGGATAAAAGTAAAAATTTTAATAAATAAAAATTACATTTTGTTAAAATGGATTTCTCATGATCCCTATTGAGAATAATAGCAAGTTTCCCTTTTGTTTCTTATGCTGCAACACAATTTTGGCAATTAACATGATTTGTAGAATGCTACATATATTACAAATTAAAAGTGAATTAAAATAAACTTGCCTTAGAAATCTGACTCCTGGAGATAATTGATAGCACATTAAGACACAGAAACCAGAAAGAATCAGTACCATTTAGAAAGATTAAACTGTCTTCTAATTTCTATAGAAGTATATATTTTGGTATATGTTGACTCTTTCATCCCTTTTATCACTAGCCCCATGGACTGAAGGAAATCTTCATATTATCTGTAAATGCTATCAGAGAGAACAAGAGGGGCTTAGCTGACTCAAGGAGAACTTTTCAATCCCTAGTGGATTATCTCCTCTCTAGGAAATATGTTTAAGGAGAGGTCAGAGTTTTGTGTACTCATTTCATACAGAAAAAATGAAGCCTTTGATTTGAAAGCCAGTCTTTATAGCAATGGTGAGGGGATTTTTGTTTTCTTTTAAATTTCCATTCTTATGAAGTCTTCTTTCATTCACATCTACTTCCTTCTGGAAAGCAGTCGTTTTATATCAAAGAATAAAAAAGAGGGAAGGGAAACAACTTTTCTTCTTTTTATTTTGGAGGGGAGGGAGAGGTTGAATAGCATTTGAAAAATTCCATTCTCCAGAAATCAGTTTTGTAGCACAGATTGGTGTGTCAGTAGATCATTAATTTTTTGTGGACTAGGGAGGATACTACAAATAAAAATGTGTTCTCCTGAAATTTTTTTGTTTTTCCACATTAGGTATGCAAAGGAGGAGAAGGAAAGTTTTGGACACTTCTGTGGCGTATGTCCGGGGAGAAGAGAACCTAGCAGGTTGGCGACCCAGAGGAGACAGCCTTATTCTTGAGCATCAGTGGGAACTGGAGAAACTAGAACTTCTACATGAGGTATCATGATTTCATTGGGACATTTAGAGAATTGTCTTTTGAAAGTGCTAGAGATCACAGAAAAGCAGTTTTAGACAAGAGAACTCCCCTTACACCCATCATCTCACACTATAAAGAAATCATGAATTTGTTATTCATTCAGTCATGTCCAACTCTTTGTGACCCTGTGGACCACAGTACACCTTCTATCCTACTATCTCCCAAAATCTGTCTGGAGTCATGTTCATTGTTTCCCCAACACTCTATCCATCTGCCATCTCCTTTAACTTCAATATTTTCCAACATCAGGGTCTTTCCAGTGAGTCTTGTCATCTCATTTTGTGACCAAAATATTTAGACTTCACTTTCAGTATTTGTTTTCCAAATATTAATCTGCATCAATTATTTTAAGTATTGATTGATTTGTTCTCCTTTCTGTCCCAGGGACTCTCAAAAGTCTTCTCTAGCACCACAATTTGAAAATGTTGATTCTGCAGCGCTCAGCTTTTCTTATAGTCCAACTCTCACAGCCATATATTACTACTGGAAAATCATTAGCTTTGACCCTACAGACCTTTTCTCAGCAAGGTCTATTTGCTATACTTTTTCCTAATGAGGAGCATTTAAAAATGCCTTCAAATTTCATGGCTATTTGCTGTCTACAGTGATCTTTGAGCCCAAGAATATATAATTTGACATTGCTCCCATTTCTTCTGCATCTGTTTGTTAGGATGTGGTGGGATCAGTTGCCATCATCTTGGGTTTTTTATGTTCAACTTCAAGCCAACTTTTATATTTTTCTCTTTCATCTCATCAAGAGACTTCTTAATTCTTCTCTACTTTCTGCCCTCAGAGTGGTATCATATCAGAGATTGTTGATATTTCTCCTGGCAACTTTAATTCCTGCTTTTGATTCATTCATCCTGGCATTCAGTTGTTTCATGTTCAGTTCTAACTTACTTTTTTTTAACCCTTACTTTTATGTTTTAAAATCAATATAAGTATTGATTGTAAGGGAGAAAAGCAGTAAGAAAAGCTAGGCAGTTGGGGTTAAATGACTTACCCAGGATCACACAGGAAGTATCTGAGGCCAGATTTTGAATCCAGGACCTCCCATCTCCAGGCCTGACCCTCTATGTACTAAGCCACTTAGCTTCCCACCACCCAAAATTGTTGGTTCTTGACCTGCATACAAATTCATTAGGAGACAAGTAAGATGATCTGGTATTCTCATCTCTTTGAGTACTTGCCATACTTTGTTGTGCTCTATACAGTCAAAGGCTTTAGTGAAGTCATGGAAGCAAAAGCAGATGTTTTCCTGGAGTTCCATTGCTTTCTCCATAATCCAACAAATGTTGGCAATTGGATTTCTAGTTCTTCTACCTCTTCAAAAACCAGCCTACTCTGCTGGTAATTCGTAGTTCACATACTGACAAAGCCTGGCTAGCAGATTCTTAAGCATAATCTTGCAGGTGTATGAAATGGGCCAAATTATTCAATAATTTGAGCATTCTTTGGCATTGCCCTTCTTTAGAAACTGGGATATAAACAGATCTTTTCTGATACAGTGGCCACTATCAAGTTTTGTAAATTTGTGAGTATTTTGAGTTCAGCATCTTAACAACATTATCTTTTAGGATTTTAAATTGCTCAATTGGAATTCCATCATCTGCACTAGCCTTATTGTTAGCACTGTTACATTCTTTTGAAGCTATCTGGCTCTAAATCAGTAACCAGACCATCATGGTTCTCCAGTCTTTCTTGTATAGTTCTGTATATTCTTGCCATCTCTTCTTAATCTCTTCTACTTCTGTTAATAAGTCCCTCCCATTTTTGTCTTTTGTCATACCCATTTTTGCATGAAACATTCCTTTGATATTTCTAATTTTCTTCTCCCCATCTTGTTGTTTTCTTCTATTTCTTTATATTGTTCATTTTAGGAAACCTTAATTCTCATCTCCAGAATGCTGTATTCAATTGGTTATATCTTTCCCTTTCACCTTTCAGTTTCCTTCTTTCCTCTGCTATTTATATAAATCCTCATCAGACAACCATTTTGTTTTCTTGCTCTTCTTTTTCTTTGAGGTGTTTTTTGTTGCTTCCTCCTATATAGTATTGTGAACCTTTGTCCATAGTTCTTCAGCTACTTTGTTTACCAGACCTAATCCTTTAAATTTATTCATTTCTTCCACTTCATATTCATATGGGATCATCTGATGGTTTCCCCTACTTTCCTTAATTTAAATATAAATTTTGCAATAAGAAACTCAAAATCTGATTCACACTCTGCTCCAGATCTTATTCTAACTGGCTGTTTTGAGTTTTTCTACCTTTGCCTGTGAAGAATATTATCAGTCTTTTCTATATTGACCATTTGGTGATATATGAAATCAATTTTTGGGTCATTGAAAAAATGTTTGCTATGACTAGTGGGTTATCTTGACAAAAGTTTTATTCTCTGCCCTGCTTCATTTTGTATTCTGAAGCCAAACTTGTCTGTTATTCCCATTATCTTTCTTATTTCCTGCTTTAGCATTCCAGTCTTCTATGGTGAATGTGCCATCTTTTTTTAGTGTAATTTCTAGAAGATATTGTAAATCTTTATAGAGCTGATCAATTTTGGCCTCTTTGTGTGATGTTGATTGGACTGTCTTTGACTTAAACAAATATCATTGTCATGTTTGAGATTATATCCCAGTACTACTTTTCTCACCCTTTTATTGACTAGAAAGCCACTCCATTTCTTCTAAGGGATTCTTGCCCATAGAAGTAGATGAAATGATGGCCTGAAATAAAGTCACCCATTGCCATTAATTTAAGTTCACTGACACCCAAATGTCCATGTTTCATTTTTCTGTCTCCTTTGTAACCACGTCTAGCTGACCCAGGTTCCTGGGTTTCTGGGCAGTACTGATCTTACAGCATCAGACTTTCCTTTTGTCATGAGACACATCCACAATTGGGCTTCACTTAGGCTTTGACCCAGCTACTTCATTCTGTCAGCAAAAAATACCACTTGTAATTGTCCTCCATTCTTCGCCCATTAATGTTTTGGATACCGTCTGACTTGAGGGGCTTATCTTCTGATATATCTTTTATCATTTTAATACTGTTCAGGGGGTTTTCTCGGCAAAGACACCTGGATGCTTTGCCATTTCCTTCTCCAGGGGATCACCTTTTGTCAGAACTCTGTCCATTTTGGGTTACCGTGCATGGCCTAGCTCACAAGCTCTTCCACCACAACAAGGCAGTGATCCAGGAAGGGAAATCACGAATAGTCTTTCATTTCTTTTTGGTTGCTTTAGGTGCCCTCTATCCAAATTGGTAGCTGGTCTTATGTTTTAGGTCAGAAAAAGCTATACCATGCTTGATATACCGCCCCCTTTTTGCCCATCTTTCTGTGTTCCTAGTGATTGACGCTTGTGTGAATGTTTTTAGGTAGAGAAGACTCGTCACTTCCTGCTGCTCCGTGAGAAGCTTGGTGATAGCATCCCCAAGTCCCTGAGTGATTCACTGTCTCCCAGCCTCAGCAGTGGGACCCTGAGCACCTCCACCAGCATCTCTTCTCAAATCTCCACCACCACCTTGGAGAGCGCAGTCACACCAAGTGAGAGCAGTGGGTACGACTCAGCTGACATCGAGAGTCTGGTAGATCGGGAGAAGGAGCTGGCTACCAAGGTACAGGCACATCCTCTTAGGCCTTTCCCAGGCAGACTAATGCACTCTCATTATGGGGACTAGGGAGGAGTGCTGTCTCACAGGAGGCCCCCTTTTTATTCATAGTATCTGGTTTAGTGGCTTCTACCTCCTCGCGTTTTCCTCATCAGATAATCTTACTCTAAAGCTTGTGAGTCTGTAGGCTGGTTTATTTGAAACAGGGAGACTAACTGAATGTAATTACATCATTTAGAAAGGGGGGGGGGCGAGACAGAGACAGACAGAGACCTTTGAAGTCCGTGGTCTTACAGGCACACGTGCCTGCATGTCTAGCAGCCCATAGACCAGTAGATGAGCCTGCCACATAACTAAAGGGCAGAATTGACTGGGCATGAGGGAAGGAAAGAGTACTCTTGGGAACTGGGAGAAGGAAAGTGTTTTCTGATCAGAGTTGGGGCAGGGATTGCTTGGACTAGCAGGGAGACACCTTCACCTAGTCCATGGCCAAGGTACAGTGTTGGCTGAGGTGTTTCCCTTCCAGTAATGTTAATAAATTTCTAACCGATTATTCTGGCTATTTAGGAGTTCTTCTGTGGGTTTTAATTCTACTTTTACTGTTTCTTGTTATGCATCTCGGGATCTTCTGAGTTTTGTTTTTTCTCTTCTCCAGTGCCTACAACTTCTCACCCATACTTTCAACCGAGAATTTAACCAGGTACACAGTAGCATCAGTGACTGTAAGGTGAGCACATTGTTTAACTCTTAAGTTATCAAAGTAATAAAGTCATAACTTTTTCTCCAGCTCACCCAAGTGATTTGTTCCATTCCTGTCTCTGGTGCCTTGAATTGAACCTGTCTCTCGTGCATCATATTAGTATTCTTAGAGTTAAGTGAGATCAGTCAAGAAATCAGCTCCTCATATTTGTTCCTGTATTTTTAGGCTTGGAGCTATGATTCCTAACCCCACAATAAGGACATCATTGAAGGATGTGGAAAAACATGTCCTCAACCTCCTTAGTGGAGAGGAAGCATATTCCTAATTGGATTCTCTACCTTGAGTCTGTTCCTATTCCAGTCCATTTTCTCCCCTGCTCCCAAAGTGATGTTCCATAAACATAGATCTGACCTCTAGGAAGAATAGAATCTCTTCTGTTTGACTTCTCAAATCTTTCACCATCTGGTCCCAAGCTACCCTGGGACCTTTAATACTCTGAAATTCAGGCACACTAGGCTTTTCTCTCCTCTCTCTCCCATTTCTATGCCTTTGCACTGGCCTCTCCCCCAATAACCTCCTTCTTTCCTACACATAAGATTCCTCTTCAGTACACAGCTCTGGCACTTCCTCTTCTTTAAACTTCCTAAGGCCCTTTCTCCCTAACTATTGAGTATTCTTTTTAAAACCTTTACCTTCTATCTTGGTATCAATTCTAGGAAAGAGGAGTGGCAAGGACTAGGCAATGGGGGTTAAGTGACCTGCCTAGGATTACACAGCTAGGAGATGTTTGAGGCCAGATTTGAACCCAGGACCTCCTGTCTCCAGGCCTGGCTCTCTATCCACTCTGCCATCTAGCTTCCCCTAACTACCAAGTGTTAAAGTTCCACATATTTATTTGCTTTTATTCTCTCACCCTCTCCCTCTCCTTATTTCTCCTTCCCTCTCTCTCTGTCCCTCCTTCCATCCTCCTCTTCATCAAAAATCTGATTTGTTTTATTTTTATTTTGTGCCCAGAAATACCACAATACCTGGTACATTACAGGTGTTTAATAAGTGCTTGTTGAATGATTGATTGAATAATTTCTCTTTTTTTTTTCCATAACTTGCCAATGCAGAAGCCTCATGAAGGCAAAGTCCTTCCAATTCTGGCATTTTAGTTTTTTTAAGGCAACTTTAAACTCCTTTTCAGCTTCCCTGATGTTTTACCATATAACCTAATATATCCTATTCTGTTTGTGTCTACAGTTGTCTGATATTTCTCCAATTGGGCGAGACCCGTCAGTGTCGAGTTTCAGCAGTGCCACTCTCACCCCTTCATCTACCTGCCCTTCTCTGGTAGACTCAAGGTGCAGCTCAGTGGACCAGAAGTAGGTACCTCCTCTACATAGAGGTGAAGGCTTGGGTGTCAGATGGCAATGGCTGCTTTCCTTCTTCATGAACTGCTGGATTTCCTTTCTTGCAGCAGATCTTTGGGTTTTCTGCAGTGTGCCTTTCTGTCTCTCCCTTTTTTTTTTGGTCACTTTCCCTTTTCCCTTCTAAATTGCAATCTCTTGTGTAAAAAACAAAAACCTTGTGCATTGGAGAAAGGAGTTATTTTTGTCTAAAATTAACTTTGAAAATTATATAGGATAATACTATAAAATGAATAGGGCATAGAGTGTTGAGCCTAGAGGCAGAAAGACTTGAGTTTGTATTTGGCCTCAGACACTTTGTAGCTGTGTGACTCTGGGCAAATCACTTCACCCTGTTTACCTGTTTTCTCATCTGTCAAATGATCTGGAAGAGGAAATGGCAAACCAGCCAAGAAAACCCCAAACAGGGTCAGGAAGTCGGACACAACAGAAAAGACAGACTAGGAACAACAATATAAAGTGATATCCCAGTGCCACACTTATTCTAAGTCCACTGGTGCAGTTTGCAAATTGTAGAACTAAAAGCCATGTCCCCTGTGAGTGAAACATCATGTGCTTCCAGCCAAGTTCCTTTTGGTTGGGGTTTACTGGATAAGATGCGTAGTGTGTTACTTTTAAATGCCTATTTGGGATGTGAAGAGAATGGTTGAGAAAGAGAGGAATCCTTTTAAAGATGGCTGTTTGGGGTTCTTACTCTAAGTTGTTGGTTTCTGTCATATGACATTATTAGATTGGGGAATTTTTGTTTTTAGAATTCCAGCTTTGAAATGCATTATTTGTGGTACTTTTTTGACCATGAGGCTTTGCAAAATAAGATGAGGGGATGCTATTAACAGAAATGCTTCAAAGAGTACAAATTAGCAAGCAGATGTCCTGTGATAATATGATGGCACCATGTTATAGGTCCTCGACTAGCCTGCCAATACAGCTTCTGGAAACTTATACTGATTGAATATGAAATGCAATTGCTCCATGAGACCAAGTTTCTAGATCTTCAAAATTGTTTAGAGAATCTCCAAATCGTAATGTTACTTTGAGGCAGATTTTTTTACACAACATAATATATAATTAATTCATAATATTACCCTCAAATTTCTTATGAAAAGAAATAGGGAATAACTTTAACTTTATATCTCTTGTCTTAATCCCTGTTTTAAAGGACCCCAGAAGCTAATTCTCGAGCCTCTAGTCCCTGCCCAGAGTATGAACAGTTCCAGTTGGTCCCAACAGTAGAGACTCCCTTCTTGGCTAGAGCTGGGAAAAATGAATTCCTCAACCTCGTTCCAGATATTGAAGAAATTAGACCTGGGTAAGAAGGATTCATTTTTGGCACAAGGTTACTGGGTATGAGGCTAAATAAATCATCCTGAAGACTTGTCCACTTGTCCTTTGGCATAGGGTGGGTGAGACTCAAGCAGAGGTAGCTGTTGCTATGGAGGCTTTCCAGCTGCTATGAAACTGAGGGGTAGGGGACTAGGAAATACTTCCTTATGAGTGCCTGCCATTAGAGGCTTTGGGAGAGGTTTATCACCTAAATTAAATTCAACCAAAATGTATTAACCACTACTATGTAGAGAACACTATAGTATAATCTGGGTGTGCAAAGAAAGAGGAGAACAGAGCTGAAAAGACATATAGGTAGATTACTCTGTTCTAAGAACAGATCTGTCAAAAGCAACAGGACAGTTCTGAGATACTTATGAGAAAGATGCTATCCACATCCAGAGGAAGAACTGTGGGAGCGGAAACACAGAAGAAAAACAACTGCTTGATCACATGGGTCGATGGGATATGACTGGGGATGTAGACTCTAAGCAATCACCCTAATGCAAATATCAATAAAATGGAAATGGATTTTGAACAATGATACATGTAAAATCCAGTGGAATTACTTGTCAGTGCCAGGAGGGGAGGGAAAGAACATGATTCATGTAACCATGGAAAATATTCTAAATTAAAAATTTTTTAAAGCAAAGGAATTTACCAACCAGGATAGGCTTGGGAAAATGAAAGGAAGAACCTAAAAAGAGAGGGATTTTTTCTCAGGTGTCAAAGGGTTCTTTCTAAAACTATCCAGAAAAGGGTGGGATGAAGATGGGAGGCAGAGGAGCCATCCAGATTAGCTGATATCCACAGTGCTGCATGGGGAAGACTGTGAAATAAGAATTAACAGAGAGAGCCTCAACTGCTGAAATAAGAAGGTTAAACTTTGTTCAGTGGGGAAGCACTGAGGGTTTGGAGGTAGACAAGTGACAGGATCAAAGCAATACATTAGAAAGTTCATATGGTAAGGCAAATGTTAAGAATGATTTGGAGGAGCAGGTAGGTGCCACAAGGGGTAGAGTGCCAGGCCTAGAGTAAAGAGGTCCTGGATTCAAATTTGGCATTGGATACTTCCTAACTGTGTGACCCTGGACAAGTCACTTAACCCCATTGCCTAGCCCTTACCACTCTTCTGCCTTGGAACCAATAGACAGTATTGATTCCAAGATGGAAGGTAAGAGTCAAAAAAAAAAAGTTAAGGAGAGAGACCAGAGACAAGGAGAGAAGTTAGAAGACTGACATAGTATACTCTAAGAGATATGTAATGGTCATTGCATTAGGGTGAATATAAAGGGAGCAAATACATGTAAAACTGATTATTTGCAGTGAGAATTCTAATCACTGGAGATATAATTAGAAAGGGAAGACAGTCCCTGCTTTCAAGGAACTTATATTCTAATGGGGAAGAACAAACACCGGGCTGATTTTAAGTATAAGTCAGATGAGCCATATATATATGTGTACGTAACCTTGACTGATGAACATTTCTGTCTTGTGAAGAAGTTCATCTTTCTTCTTGTCCTTCAGCTCAGTGGTCTCTAAGAAGGGATACCTCCATTTTAAGGAACCATATTCCAGCAATTGGGCTAAACATTTTGTAGTGGTACGACGTCCATACGCTTTCATCTACAACAGTGACAAAGACCCAGTCGAGCGAGGGATCATAAATTTATCTACAGCCCAAGTGGAATACAGTGAGGACCAACAGGCTATGGTGAAGGTCAGTACTACCATGCCCTGTCTACTGCAACATACCACCAATTTGGTGACCTTATCCTTTATAGCCAAGGAAATTGTCCTTTGTGCCTGGCTCTGTGGAGCTGATTGCTAATATTAATCAAGACATCATCCAGAGATGCATTTACACCACTAAAAATGTTGTGGAGGAGATCCACCACAGAATCTAAACACAAACCGAGATCCTCCGGATGGTCCTGTTTGTGAATGACATTCTACTAACTACATCCAACCCTTGAACAAGGCAAATTTTCCAAAAAGAAATCCATAATTATTGAAATTTTGAGTTGGCTTTTACTACCCACTCAGGAAAAATTAAGAATGCATGTTGTCCACACCATGTTGTGCAGGTGGATTGTCAATCGAGATAAAGTCTAATTTAGACATCTTGGACAGACATTGCAAACAGACAGCAAATTGGACCTAGAATAGAACAGGAGGGTGGGTTGGATTGCCTTTGGGAAATTGTGAAGTTTTATTTGGTGATCCCAAGCTTCTCCCTAAAGAGACGTTAATACCAATAGTCTGTGGGTGATGATAGGTAACTGTAAGTCATGGAATGCTACAGTCTCTGACGTATTGGATCCAGGCTTTCCTGAAGAGCAATATAGAGAAGAGTGTAGTGGCTGTGAGCAGACTGAAACATTGCAAACCAGAAGTTAGGCTGGGTCATGTTACCAAAGATGTAATCAAAGGAATGAATGATCCAAAAAAAATGTGGGATGATTATATGGTGAGAGCAAGGTAAAAACTGATGGACAGCTCATACATTCCCAGGGGTGTGCTCTCTTTATGGAGAGGATTCAAGGAAAACCCCCTCCCACCCCTAAGATATTCAATGGGCCTTCTGTGGAAACCCCATGGGAAAACATGGATGGGCAGGCATGAAAAGATAAATGAATGAAAAGCCCTTATTTGTGCTAAGCCCTATGCCAAATACTAGGGAATACAAATATAAAAGCAAAGATATGCCCTGCCTTCAAGAACTTAATTATAATGGGAGAATCAACACATAAAATGGGGGAATTTGGTTTGGAAAGTTGTAGGGATACGGAGTGGACCTCCCTTCGAGAATCATGACGTTGTTGGTTTGGTCCTGCACGCTTGTTGGTTATGTAGCTGGAAGGGGCACTGGGGAGGGGCGAGAATACACATGGGGCCAAAACCTGGCAGACAGCCATAATGTAGGGCCTGAAACAAAGCATGGTATCCCGACCTTGAAAATGTTGGATGTTGGTCTGGGAAAAGTAGTCGTCCACAAGACAAGCAGAACCTAGGAGTAATGTTCTCCAGACCGGCAAGATAAGGCTGGGGAGGAGGTGGCCAGAGCACAAGGAGTGGTCAGTGACTGGAGAGAATTTTGCAGAGATGTGGGCCAGGGCCTAGGAAGCAAGGGAGGGGGGAGGCCGAGGAGGAGTGAACTGGAGCAGAGGGAGTGATCTGGAAAGCAATATCATCGGGGGGTTTGCCCATGTTGGTGAGATCACCGATCCACTGGAGTGCTGAGTGTGTCAGATGGCCTGCCTTCCAGGAACTTCAGTTTAATCAGAGCACAGTTAGAGTATGTAGTAGCACTACTATGGACATAGCGCTCCAACTTATCTGCATGGGACCTCTGGCAAGTCAATCAACTCCTCAGCCTCAGGCTAAAGATCTGCCTTTTTCTGCCTCACTAGTCTGTTTTGAGGACAGAGATAACTAGTGGAAGATAGGTAGGTGGCTCAGTGGGCAGAATGTCAGGCCTGGAGCTGGGAGGACCTGGGTTCAAACATGACCTCAGATACTTCCTAGCTATGTGACCCTGGGCAAGTCACTTAACCCCCATTGCCTAGCCCTTACAGCTCTTCTGTCTTAAAGTTGATACTAAGGCAGAAGATAAAAGCTTAAAAAAAAGAAAACTAATGTAAACTAAATAATAGCCAGCATGTGTCTATTACCTTAAAGTTTTCAAAGCCCTTTGATCCTCACAAAGAAGACAGCACAACTATTATTGCTGGTTCACAGACTGGGAAACTGGAGCTCCAAGAGAAAAGCTTTTTCCCCACACTCATTCAGTTGGTGTCCAAATTGGTCCTCTGACAAGATCTTCAGTCTTATTCTATGCTACTCTGCTCTCTCAGTGAAAGTACTTGATAAAAAACCCCTGAAGCCCCTGAAAATCATTAGTCTTCTTATTCACTTTCTCACCTTCTACGGTTCTCCTAGACATCCAATACCTTCGCTGTGTTCACAAAGCACCGGGGCATCCTTCTGCAAGCTATCAACGAGAAAGACATGAATGACTGGTTATATGCCTTTAACCCACTCCTTGCTGGCACAATACGGTAAGAAGTGGTACATTCCTGGCTTCCCCTTCCACCATCATTATTTGTAAGTGGAAAGTGGTTATTACTCTGAATTGCTCACCAAATTTGAAATAAAAAGGAGAAAAAGCATTAAATAATCTGAGCCTTGAGTGGAATGAGGCTGAGGAAATGCCTGTCATAGCCTATTCTTTATCTTCTTTCATTGGTTCATTCTTGCTCTTTAGACTTTCTCCAGACATCAGATGGTAGCCACATTTTAGACTTTTTTAGTTTTTCCATTCCAATGTTTGGCTCACAGCCACAAGTCTAAGAGTTAGCCTTAGTTGTTCAGCCGTGCTTTGGGGCAGTTGCTAAGAAAGCTATTCAGATATTGGGCAGAAGGAAGTTGTGATCGTCTGAGCTCTCTGATCTCTGGGAAAAGAAGTTCCAGTCAGGAATTACAGAAGCGAGGATGAGGGGATCCAAAAAACTACAACTAAATTCACTAATTTTAGGGTTTTTTTCACCTGTCTCTCTTCTAGGTCAAAACTGTCTCGCAGACGCACAGGTCCATTGAAATACTAACCAGATGCTGCAGAGCCCCTCCCTCGCCTTCAGACAGAGAAAAAGGGTTACCTCATTCTCTTTGTGCTTCTTGACGGTTTTCTTGTACGTGCTCCTGTGGCTTAACTACTGCTTTGTCCCCATCCAGTGTTTGGTTATTTTTTTTTTTGGTTTTTTTTTTCTAGCCCTCTTGTTCCCCAGCCCTTCTTGCTCTGTCCTCTTTTCATTTCTCCTATGCTGAGAATAGTGCTTGTAGCATGTGGTCAAACAAAAGGAAAAATGGAAAAAAGAGGGGATCCAGTGAATCTCCAGTTTATTTTTGTTGGGGGGGTGGGGGGGCCTTCATTTTGGATAATTAGTTAGCTTTTCTGACCACCTCGGTGTCTGTACTGCTCTTTGGATATTTTTGTCTGTCTTCAAAAACTGCTTATGACTTTTCTTCCCTTCTCCTGATTTGTGGTATGGTCACTACAGTTTTCCCCAGTGACCTCAGACTCCCCAGGTGGAAGGGATCCAGCCCCTTTGTGACTTGGATAAGGGCTCTTACTCTGCAAGAAACCACAGTTAGATTGCTTTCTCTGGGTTTTGTTTTTCTTCCTTTTCCGGCTCTGGTTTATCCTTCAGTTTCTTTCCAGACAAAGCGGCTATAATGCAAATTGGACACTTCACTCTTTCTGAGATTTAATTGGAGCTCACCTGGAATGAGATCCTATGATAGTTTAGTTAAAGCTTGGGGGTGTTGGAGACAAAAGTATTTTCAGAAGGCTTGAAGCAGTGGCTCAGGTAAGGATGTCAAGATGTCAGCTTGCATGTCAGTGTGATATTGGGGTCCAAACCATATAGGCTGAAAGTAGGTAGACAAGAGCTCTACCAAGTCATTACTCCCTCTAGATCCTGTGCAGCTGGAAAAATACAGTCTCTCTGAGCCCTATGACTTCTGAGTAGGGAGGAAAGTGTATTCACTGGCCTTGGCACTAGTAATGTTACTGGGGTTGCCTTTTGGAATCCATGCGTGGCAGTTTGAGAATTAGCCAGGGAGAAGGAAAGTTTCATTTGTGATGAATGATACTAATATTAATATTACTGTTGTTGATAAGTTCATAATCAACCCAAGAAAACTCTTATCACAAAGAGTTTTAGCTACAGAGTGAGGCCTGGCCGTCATGAGCCCCTACATGTGGTTCCACTGGCGTCATCCAAAAAGGAGAAGAATATTCCCTCTGTATCCATATATACTTTTAGCAGGCCCCTGAGTTGGAGAGAGAGAGAGTATGTGCGCCTTTCTTCTTAGCTAGAAGGTCTTGCTAGAACAGAAAAGAAGGAGCTCACTATTGGGAAAGGAGAGGGCTGCTACTAAGCAAGGGCCTCGTGACCTCCAGGCAGTTTCATTCTGAGGGCCAGTGTACCACTTTGATCAGATTTCGCCCCTGTTGTCCTATGTGTTCTTTCATTGGCCATTGAGTTTTCCAGAAATGACAGAAGAGAACAAAGGCCTTCCTTCAGGTTACCTCAATTCATTTACTAGATGACTTTGTGCCATGCTCTACTTCCTTCCAAAGCAGCCTCTCACTTTCACCATAGCTGTGCTTGAGGACCATGCCCTGGGATCTCAACCTTGAGGTGGATGGCCTCCCCCAACGGGGCATGGATAGATTATTGTCATCGCAGCTGGGGGAGTCACTGCCATCTCCGAAGAGTCGTTGCTCCATAGGCTGTTCATGACACAGTTAGATCTCATCCCTTCAGCACTAAGTTCCTCTGCTCTAACTGCCCTCCAAATTAAGAGGGTGAACCAGTCTGAGAGCTTAGTACAAGCGGGAGAAGAAGGCAAAGGTGGTAACATGTTAGGCCCCATCTCTCTACCTTAACTGGAAAGAGATCAGCTAAAACCCTCTATCATGGACTCCTTCTGCTCCCTGCTCCCCTTTGTTTTATTAACTCTTTGTGAGATCTTTACTGCACTCTCTGTAATGAATACAACAGAGTCCTGGGTATGCAAACCACAGATCTGATCATGCTGCCGATGGCCTCCAAGGTCAAAGTTCATCTGATTTACTGATGAATGAAGAACAAAGTTCTTCAAAAATGAAGTTCAACTGAGCATTAAGTTCTAGGCTGAGGCTGTTGTGGTGTCTAACCCAGGGGGACAGATCCATCCCAGGTGTGGGTGGAAAAGGCCCAGAGGCAGTGAAATCAAGTGGCACACTCAAGTGACCTGGGCTAGGTTTGGGTTTGTTTTATTTTTAGTTTGTTTTTTTAAGTAGGAAAAACTAATTGGGAAAGTCTTTGCTTTGGGTAAGTCAGATAGAGAGCACATCTAAGTGACTGGCACATCTACACTGATCACAGATAAAAGACCTGTGTTTGAAAGCAAGAAAAAGCAAAATGTGGCCATGCTGTCACTTCTTATCCCTACTCAAGTTACTTTTGCCCCCCCACCTGGCTGCGGGGCACAGCCTCTGTCTCCTTTTCTACGAGGAGCTCATTTTGTTTCTGGAGACTTAATTTATGAACTACGCTCACTCCATTCCCAGATCCCCAGGAAAAGGACCTAATGGCAGGGATTGCCTTATGATGCTTTGAGGAGACAGACATTTTGGTGGAAACATAAAGTGATTTTAAATTATTTGCTGCTCAGATTTTCACAAAGCAAGCCCAATTAGTCTTAGATCCTTAAAAAAAAAAGTACTGTGAGAATTAAAGGGGAATAATTGTATGATGGTAAAAATTGGAAACTCCTTCCTCTCCTTTCCTTGTGCCCTTTCCTCTGCTCACACCTTCTTCTCCTTAAAAAGCAACATTGCATGTTCAGAAATGCTACCTGATTTTGTGCAGCCTGCTTGGGAGTCAGCCAGCTCTCAAGGCAGGGACCATGCCAGGGGCCAGCCAACCCACTGACCATGGCCACCAGCACAGAGAAGGCAACTAGATTGGAACATGCAACTTCAGTGACCTGGAATACTTAAATTGTTCAGGGAAACAAACGATTCGGTATATGAAAAATGATTGTTCCTCAGCCAAGCAACAACCACTACGTGACATTTGCAGCTCTTCTGCAGCTACATAAAATTTATGAACCATCAACACTTTATATTTTTTTTCCCAATTCTAAGAAGAGGGGGAGGGGGAAAAATCACTGTCAAAAAGGTTTTTTCAGACCAAAAAAAAGTAGAGTGACTTTCCTGGCACATATTTCAAAGCAAAGACTTTGCTGCCTGCTGCTTATTATCTAATTTACAGGGATATTTAATTTTGTTTTGTAATGTATTGTATATTTACATATCTGTAATTAATTGCACATTAGACTGGAAAAAAGGATTATCCAGAGGTTAACACTGATCAGTGTTCTGCGTTTGACTCCTACCGCCTGACCACCTCTGTTTCTATTGTACAGCATCACTTCTGTTTCGATGAGCCTCCATCTTTCCTTTTAGTTTTCTTCTCTTTTTAAAGGCCAGTTGTTAACCTGCTTCTTAAAAAGGAACCTAATGCTGCTGTTCTCAGAAGGTTTGCTGAATGAATGTATTTGAAATAGGACTCTAACTTGTGTGCATTGCATCTGTCCTTCTGTGGCTACTAATCAATTACCCAATGTTCCAAACCCTTCCTGGATGTAGTGGGAATGTATTAACTTTGTGCTTCCTTGTTAAGTGGAAACATCAGCTGTACCATAAAGAAAGAGTTTTGTTGTTCAAAAGGCCATTTATGACATTTTGTTCCAAGCCCCGGAAGAAATTTGGGAAAACTGCCAGTTATTCAAGAAAAAGAAAACTCGTGTAACTGGTAGTAAGTTTCTCTCCAGAATCTACAACCAAGCAGCTGTGCTCAGACAGAAAGCTAGAGTAACATTGGTGTTTGCCCACACCGTGGCTGCCGTGGGTTGTTTTCTCACGTCTGGCATTAGTTCCCCTATGTGGTTCCCTGCACACTCATGTGTTTTGTGTATTTTAGATGTTGTGGCTAAAAATGCTGTTGCCCACCCGTATACCTGTCCCCTCTGCCATCCTCTCACCCAACAACAGAAACCATAACGCATAAGTGGCCTTCTTGAACCGATACTTTGCAAACGGATCTCTGCCCCGTGAAGGAATCAAGCACATTAGCAATGATGTACATGATTAATTTCAGATTTCATTTCCTATTTTATTTTGTAAATATATCTGATGTTCGGAGCTTCGGTATACAAAATGTAAATATAGTTCATGTATTTGTACTAATTCTGATTCATTTGCTGTATAGCCTTAGGTGTGCAATGCAGACATTAAATAACTGTGTATGGTAACCTTGCACCATGGAACTGTTAGTGAACGAGGTAAAATAATAAAGGTACAACCAGTGCATTCAGGCTCTCCGTGTGACTTCTTCTGCCATTCCCAGTCTTATCTTGATCTCCGAGGGCATCCTTTTATCTGGATCCAAGTCACTGAGCATTCTGTATACCTTTTTTTTTTTTCATTTAAAAAATGAATGAGCCCATTCTAGAAGTTATTAGAGCTCAAAAACTGAACTATTTGCCTTCTTTCTGCCTGAATGTTCTGCTTATTGCTCCTTTTGATTCTTCAGAGATCTTTATTTATTGTTTTGTAAATGTCACCCCTGCAGTTTAATTAATAGAACACCCATTATGTTCAGAGCACTGTACTACTAGGTGCATAGGGAACTCAGGGAGTGGTGGGACAAAAGCAACAGAAAGTAATAATGGCTGGCGGTCAGTCT
Organism: Monodelphis domestica; assembly: GCF_027887165.1. Taxonomy (NCBI): domain Eukaryota; kingdom Metazoa; phylum Chordata; class Mammalia; order Didelphimorphia; family Didelphidae; genus Monodelphis; species Monodelphis domestica. The sequence continues at coordinate 400,029,704 of NC_077230.1, read as the reverse complement.
GGATATGTATATGTATGTTTAGAACCATATGCATAGAATCAGGACACCTGCTACTGATCTTCCTTAGGTTAGAAGATATCTGGCAAGCTTCTACTTTGAGCTTCAATATCTCTAAGTTATGCTTAATGAATTTAACAGAACATTATTCTAGCAGTCCCATAGAGATGATAAGCATCTGGATAAGATACTGTTTCTGAATTGAGCCTGCCGCCACTCCACAAATTTCCACATTCCTTCCCAAGTATTTGGGTCAGACAGTAGGACTGTAGGATCACAGAATTTAGAACCAGAAAAACAGTGTACCCTGCCTCCTCCCAGCAAACCTTTCTGCTGCTGCTCCCTTCCTTGTTTCTGATCTACAGTGCCCATGGATGTTGGCCAGCACCGAAGGACTGTGGATCTAGAGTTGGAAGGGGCCTTGGAGCTATTATTCTAACCCCTTCCCTGTATAGATGGGCACGAGAAATAAAGTGACTTCTTAAGATCAAGTAAGCAGTTCAAACATAGCTCTCTGCTACCTTTCAATTCAGGCCTGACCCCACAAGGTTATTCTGTTACTCCTTTCAGTAAAAATGTTTTCACAGATGAACAAATGTTGCCACTTTTCCTAGAAATCTCTTGTCCCGTATACATATTTTTTCATCTCCTGTTATTTTTTAGCCTCTCCTCTAAAGCCATAATAATAAGCCATTGCCGGAGGTAAGATTCCAGCATCTCCCCCCAAGCAGTATGGTCACCCCTTCTTGTATACCTCATTTAGGGTTCAGTATTCCCAGGGATACTTGTATTATACCATTATTTGTTCTATCTAAATAAGAGTTGTAGAGAAATCAGGCTTTGTTAGGGATGATGGGTAAGAAAGAGGTGGAGACCAAGATCAGACATCTATGGGTGTGGGCTGCCTTCTCATTTAGGTTGACCAGGAAGTACCTGATGGGCAGCCCTACCAGGGTTATCTGTTCCGAAGAGGCCTCACTACTTCCTTGCCCAGGAAATTTCAAGCACAGATCTGTCAATTATTTCCTTCTGAATCAGCCACTTGATATGGAATTAAACTACTTCCTGCCTGTTCAATGAAAAGACTGGCTAGCCAGGAAGGCTTAAGTCTTTGGATTTGGTTAGTCACATTGACTCAGCACAATTGGTCCTGTCCCTAGCTTCAGACTAGAGCAATCGATCTGCTGCCCGAACTACAGACAAAGCTACAGAACCAGGAAGTGGTTCAAATGGAAATCTAGGTGACTTTTCACATTACCACTGATTTCTTAAAGAAGATTGTCATGTGGGGAACTTACTAAATTACTCAATCGCTTGTTCCTGGTTCTCCAAAGCAGGGGTTTAAATCTTCAGCCAGAAGTCACCAAGAAATGCCAGCTGTTGGTCCAAAGCCTGACTTTCACTGGAGGGGGAAAAAATCCTTATAATCCTATAGGAAGAAGACAACTCCTCAAAGTTCTACTCTGACCCTCAAATCAATGAGGCCCAGTGCCATCGGCAGAGAGGTTACCAGCTCAGACTTAGCATTTGTCTCAGAAGAGTCATGGAGAAGGAATTGCCAAGACTAAGAAAAGGCACCAGGTGAGACTGAAGGAGCCCCTTCTTGTAGAAAATGTGCCTGGGCTTGAGAGAAAGCAAGTGAGTCCTTGAATGGTAGCCAGGGTTGCCTTTGTATAAAGACCAGGGAGATGCCCTTCAGTCTTAAAAGCTGGGCTTTCTCTGTCTGGAACTCTTTGTCTATAGAAAAAATGCACCACTCAATGATGTCGAGAGATAGTGCTGGCTTCTTAAGTCAAATTGCACCCTACATGAAGTCTTTCCATCCCTCACGAGTAACAGTTGCATTGTGGTGAGTCTGGTACCTTCTGATCCCTGGCATTCTGACTGGGATGAAGCTCACCACAACTCAACAATCCTGTGCTTACAAAGCAACACTGATAAATACCCACATGTATGACATGCCCCTTCGAGATGGGAGTCAACATGACTGTCAGGCTGCCATGAAACACAGGAGGAAGAGCTACATCCTGGGGCAAGGAGTTTGACCTCTCTGGGTCAGATTAGGTTCATCTCTTTTTGTTTTGTTTTAAACCCTCACCTTCTGTCTTGGAATCAAAACTGTGTATTGGTTCTAAGGCAGAAGAGCGGTAAGGGCTAGGCAATGAGGGTCAAGTAACTTGTCCATGGTCACACAGCTAGGAAGTATCTGAGGCCACATTTGAACTCAGGACCTCCCATCTCTAGACCGGGCTTTCAATCCTTTGAAACACCCAGCCATCCACCTCATCCATTTTTTTTAATTATTAATATTCCAAATGTTCACAAGTCTAAACAAAACAAGCATTTCTATATATAAAGAAAAAGAAGATATTACACAAGTGTAACCACAGACCTCCTTCCTATCTGTTTCACTTTTCTTCATATCTACATAATAGATCCTGTCTGCAAGTGTCCTAACTCCTCCCTACCTTACAGGCACCCCAAAGGATATCAGGGAAGCCAACATGTTCATATCAATTCAGTCCTATTTTATCTTTCTGTTCCCTTTTCTGGAGGTAACCTTTTCATATTATTATTCTAATATTTGTTCTGTAGCTTTGTATAAGGTTCTTCTGGTTCTACTCATTTCACTGTCCATTATCTCGTATAGTTCTTTCCAGTCTGTTCATCATTTCTTATGGCACAGTAGTATTCCATCACCACCATATGCCACAACTTGTTCAGCCATTCCCCAATTCTTTGCCACCACAAAGAGAGCTGCTAGAAATATTTTGGTACATACAGGTTCTTTTCCTCTTCTCCAATCTCTTTGGGAAACGTTCTTTTTGGTAACCAAGGTTCAGTGGGTAGCCAGGGTCTACACCAGGGGTCCCCAAACTTTTTACACAGGGGCCCACTGTTGGAGGGCCAGACAATAAAAACCCAACCCTAACCCTAACCTTAACCAGGCAGCAGTATACACAGTGCAGAATTCCCTCCCCCAGATCGCTGCTCACCATGCTAACATCTTCTATTGTGAGCCACATAATCAAAGGATTATGTCACTGGAAGTAGTATTGTACGCTAGTGACATGATGCCGCCACATACAATGCTCCTCTCATTGACCACCAATGAAAGAGATGCCCCTTCCGGTGGGGGCCAATACATGGCCTCAGGGGGCCGCATGTGGCCCGTGGACTATAGTTTGGGAACCCCTGGTCTACACCATTTTATAACTGGGTATGATTCCAAATTTCTCCCCAAAATGATCAGACCAGATGAGGCTCTTACCTTATCTTAAAAGGAGATAGATCTCAAAGGACCAGACCACAGAGTCACAGCTTCAAAGCTGGAAAGGACCTCAGGGGTGCTCTAGTCCAGCCCCCTCATTTTACAGATGAGGAAACAGATCGTGAATGGGCAGGTGACGTGTCCAGGCACGGTCACCGGGCTACTAAATATCTCAGGCAGAATAGTCCAGCATTTGATCAAATGAGATATTTGTAAAGCATTTAGCACTTTGCTAACACAAGCTGGAGCTTAGTAAATGCTTGTTCCCTTCCCTCCTCCTCCTTTTTATCCACAGTCATCTAAATGTTTCCAATGTCTCTTCCAGCTATAAATCTTTGACCTTCTGATAAAAAAAATGCTACTAATCCCTTATTTTACATAATAATAATAGCTGACATTTATATAGTGCTTACTGTGTGCCAGGCACTGTGCTAAACACCTTACAATTAGTATTTCATTTGATCCTCAAGAAAAGGAGAGGTTAAATGACTTGTCCAAGATCACACAGTCAATAAGCATCTAAGGCCAGTTTTGAACTCATCTTTCTGACTCCAGGCATAGAACTCTAGCTCATTTGACCTTCTTATAGCACAGATGCTAATTATTGAACCCTTTCTCCAGAAAAGGAAACTGAGTTTCACTGATTTGGCCAAGAGCCAGAATTGGAACTAAAGAAGGCCCCACCTACAAGTATTTGTTTTAGGTTGGCCTCTGAAGAGTGTCAAAGATTTTCCTGTACTCCTAGCCCAGGTTTGAGGTTCTCTCCTCCCCCAGCCCAATTGGGCTGCAAATGGGTGTGGTAACAAACTGCTAATTTGACTCACAAGGCCAGGTGCCAGACAGGAACTTGGAGCGGAATTCCAGCACTGACCCTGCCTCTACCATGTATAGTGGAGGCTGCTTTTGGCCTCCCTTTTTTACAGCTCCCTATGAGTACCCACACTGCTCTCCTCTAGAGCCTCTAGGCCTCTAGGGGGGAGAAGGTGGTCTTAACTATCAAAGGAGAAACAATGATTCCAAATTCCCACCTGCAACTTGCTAACCTGTTATCTTTAGGCTGTTTTTGGTAACCAAGGGCCAGTGGGTAACCAGAGAAAGTATGTAGCCATCTCTGTTCTCAGTTAAACACTGGGGATACAAAGAAAGACACACATGGCCTCTGGCCTCAAGAAGTTTACATTGTGCTCAAAGGAATAATGAACTGGAGGAACTCCATGTGAACTGGAACGATCTCCAGGAATTGATACAGAATGAAAGGAGCAGAACCAGGAGAACATTGTACACAGAGACTGATACACTGTGGCACAATCGAATGTAATGGACTTCTCCATTAGTGGCAATGCAATGATCTAGGACAATTCTGAGGGACTTATGAGAAAGATGCTATCCACATCCAGAGGAAGAACTGTGGGAGCAGAAACACAGAAGAAAAACAACTGCTTGATCACATGGGTCAATGGGGATAGGATTGGGGATGTATACTCTAAATGATCAACCTGGTGCAATATCAATAATAGGGAAATAGACACATGTAAAACCCAGTAGAATTGCTCGTTGGCTATGGAAGGGGAAAGAACATGAACCATGTAACCATGGAAAATTATTCTTAATGAATTAATAAATAAATAAACTTTTTAAAAAGTTTACATTATAGAAAGGGAATAAGAAATAAATATAAATAATAAGGTCTGTATACAATATACAAAGAGTGGGTAGTAGGCAGTCTCAGAGGGAAGACCCAAGCAGCTGAGACCAGGAAAAGCTTCATGCAGAAAGTGGGAGAGGAAGGAAGCCTCACAGGGAGAACTGATGGGCATTTCACCAGGACAGTTGTAGCTTGTAGATTAGGGATTGAGAGGCAAGAAGAAAAAAAAAGGAAAAAGCTGTCAGAAAAGATATATTAATTCCACTCTTGGTGGAACTGTGAATTCATTCTATAAATTGATTAAACACCTACTATGTGCTAGGCCTGTGTTGGCAAACCTATGGCACATGTGCCAGAGTGGGTGGCTCCCCTCCCCCTTTCCACTTTGCCTGAGGACATTTCTTACATTACCCACCCCTCTGCCCAGCAATTCAATGGGAGTGCTTCTTCCCTCCCTTGCCTGGGGTAAGGCAGAGGGCTCACATGCAGTGTGAGGGTAGCAGTTTGGGCACTTGGTCTCTAAAAGGTTCACCATCACTGTCTAGGCACTGTGTTAAGCACTAGGGATACAAATAAGAAAAAGACAATCCCTGTCCTCAAAGAGTTTGCAATCTAAAAGGGAAAGCAAAATACACAAAAGGAAGATAGAAAAAGTGGGGTGGAGTGGGACTATGCCCAAAAAGCTCTTTAGCAGTGGATAGCCCATAACCCCGGGATGCTGCACACCAAAGAGACCAAAGAAAGAGGAAAAAGATGCATATGTTCAAAAATACTTACAACAGTCTTTTTCATTGTGGCAAAGAATTGGAAACTGAGAGAATAACCATCAGTTAGGAAACAGCTGAATATATTATGATATATGAATGGGATGAAATACTTTTGTGCTGTAAAAAAAAAAGATGAGGAATGCTTAAAGAGAAACTTGAGAAGACTTGTATGAACTGATGTAAAGTGAACTCAGAAGAACCAGGCCAGCAATTTATACACTAAGATATATTAATATATCTTAATATATATTTAATATTAATATAATAATATATTAATATTAATATATCTTAATATATATTTTAAGATAGTTTGAAAGACTTGAGGATTCCAAGCAACATAAATGACCAGCCACATTATATACATATATATATATATATATATGTATATAATGACATATTGAGTTAACACCCCATGATTCCCTCCCCATTCCTAACTTTCTCCTTACTGTCACATGCTCCATCAATCCTCCCAATCTCCCCGAGCTCACAACCTCGGTATCATACTTGCCTTCTCACTATACCTCACCCCTCTCATCTCTGGACTATTGACCCTTCTCTCCTGATAAAAGCCTACCATGCTTCAGGCCCTCATCACTTCATTCCTAGACTATTACAACAACCAATCAGTAGGTCTCTCAGCCTCAAATCTCTTTCCTCTCCAGTCCATCCTCTATTCAGTTGTCAAAATGGTCTTCCAAAGTATGAATCTGCCAATATTACCTCCCTATTCATCCAACTCTAATGACTCCCTATCACCTCCAAGATCAAATATAAGATGCTCTGTTCAACATTCAAAGCTCTTCATCACCTCCTCCCTCCCTCCCTTTCCACTCTTCCTTTTTTAAACCTTTACCTTCTGACCTAGAATTAATATGAAGTATTGGTTCCAAGGCAAAAGAGCTGTCAGGGCTTGGCAATTGGGGTTAAGTGACTTACCCAGGGTAAGAAGTGTCAGAGGCCAGATTTGAAAGTAGGACCTCCCATCTCCAGGCCTGGCTCTTTATCCACTGAGCCACCCAGCTGCCCCCTTTCCATTTTTTTTAAACCTTGCACACATGAGTACACACACACACACACACACACACACACACACACACACACACACTCATGTACACACAATGCATTCTTCAAACCAATGACACCAGCCTTCCTGGTTGCTCCAGATCAAGACCCTCCATCCCTCAACTGGGCATTTCCTCTGTCTTCCATGCCTGAAATGTTTTCCTTCATCCTCTTCACTTCCTGACTGTCTTGGCTTCCTTCATTCAGGTCTCAGCTAAAATCCCACCTTCTGCAGGAAGCTTTCTCTAGCTCCTCAATTCCAGTACCTTCCCTCTATTGATTATTTCTTCTTATCCTGTAGATGATAACAGGAAGAGCTAGGTGGTAAAATGTAGCCTGGGAATCAGGAAGACATCTTCTGGAATGGAAATCTGGTCTTAGACTAGCCATATAACCCTAGGCAAGTCACTTCATCCTGTGTGCCTCAATTTCCCCATCTATAAAATGAGCTAGAGAAGGATGGCAAACCATCCCAGTATCTCTGCTGAGAAAACCCCAAATGTGGTCATGACTGAAATGCCCAAACAGAATTCTGCTTCTCTCTTGTTTGCTGCCTCCCCCATTGGACCAATAGTTCCTCAAAGGCAGGAACTGTTTTGCCTTTGTATCCTCTGTACTCAGCACAGGGCCTGGCACAGAGAAGGTGGTTAATGCTCATTGACCAACTCCTCTCCCAGGCCTCTAATCTTTCCTGCACGTTGCTGCCAGAGTGGTTTTCTTGAAACCTGGTTCTAATCCTCCTGCTCTCTCCTCCAAACCAAAACCTTTCAATGGCATCCTGGTAGCTAGATAGTGATCTCTAGACTCCTCAGCTGAACCCTGGCCAAGCTTGTCTTTCACTGCTATATTCCAACCAAACTAGACTGTTTACTGTGCTTCAAACATGTCCCTTCCTCCAAGCCCATCAAGCACCGTCTCCCTGTTCCTGTTACACCCTCAAATATGAGCTCAAATGTCATCTCCATCAAATGCACGCCAGTTCCTCTAACCAGAAGTTCCCTCTCCAGTTTTTCTTCCCTCACTTCACATATTTTCACCTTATACATATATGGGTCATAGATAGGTCTATGGGGTCTTCCAGAAGGACTTGCACCTCTGGGCTTCCTGGGCCCCTTTCAGGGCTACTCATCCACCTTTGGTGTCCACCTTTCACCCAACTCTCACCCGTGGCTCCAAGAAGCCGGAGCATGCATGGTGGCTGCATCCTGGTAAAATCCATCTCAGCAGACAGGGCTAAACCAAGTCAAGCATACCCGACGGGCCTCAAACCAGTTGGTGAGTTAAGAGGATGTCAGCCCCAAGCACGTGAAGACTTCCCCCAGCAGAGTAGGCAGATGAGAGCAGTCTGCTCCAACAGCCATGAAGGCATCGGGAGCAGGGGCTGCAGAGAGCTTAGAAGCGTACTGCTTCCTGAAGAGGGAGCCAGCTCTTGTCTTGGCCCTTCCGTAGAATCTGAGTCAACCAACAAGCCCTTAATAGCACTGACTGTGATTTGTAAGAGGGAAAGACACAGAAGATGCCAACATTATCCACTGCATCCTGGATCATCACCAGTCATCCTGACTTTTGTCTTGCCACTGGAATTGGATGACTGTAGAAGAAAGTGTGCAGCTCTACCTCACTTGAGTCCAATTCACAAACAAGTCAAGACATTACCTAATAATATCATTAGTCTTCTTAGAAAACAAAGGACAGGGACAGCTGGGTGGCTCAGTGGATTGAGAGTCAAACCTGGAGACAGGAGGTCCTGGGTTCTAATCTGGCCTCAGACACTTCCTAGCTGGTTGACCCTGGGTAAGTCACTTAACCTCAGTTGCATGGCCCTTACTGATCTTCTGCCTTGGAACAGAAACACAGTATTGATTCTAAGAGGGAAGGTGAGGGTTAAAAAATAAAATAACAAAGCACTTCCCATGCTACCTCATTTCTTAATATCTTCTAAAGAAGTGTTTCCCCATTATTCTATTTGGACACTGATATGTTGAAAAGATGTCTTTGGCAAGTTGCCATGACCTGAATTTCTTTCTTCCTCTTTAGTAGTTTTTGGCCAAGAGAGTGGGAGGATAGAACCAATGATTGAAGAGGAGAGAAATCATAATATTTGCTGCAATCAACAATTCCAGTGTTAGATCAACCTAGCTCCAGGTCAGCTAGAAGAACCAAAACTGCCATGATCAGAGAATGCTCTTAGAGGAGCATGGATGGGTCTAATGTCTCCTCCTTCTTTTTTTTAAGGCGGTATCTAGTCTTTTAAGGAAGATTGCTCATTGAGTGGCTGAAGGGGCTTCAATCTCCTCCATTTAATTCCAAAATCACATGTGTAATGCTAGCTATCGTTTCTGCCATTTCTTTAGTATATTCTTCTCTATTTAAAGAAGTGACCTGGCCTTATTTTATAAACTATCTACCTGTAATCACAATAGCCTTGCAAAAGCTAATCAGAATTACAGGCCTGTGGAGCTTGAAGGAATTTTATAGACCAACTACAGGCCAATCCCTTATTTAGCTAACAGAGGAGATCACTGGAGATTGGAAAGATGATGTGACTCACCAAGATAGAACCAGGGTATTTCTTGTTTCCCAGACTAAAGGTCTCTCCAGTAGAGCGTACTGCTTCCTGAAGAGGGGGCCAGCTCTTGTCTTGGCCCTTCCGTGGAATCTGAGTCAACCAACAAGCCCTTAATAGCACTGACTGTGATTTGTAAGAGGGAAATATATAGTATATAGGGCAGCCTATATTAGTATATAAGGAAAGCCACTGAAAAACACAATGCCAATTGCAGGTGTGCCTCTACTCTAGCAAATCTGCTATGGGAAAATGGCCCTTCACAATCTGACTCCTTTCTACCTTTAACAGTCCTGTGGTACCTAACTCCCTTCAAGTACTCTGTGATGGTGGAATACTGGTGCCCTGGCTATTCCTCAAGTCTCCTGATTCCAGGTGTTTTCTCTGTCCCTCATGCCTCTAGCTTCCTTCAACTTCCACCTAAAACCCCTTCTATAAGAAGCTCTTGCCAATTCTCTCTTAAATGCTGGTGGCTTCCCTCTATTGTTAATCTCCAATCTAGCTCCACTATCTTTTAAAAATATTTTTATTTAATTAATCATTCAATTAATTAATATTTAATATTTTAATATTAAATTTACTTATTTATTATAATCCCCCATGTTATTCATGCCATAGCAACTTTCCACATAAATTTTCCGAAGTTATATGATCCAAATTGTTTCCCTCCTCCCTCCCAATGTAGCCCCACTGTATCTGTTTGTTCATAGCCATTTGCATGTTGTCTCTCCCTTTATACTGGGAGCTCCTTGAGATCAGGGACTGTCTTTTGATTTTCTTTGATTCTCATCCCAGTGCCTGGCACACAACCAGCCCTTAATAAGCTCTTGTTGACTTGGAGGAGTCCCTTGTTTCGATTTTGAAAAGAAGTTGCTGTTTTTTTAAGTACAATTTAATTTACTGCTCCGGAAGGCATGAATCGAGGTGCAGAGGAGTTGAAAGGGGTCTAAGTGCTCTAAGGGGCTGGGAAGTCAAAGAAAGCCTCCCAGGTGTGAGGAATCCCTTCTCTGGGGTGATACCATCGGTTCTCTGATGCTGGCTCACAGTTGCAGTCTTTGAGCCCTCCTGCCCTACAGACTTTTCTCTAGCCCTTGGTCACAATATTGGCAGAGGATATGCGTGACCCCAGGAGGTGGGGTGACTCACCATAGTTTCCCCTGGGACTAAGTGGAGTAACCCCAATTCGAATGCATGTTTTCTGCTCCCTCTCCAAGGCATTAGTGTTACTATTCTCAGGGTAAACTCTAGGGCTTTCAAGGGATCATTCTTGGCCCAGAAAACTGACTTCCATCTAATCCACCTACAGCCTGGACTGATTAAGAAGCAAAGATAGAACGAGCACTGCCCCAACGGGCCCGCGGGTCCCTTTAAATAATCGATATCATCGGCTTTCTACTGCTCCGGGCTCAGGTACGGGGGTGGGGCCGCTCAGCCTCAGGCGGTCTAACAGGAGCTGGGATGAACCAATGGCGCGGCAGTGCTTCCTCGACCTCTGCTCTCTGATTGGTCATCAAGAGAGAGAAGACGGGGGTGCAGACCTTCAGAGAGCTAGCAGAGCCGAGGCTGACTGACTTTAAAGCGAACCTCGGACGAACCGCTTGTCCTGCCTCCGTTCCGGCCCTGCCCTGCCCAGACCAGACCAGATCAGATCAGTCCTGTCTGGCCCGTCCTGACCGCCACCATGGCCCAGTGAGTATCCGATCCGAGTCGGGCCGCGCTATTCGCAGGCCCGGGAACCCCGGACCCCTCCTCAGCTCCGAGCCCCTGCCCTGCTCCTCTGCGGGGTGTGGGGGACAGCTCCCCACGTGCCCGGGGGTAGGGATGGGGAAGACCTCCTCTTTCCTCTCCCCCTTTCTTCTTTTTCCTCCTCCTCCTCCCCTTTTAATCTTTCCTCCTCTCCCTTTTTCTCTCGTCCCCCTTCCTTCCCTCGCCCTTTCCTATTCCTTCTTATCCTTCCCTTTTTCCTTTATCCCTTCTCGTCCGCCTTTTACAACTCTCTCCACCTCCCCCTTTTCTTCTTCCCCCTTTTTCTTCCCCTCTCCTCCCCCATTCCCCTCTCCCCTGCCAGAAGGATCCCTCCCCTGCTCCTACGCCCCAAGGGGCTGGGGAGCCTGGAGGGGAAAGGGGGGTTGGAAAGGGGCCTTGAAATCAAGATTTTAGCAGACAGTACAGGTGCCCTGACAGCCCCACCCTCACCCCGCCAGCTAGCAATGAGAGACAACTCACAGATCTGAGCAGCCCTTAAGTTTTAGCAAGGACTTTGGGTAGACAGTTATAGCCCCTGGTATTAGAATAGTCCCAAGGACTCAGGCTCTGGGGACCAGGATTTGAAGCTTGGACCCAACACTTCCCCACTTGGGTGACCTTGGGTCAGGAAGCCTCTTAGCTCGACTAAGCCTCAGTTTTCTCATCTTTGAAATGGGGATGATAAGAATCCTTGTAAAACCTTCCTCGCTGGGTAATAACTTCCTAAGCTTTAAAAGCATTGTATCAATAAGGACTCGGCACCATTTTCAGGTGAGGAAACAGACTCTGGTTAAGTGATTTGCCTCAATCACTCTGATAGCAAGGCTTAGAGCTCTGAGGAATGGCAGCACACTCCCTTCTCCTAAGCCTACACAGGCTGAGCCTCCAGAGTTCAGAGCCCTGGCCTAGATAGAGCTGTGTGCACACTCCCTACCCTGCTTGGGCTTACTTACATTTCTTTGGGGAGACAAAGCAAGGACAGATAAAACTTAAAGAAAAAAAGAAAAAAAGACAAAAGCATTATGCTTGCTGAGATTTTCTACCATAGATAACTCAAGTATTTGTTAGTTTTAGGCAACCTTTATTTTTTTTTAAGATTATTTGGTAACAGTGAGACTCTAGGGTGACACTGGGTGATTGGGTTGCTTAAGCAGGGAATACTTTCTCAAAAAAAAGACTTCATTGTGCCTAGTTATAAATAATAACTAGGAAATATATATAATATATATATATAACATGTTTTATATCTATAACATATATAAATAATAAATAACTGGTAAACTAGGAAAACTTTGGGGTGGATATCAGCAAGATGCACCCAGGATATGGGCAGAATTTCATTCTGCATCAGTAGAGAGAATACTCATTCTGTAGATGTCAGGTCCATTGGCATGTCTCTATTCTTAGGGTCCAAAAAATGGGGCGTTCTCAATTGGGAGCTGATTGACTTAGAGTATTTTAATATACTTCTCTCTGCTCTTTTCTCCCCTTTTCCAGAGCTGATATTGCCCTGATTGGACTGGCTGTCATGGGCCAGAACCTAATTTTAAACATGAATGACCATGGCTTTGTGGTAAGTAGGAAAAATAATGCCTTTTTATTCTGGGGGCTGATTGTGTCCATTAGCACAAGATTATCAGATATTTGGATGTTGCAAATGTTATTCTCCATTATATCACGAGTTGCTCCTTGAAACATTTTCATAAAAGAAGGAAAACTACCAGTGCTCCTTAGTAGGAGGAACAGCTCTTTGGAGATAATGAAGAACTTCATTTTTGCTGAATAAGGCCTTCAGAGTTCACACCATGAGCATATTCCTCTATGAGGCTTAGGAGAATGTTGGAAAGACAGAGATAGGGTTGGACTGGGCAGAGCTCTCACTCTAGGCAATCAGAGAGGCCTGAAGGAGCCTGGAAATGTGTCCCAGGTAGCCAAAAAGGAAACGGGCTTCTCTGAGCCAGGATGTTAGAGTTAACTGAATCCTGGACCCTTCTAGCTGTAACTCTGTGAGTCTGGGAATAATACTGTCGCACCCACCTTAGATTCTGAGCCTCGGTCCAATTTCCTCCTTTGCAGGTGTGTGCTTTTAATAGAACGGTCTCCAAAGTCGATGACTTCTTGGCCAATGAGGCAAAGGGGACCAAGGTGGTTGGAGCTCATTCCCTGGAGGAAATGGTGTCCAAACTGAAGAAGCCCCGCCGGATCATCCTGCTCGTCAAGGCCGGCCAGGCTGTGGATGATTTTATTGTGAAACTGGTGAGACTTCTCTCGTCTCTGGTGGCTCTGGGCTGATGGGATCTCCGCTCATTTTCTCTCTTCTGCTCGTACCCCCAGCCTCTTCTCTTCGTTAGTCTGCTGAGATTCTTAGACAGTCCAAAAATGGACAGGGCCTTCCTAGCTAAGCTGTCCCAATGTTGATGAATGCTAATTAAGCTACACCCACACTTCTGGGAGGTATTCCCTAGATATACAATTTGGATGACTCCAAGAAACACCTCATTAACACTAATAATAGTAACATGAGGGCTCTTTTGTGCAAGCTTTATCTGTGACAGACTCAAAGGAGTTAACAGATGTGGTTATTATCTCTTTATGGAACGACTGCACTGCCCACCTTACTTTTTAGACTTAAACTTAAAAGTGATTCTCAGTATTCCCTTAAGTCAGTAATTCTCAAATAATTACCTAATTTATTATTAGTACTAAGAGTATTATTAGTAACAAGAGCCCTCCAGAGGATGCACTTCTAACCCATAAGTTTTGCCATCAGACACTTGCTGGCTGTGTGCCCCTGGGCAAGTCACTTAATGTCTCCTAGCCTCAGTTTCCTCATCTGTAAAATGAGGATAATAATAGCACTTACCTCCCGGGGTTATTGGGAGGATCAAATGAGTTACATATGTAAAGACCTTAATGAAAGCTCCTCAGAAAACATTTATCAGTGTCTCCCATAGGCCAACTCCTATACTAAATTCTGGTATTTGAGGACAAAAATGAAAGCCAACTCTGCTCTCAAAGAGTTTTTATTCTCAAAGAACGAACCTGGATTTGGAGTCAGAGGAGTGGTGGTCATTTAGGGCCTGCCTTGCTATTCAATACTTTAATACTACTGGCCTTGAGCTGGTCACTTCCCTCTGGATCACATACGAGAACTGGAAGGAACAATGGAGATCATCTCAACAAAGCCTTCATTTTATAAATGAAGAAATGGGATCAGTTTGCATTGCAAAAAGTCAGAAAACAAATGCTAAAAATTGTTTCCAAAGGCAACTGGAAAAAAATATAATAAAGTCTTTGGGAGAAAAAAGAAACAGGCCCAAACAGGTACGGTTATGACATGCCCAAGGGCACCTGGGGAGTAAACAAAGGAACAACTTGAATTTGGACCCAGATCCTATGAGTCTAAGCTCACCCTTTTCCTACTTTCCTCTACCTTCTCTGGGCCTTCCCTTTCCTCATCTATCAAAGGAGGACACTGGGCTGTCCCCTCCACTTCTCTCACCAGTGACCAAGGGTACGTAAGCATGCACGATATTTTAGAGGGAAAACATTAGAGTCTCTGCAGTGGGAGATAGTTACTTTGTAAGGCAGTAACAGAAGGAGCTGACAGTCCCTGAAGGTCTACCAGCTATTTTACAGATGTCATACTTGAGGCTCTCAGGAAGCTGGGGTTCAGAGACAGGCCCTCTCTTCACCTCTCCAACCAGAAGGGGCCTGGAGGGGGCAAACTTGGACCAGATTAAAGAAGGCACCGCACACCAGAGCGGCTTTACCTTTTGTTGGTCCTGGTCACCATTGGGAATCCATTGGAACCTGTGGACCCTTTTCAGAAGAATGTTTTAAATGCATAAAACAAAATGCAAATGATTATAAAAGAAACCAATTATATTGAAATATAGTTGTCAAACAATTAAGGTTCTAGACAGAAATAATGAAGTCTGAAGAAGATTATGGAAGGTGATAATTTGGGGCTTGAACGTATTAAAGGGTTTGGTTTTCCTCCTCCAGCTGTTAAAATTCACTACCAGCCTCTATTCTACATCTCAGAGAGGCAGGCTGGAGTTTCCACCCATTCCACCCTCAGCTTAGGGACTGCAGAGACCCCAGGATCTGCAGCTCTTTGGTCAAATGCAGACACTGTGCTAGGCACTGTGGGCTGCCTGAGAGGGCGAAGGGATGGAGGAAAAGAAGACCTGAATTTGCCCCGCAGGCACCTGATACTCTGAGAGGTGCCTGCCTAGTTCAGTCCACGAAGGTCCATCAAGACTCTAGTCAGGCACCTGATACTCTGAGAGGTGCCTGCCTAGAGTTCAGTCCACGAAGGTCCATCAAGACTCTAGTCAGGCACCTGATACTCTGAGAGGTGCCTGCCTAGAGTTCAGTCCACGAAGGTCCATCAAGACTCTAGTCTTCCTTAAGCATCTCATTCCCCTGACGTGTGGACATGCCATGGTGCCTGGACAGGACTTCCCTTGGCTTGAGTGTGCATAGTATGTAGAGGTTAGGAAGGTTCTGCAACCACTAGGAAAGCCCTGCGTGTTCAGGACTCTTCTGAAGTACTGAGTGCCTGGGCAATTGAAATGTGAAAGGCTGGGCACCATTTTGGGTAAGCTATTTGTTGGAAGCCTGGGCCTTAAGTTATGCCAGTCAGTCTGCTCCATTGGTGTTTATCCTCCTTGGGAAGGGGCGAGGAAAAGGACAATGTATATCATTTGGGCTCTTTGCTGGGAGCCCCGTCTACCAGGCTACCAGAGATAGCAGAGGGACTGGGGCATCTTGGTGAGCTTGGCCCGCAAGGGAGGAGAGATCGGGACAATAATTTGGAAGAAGGGACCAAAAACCCTGGGAGAAATCTGAGCTAGAGGGGGACACTCTACTCTGAGCCTCCAGAAACTCTGGAAGTTGGTGAAGTTTATTATTGTTACACTTCCTTCTCCGACCAGCCAAGAGCTTGTGGACACTCTGGCTTCCCCACGCTTGACTTCAGTGCCTCCCCTTCCTGACCCTCAGGTCCAGAGGGGATGGTACCTATTAGCTGGGGACTCAGAGAATAACCTCACTACCTCTGAGTACCCCCTGCCAGAAAAGCCCAGCAGCAGCAGGAGCTTTCATGCCCACTTTGGTGCCAAAGGCATTTCCTTCCCTCCACTTGTGGTGACCACTATTATGGAAGGGCATGTTAGACCAGACCAGCAAGCCTCCAAGGTCCTCCACATCTAACGTTCTGGGGCATTCCCAGTAAACAGAAGAGGCAGCTTCCCTTGCCTTCCCTCTGCCCGATTGTGAGTGGGATAGACCTGGGGGATGTTAGTGACCAGTCCACAGAAGGTTTTGGTTTTTCTGCCTTGGGGTCAGGGGCAGAGAGAGCATGTATTCAAATCCCACAGCTTCCCCCTTGCCCATAAATGAATGACCAGAATTCTGCCTCAAGACCTTTCTTTTGTAACTGTCTAATGCGACACACTTATTTTGTGATCCTGTGTCATGTTGTTCCCCTGTGAGTCTTCTTTCTGCTTGCTGGACCTAGTACAAGATCCATTGGGGGAGTGTCAGATCTACATTTTGGTGTCTCCCTTAGTGCCTACTATTTTGCACATAATAGGTGCTTTAAAAAGGGGGGGGAGCATGAATGAAAGGATGCTAAGATCAATATGTGACTGATAGACAGTGAAGGGAGCACCTCAGCCTCATCTCAGCTTTCACAGGCCTCCAGATGTTAAATCAAAGAGAAATGGGCCCCTAAACCTTGGAGCATCCCTGTGGGCTTCATAGGAACTTAGTTTTAAAATGTCATATTATCTGTGTTTTACTGAATTTTTATTTATTTTGTTAAATATTTCCCAGTTGCTTTTGACTCTGGTTCAGGTCACACTCAGGAGTGTTGTGGGCCTTATGTGTGGCCCATACGTATTTGATGTCTGTTTTAGATCAGCAATGAGAATGCACAGCCTTGTGCTGGCCTGAGAGTTCACAGATTCTGGGCCAGGAATTCTTTTCCTGGGGGCTGTGGATAGATTTCAGGGGATCCGTGAATTGGCTTTTTAAGTTTTAGAAACAAAACTTTTGTTCCTTTCCATCCCACTCCTACACGGCATGTGGTTCCAGTTGGCTTCTCTTGCTTTGACTTTGTAATCAAACTGCCTTGAACAGCTGGGCTCCAGGGGAGCGTGATCTTGGAGGGACCCCTTCCCCAAGGAGCATTCCTGGTCCAGCCTTACCAGCGGGGCAAACCTGGACCTTCTTGGGACTGCACTGTTTTCTCTGGGAGAGGCAGTTCTGACTTGTAAAGCTTTCTTCTTAATGCTCGTGTCTTTGCAGGTGCCCTTGTTGGAAGCCGGGGACATTATCATTGATGGGGGGAATTCAGAATATCGAGACACGACAGTAAGTTCTCCTCTCTCCTTCTGCCCTAAGCCCAAGGTCTGAGAGCAGGACTGAGAATGTTCGGCTCCATTATCCGCTGTGCTCACATCAGACTTGTTGCCTGAGAAGGACCCAACACAACTTAGAATCCCTCAGCCATCTGGTGCAGCACGGATGCCAGCACGGACCATGTTTGGTTATTTGTTGTTTGGATTTCAGGCAATGGCTTTTTTTTTAAGGAAAACAACAACAACCACCTTCTTAATATCCATTCTAAGATAGAAGAGTGACAGGGTTAGACAGTCAGGGCTAAGTGACTTGCCCAATGTCACAAAGCTAGAAAGTGTTTTAGGCTATATTTGAATCCTCCCACCTCCAGGCCTCCTGTTGTGGGCCCTGAACGGTCTAGCTGCCCCTCCAGGAATGATTGAAGAACGACTTTTGGAGTTACTACTTTTACTTTTGTACTTTAGTGTCTTATTTACTTTTTAACTCAATCACATGAAAAAACAAGTTTTAACTTTCATTTTCTTTAAGTCCGAGTCAGTCACTCTTCAAGATGGCAAGCAATCCAATACAGATTTTACATGTGTGATCGTGTAAAATATCTTCCGTAG
Source organism: Monodelphis domestica (assembly GCF_027887165.1). Classification (NCBI taxonomy): domain Eukaryota; kingdom Metazoa; phylum Chordata; class Mammalia; order Didelphimorphia; family Didelphidae; genus Monodelphis; species Monodelphis domestica. Next base: position 400,011,670 of record NC_077230.1, on the reverse strand, counting down.
TAGCCCTTGTAAATGAGAACTGGACCAAAGGGAAGAAAAGTGAAGACGTAGATGAAGTATCTTGGGTCTCGGTCTGCATTTACGGCTCCTCAGTTCTTAGGAGATAGATGGCATTTTTTATCATGAGTCCTGGAGGATTTCCTGGATCTCTGCCTTGCCAAGAATAGCTAACATTCCTCATTCAGTCTTGCTGTTCTGGTTGTGCTCGTTTCACTTTGTTTCAGTCCCCGAACGTCTTTCCAGCCCTTTCTGAAATCGTCCTTCCCAGCATTTCTTACAGCACAAGAATATTCCATCACAATCCCATACCACGACTTGTTCAGCCATTTGCCAATGGATGGGCATCTCCTCCGTTTCTACTTTGGTTGCCGCCACAAAAAGAGCTGCTGGCTCATTCATGTGTTTGCTTTCCTTTTTTTTTTTAAACAGTTTATTGGGGCACCACAACCTCCCCCCGCCCTATATCCCTCTCCCTTGAACGGACTCATATACCAGAAAAATAATGAGACTAAGCAAGTGCTCCAGTGGCTCCTGCAGCCTTGCTGACCCAGTTCCTCACCTCTGCTGAGAGGAGAGGGCTTGATTTGCTCTCTTGTGACCCTGATTCTGAGGCCTCTCCTCCAGCCTCATCTCTTTGGAGACACTCCTAGCAGGCTCCAGGGTGCCGAACAGCAGTTAAGTAGGCTTGAGATCAAAACAGAACCAGCTTTATTTTGCCGGGGCGTCCTGTGGAGCAAAGCTTCCTCTTGGGGCTAGCTAGGAGGCAGCCTCCCCCAGGCCCATTCCAAGGCCTCTCTACTTCATTTTACCATTTCTACATCGTTTCATGGTTCTCAGAGACGGAGTGGGGGCAGTGGGGGCCCTTATGCCTGTCCTCTTCCCTGTTGCTCCCTTGAAGTGTAACAGAGTTCCTTTTCTGTCCCATTCAGAGGCGATGCCAAGACCTCAAGGCCAAGGGCATCTTGTTTGTGGGAAGTGGTGTTAGTGGTGGAGAGGACGGGGCCCGCTATGGGCCATCTCTCATGCCTGGAGGCAACAAAGAAGCGTGGTGAGTACAGGGACCCGGGGCACACAGTAGGTGCTTCCTAAGTCCCAGGCCATGGCTGAGAAGTGAACGAGGGAGAATAAGGAGCTGTGGAGGTGTGTGCCTCGCTCCGGTGCCCTGGGCATGGGAGGTTAAAGGTGTTTGAGACATTCTTCAAGCCTGTTAGTTGCTGCTTTGACATCACGTGGACCTGCTCCCTTTCTCTGCCAAATTCATATTCCCTCCCTAAAAGATGGTAAAGCTGAAAATAACCTAAAAAGATCCAACCCTCCCATCTCCACACTAGAGTATCAACCCACGATGGCCTGCCTGTTAACTGGCCTGGGGAATGGGCCCTGCCTGCTTAGCTGCCTTCTTTGGTATACAGCCCCTACATCTGAAGCCCATACAGTGGGAGAAATTGGACATGGGGGCAACTGGCTGTCTCAGTGGATTGAGAGCCAGGCCCAGAAACAGCTGTGTGACCCTGGGCAAGTCACTTAACCCCCTTTGCTTAGCCCTTACCACTTTTCTGCCTTAGAACCAATACACAGTATTGATTCCAAGATGGAAGGTGAGGGTTTAAAAAAAGGAAGAAAGAAACTGGAAGGGTTTTGTTGCATCACATGTAATTGCCAGAAGAAAGAGATATGGCAGGTTGGTCTTGAAAGAAGTAGGGATTATTCCTAGGACACGGGCATCCCACTGCACAGGAATGCCAGTCCCCCCCTCCCCCAGCCTTGCTCCACTCCCAAAGAGGCCTCCTGTCTCCTTTCCTTTCTGTTTGAGCACTCTGGACCTCTGCAAATGCAGGCTCAGAGCTGCTCATTTCCAAGAGCATTCCTGGATTTCCTCCTGCCTCCCACTCCAATCTGCAGCTGTCCTGCTATCGCCTCGCCTTGCCTCCTGGACTGTCAAATAACCAAAAAAGCAAGTGGCCAGGGCTCGTTCATGGCCCCAGCCCGCCCCCAGCACAGGACTTGTCCCATTACAGCGACTCAGGATACGTTTGTCAAAAGCATGAATGAATGATTGGTTCTGGACAACTAAAGGGGAGGGGGGGCGGCTGGTGGCAGCGGGAGGTCCAGGATAAGCCTAAAAAGGACAATGTGAGTGTCATGGACTTTGGAAGAAGGTGGAGGGAGAAAGGGAAGGGGGGAGTCAAAACTGACAGTTACAAATGATTTAATTATATATGAAAATTAGTCTGAGGGAAAACATCACCACTGAGACTCCAGAAAAAAGAGACAGCCAGATACAGGAAGCCAGACGGAACAGAGGAAGAGGAAGAAATAGCAAAGGAAGGATCCTTGTGAGGGAGCTAGAGCCAGGTAACCTTGTTGTCTTTTGAGAGTTTGATTCCCAATGGTGCAGGAGGAGCTCATCCCAAGCTGGCCCAGGGTTAGGGAAAGTTTGTTCTCCCCTTGACCTGCTTTGGCTTTTGTTTAAATCTGGGGAGGCCCTTTAGGAGGCCAAAATCAAGAGGGGGCAAGGACAGCTTTTCAGAACTGTCCAGCCAGAGGGAGAGATGGAGGGAGGGAAGAGATCCTCGTGGGGCTCAAACAGTGCTGCGGGGGAGATATTCCCAAACTCTTATGGGAGAGTCACCGAAACTCAGAAATGGAGCACCTTTTGTGCTTACTGTTCCTCTCCTGCCAGGCCTTATGTTTCACTTACACCAGGTCCATCTTGCCCTGGCCAGGATCCATTTTCATTTTTGTCTCTGCATCTCTAGTACCCACCTGTGACCTTTGCATACAGTAGGAGCTTAACAAATGTTCACTTCATGATCACAGGACTTTCCTCAGCAGTGGCCTAACGGAGGCCCCAAGTAGCCCTCTATTAACAACTGGTAGACTAATGGATTAAAAATATCTAGTTGTCTCCAAATTGTGCCCAACTGGAGAGAGGAGAAAAACAAAGGGGTAGCCATCTACATTTTTCTCCTTTGAATAACATGTATCTATCTCCTCCTCAAAAAAATTGTCATTAAGGGAGAGTTCTCTGGGAGGGAGAGGAATGAGGGAGGAAAATTGGGTGATAAAAACAAAATATTGATAAAAAAATTAATATGTATATATGTCCACATGTATTACTCATGTACATCATCCCTCTGTACACACACACACACATCCACACGTCCTGACTTTTTGCACAGTTGAGCCAGGCCTTGCCCTTTTCCCAGATTTCCGTTGCTGCATTCTTATTCAGATTAAAACAGGCCTCAGCTTCAGCCTTAAAGGAGTTCAGCTGGGCCACCCCGAAGAGGGCTTTCAACTATGAGTTGAAAATCAAAAGGACTTTGATTTACTTTTGCATTCCCAAAAGCCAGGTGAGAGGAAGGAGCTGGCAGGTCTGCTGAGGGTCTTGTAAATTCTTCTGCTGATCTCAGTCATAGCTTGTTCTTTAAATTATTACTTCAGTTCCTTTCACAGTTTTTTAATGTTTTGTTACCTTGTGTTTCCCTCACTTACATTTCATAATGTATCATTCTCCAACCGTTTACATGACATTCCCTGTCCGTAGGCCCCTGCCAGGACGAGGCTTGGCTCTTCTGAATCCAGGCTTTGGGTTCTTTCTGTTTACACTGTTGCAGCCTCGGTGTGTAGCGTTTATCGATGGCTCGGGCTGCTCCCAAGCCGCCCTCTTGGCTCCACTCCCTGCTCATTTCACTTTGTATCGGTTCATGTGTCTCTGTTCTTCCCTGAATTCTTCCTAGTCCTCGTGTCTTAGGGCACGTACTCATACTTACGTGGCAGCTCCTGGGGTTACAAAGACAAAAATGAAGCAGGCTGGTACCCTCACAGAGCTGGAGAGATGGCATGTCTAGAGAGAAGTAGATCTGAAAAATGAAGTAAATATGGGGGGGTGCTAACCACCGGAGGGCGTTTCTTCCATTGAGAAGGGCTGATTCTTGGGGCCAGCTGCTTCCACCAGGTCTCTTGCCTTTAGTTTTTAAAGCGATGCTCTCGCCTGTTTGGGGCTGTCCTTTTGATAACTTCTGTCTCTGTGGTCCCTGAGAGCTGAAAAGGAGAACTGCCACTTTTTGGTTTGTGGGGTTATCCTAGAAATTATTCCCTAAAGGAGGGATCTTCTCTCTTCATTTGGAAGGAAGAGAGCTTATTCTTGGGACCGTGGAGTGTAGGGTGGAAATTTTGGCCCCCCTTTTCTTCCTGGCTACTGAGCTGACTTGTGTTCCTTTCCACAGGCCACACATCAAGACCATCTTCCAAAGCATCGCCGCCAAAGTGGGCACTGGGGAACCTTGCTGTGATTGGGCAAGTACTGGGTTGTGTCCTTACAGCTGGGGCAGGGGGCAGCGATAGACCAGCTGGGGCCATTCCTGGGGCTGGCAAGTTATCTGAGACCAAGGAATCATCTCTGGAGTCACACCCCACCTATGGATAATCTCAGGAGAAAGAAAGAGGTGGAACAAGTCGCTGCTATCTAGACTGTCTTTGGGCTTTGTTTGTTGGGGAGAAGATGAAGAAGCCTCACCTCCTAGACGTCAGACTTTACAATTAAGGAGCGGGCTCCAGGCAGGATTCCAGGACCTCATGATAGAACTGGAGGGACCCTTAGAAACCATCCGCAGTTGGCTTTCCCAAGGGTCACCCAGCTTGTCAGGGTAGAGTCAGCCTTTGGATTCCACTTCCAGCTTTCTTTTCTCCCAAACCAGACTTAGAGGATTTAGAGCTCATATAAGCCCAGGAAGACGGAGGCCGAAGTTCCAGGGTAGCAAACGAGCAGAGCCAGGAATTTTTCCACAGCTCTCGGGTGCTTCTCTGGGTGGCTGTTAGAATGTGTCTTAACCTCCCTCCAAGGTCCTACTCCATGTTCTAGAATAGAAGGCTGGCTGGGTCCCAGCGAGCTCTCGTGCTTCGTGATGAAATCTGTGCCTGCCCAGGTTAGAGGGCAGCCCGCCTGCACCCGGCCCTTCTGGGTGATCTCCCTTGTCTCATCCCCTTACAAGTCTGCCCTGACAGTTAACCAATGAGCAGCCCTTGTGCTAAGCAAAATAGTCAGGGGAAGTCTGCAAGTTGATAGGACGCAGATAAGAAGTCTTGAGTCATTCTCCTGGAAACCTTTGCCCTGGGCAGTGGGCCACTTCAGGGAGAGGCGAGCTAGGATACTTTCTCCTGGGGTAGGCCTGGGACAGTGCAAGAGCAGAACCAGAGAAGCTCCCACATCACACGCCTGTTCAAATCATTGTGATCAGAGAGGTGGAGCTGGAAGGGACCTCAGACATGTTACAGATGGAGAAACTGAGTCCTGAAGCCACAGAAAGGTTGGGAAATGGTACAAAGATCACTAGCTCTAGAGTAAGAATAATAAGGGCAAGGACTTACATTTTTAAGGTGTACAAAGCACTTTGTAGATATCTCTTGTGGTCCTCACACCCCTGGGAACAGGGTGCTATGATGACTCATTTTATAGATGAGGAAACTGAGGCAGACAGAATTTAAATAATTTGCCCAGGGTCACCAAGCTAGGAAGTATCTGAGGCTGAATTTGAACTGAGACCCTCCTGCTCCAGGCCTGTATTCTCCTCACCAAACCCCCCAAGCTGTTCAGAACCCAGTTCTGTTGGCTGTATGGGGGTCCCCTCAGTCCCTTAGCCTCTCTGGGCCACAGATTCCCCACCTGTGAAGTGACAGGGTTCAACTCGACCTCTCAGGTCCCTTCCCGCTTGCAAACTGTGATCTTAAGGGACTTTCTTGGTCACACAAGTACTACGTGGCAGTGCAGAATTTGAACCTAGCCCCAACCTCACAGGGCTCTTCCCACAGTTAAAAGAATATGCAGTCTCTAACCGCGTTAGCATGTACTAAATACAAGAGATTCCCTCATCTTTGACTCACGGAAAAGCCCTTCTGCCCCAGGAGGAGGCAGCTCTGGGGAAACGAGGGCCTTCGGTGTCAGCTCTCAAAGCATTCCCGGGAGGTCCCGGCGGTCCTAAATGCTGATGGTCTGCTTGCAGGGCCTCGAGTCAGAAGAGCTACTACTGCCGTCTGGCCGGCTTCAGCTCTGCTGAGAGGGCAGGGCCTTTGAGACGGCCTTCGGGGAGGGCCGAGGCCTGCCTCTCAGCCTCCTGCTTCTGTCCTCCGCAGGTGGGAGAGGAGGGCGCTGGTCACTTCGTCAAGATGGTGCACAATGGGATAGAATACGGGGACATGCAGCTGATCTGCGAAGCCTACCACCTGATGAAAGACATCCTGGGCATGGAGCACAGCGACATGGCCACAGTGAGTCTGGCCGGGAGGTGCCCGGGAGTGTCTGCCTCCCCCCTTCCTCCCTGCCTCCCCCCTCCCCGCCTCCCTCCCCCCCTCCCTGCTTCCCTCCCCCCTCCCTGCTTCCCCCCTCCCCTGCCTCCCCTCCCCCCTCCGCGCTCTCATTTTCTCCCCCCAAATCACAAACTGCAGGCCGTGGTCAGCGCTGGCTCTCCGTCCTGGCCCAGAAGCGAGGGACCAGGAAGTCAGAGGGAGCCGTGCTGTCCGCTGTGCTCACTCTTGACTCTTGGATTGATTTTTCTTTCTTATCGTGAGAGGTTTCTCTCGGTGGAGGGGCTGGAAAAGAAGATCCGTCAGCCTGCTTTGTCTGTTCATTCTCATTCTCTCTCCTGTTTGTATCTGGTTTGTGCTCGTGATTCTGCTGGGGGGACCTTCCTTTGCTACTGAAAACTGGCAGCCCCTTTGCTTTCGTTCTCTTTTAAACTCTGCACGTTCTGTCTTAGTAACAAGACTAAAGACAGGACAAGAACTAGGCAGATGAGGGTAAGGGATTCGTCCAGGGTCACCCAGGGATCCCCTGACTTGAACCCAGGACCCCCAGCTCCTGCTGGTGCTCGTGCTATCCAGGCACCCCAGGAAGCATCTGCCTTATCCTCTCCAGAAGTTGCCTGGGGCATGAGGAGACCGTGTCCCTGCCTCCAAGGCGGGCTCTCCTCCCTTCCACCTGCTCTGCTCAGGATCTGTCCTGCTTTATGCACGGTGTCTCTCCCATCCCCGTGTGGCCCCCGCGAGGCCACTCCTCCATACCTCCTTGGCCACGACGCTTCTCCGACTCCTAAATGAAGAACATTTGTGCAGGGCTCTCAGGCTATGCCATTCCATCCCTAGGACAGTTGTGTAGTCGGCCTCTGCATCCCGTCCCCACTACACGGGTGGGGACAGAGTAAGGCTCAGAGAGGTCAGCCAGCCTGCCCGGGGTCACACAGCTGAGACGGGTCCAATGTAGGATTTGAAACCGGGTCTGCCTCGACTCCCAGATCTCGATCCCTTCTGCTCCTCGTGTCCGGGATCCTTGTTCTGGGTTTCTGTTCCATTCTTCAGGGTATTCTTTTCTTACTTTGCGTCATTCAGGTTCTTGCAGGTGTGTCTTCCCCCTCCCACCTTGTCCCCTGACTGGGAAGCCTCTGGCAGGGCACCCAGTAGGACTTTAGAGGGAAATGGGGTCAGGAGCAGCGAGGCCAGCCAGCGAACTCGTGTCGCGCTCCTCCCCTCACGTTCAGCCTTTCACTTCCTCCTGCGTCCCGTGCGTAGGTGTTTGAAGAGTGGAACAAGACGGAGCTGGACTCTTTCCTGATCGAAATCACCGCCAACATCCTCAAGTTCCGAGACCCCGACGGCCAGCACCTCCTGCCCAAGATCAGGGACAGCGCCGGCCAGAAGGGCACCGGGAAGTGGACGGCCATCTCGGCGCTGGAGTACGGGGTCCCCGTCACCCTCATCGGTGAGGCCCCGAGCAGGCTAGAGAGGCCCTGGCTTCCGAGCTGTTGGCTAGCTTCTCGGCGCCTCCCTTGCTGCCTGGAAAACCGAGAAGCTGGGCGGGAGGCTCTCCAAAGGCCCCCCAGCTCGAAGTCTAGACCCGGACGGTCTTCCTCCCGTTGGGTCTCGACCCGTGCTTGCTTGCCTTGATGGCACAGAAGGGTGGCGCTGGGTGTTTGCCCGGCCGTGATGGCAGGGCCCCCAGGCAGGCCGAAGCTCTGCTGTGCGCTGGGCAGCGGGGGTACCGGAAAAGGCCCGGCGCACATCCAGGGCTCAGCTACCAAATACAACGGGGTGGGGATGGGTCCCCTGCAAGGGGAAGGCGCTGGCAGCCGGGGGTGCTGCAGGGTGCTGATAGCCAAACAGAGGCTCTTGTAGTGGATCCGGAGGTAATGGGAGCCCCCGATGGCTGTATAGGGGAGGAGGGGACCTGGCCAGACCCACTTCAGGAAGATCTGGATTCCGATGGGTGGAGGAGGATAAAATGGGGCCGAGGTGGAGGCAGAGGATCAGGTAGAAGGTAAAGGGAGGAGAGCAGCTTTAGGCCTTTCCACCTCATTGCCAGAGACGCATCTGAGCCCAGCCGACCACGCTAAGGCGTGGGTGAGCACCCATATTCCCCCTTTACAAATTAAGGCTTTTTCGGTTCTCAGCATCTACCAAGTTCTCCCTCCTGCCAGCAAAAGGATCAAGTCTGACTTTTCTCCTCCCTCCCCTCCCCTCCCTTCTTTGTGTTTTCCTATTGAATCATGCCCCCACCCTGTTCCCACCCTGCACAGAGGGCAGCTGCCTGCTTCAGCCAGAGCCAGGGGACTCCCCAGGGGGTGCCATGGGGGCACCCGGGGGTGTGGCGGCAAGCTCTGCCCATCCCTGCTTTGAATGCCCAGGCAGCTCTGATCCCGCCCCATGCGGGCGGGCGAGAAGCACACCCAGCCTCGCTCCAGGCTGCTTTTGCTCCCCAAAGCCATGGGGAAGTGAAGGCTTCCCCGGCCCTTACGTAACCGAGGGTGCGGCCGGGCCTCCTTGCGCCAGGTGCCTTACACATCTCCCCACAAATGCCAAGTCATCGTGCCTCAGCAGCGGCGGGGCTCTGGGCGGGGGGTGCTCCTCTGTCCCGCCGCTAAATGCCTGTTTGTTCAGGGATGATGAGTCGATCCCGGCTCGGTCGCTGTCCCCACACGCGACCTTTCCTCTTCCACTTCCCCTCCGTCTCTTCCATACCTAAACCTTTCTCCCTGGCCTACTCCTTTCCTGGGGGGCGGGGGAAGCACAGGGAACATTGCATATATAATTAGATTTCTTTAATGGGTTGATTTCTCCCCCCACCCTTTTTTTTTTAAGTATTGGCCCTATGGAAGGAAAAAGTATTCAGGAGGAAATGTAGGCGATGAAAAAAGATATCTAATTTTTTATTTTTGTAAGAAAGCGGGGAGATGAGGATTCCTTGACTTCCTTCAAGGCTCAGGTCCAAGGCCTTCCTGGTCACCAGTGATTTCTCCCTCCACTAATTATTGAGTCATCTCCTTGACGGCAGCCCCTGTTCTCTCTTTGTATCTCCAGGGTCTAGGAGAGAGTCCCAGGGCCAAAAGCTTAATCTTATTCTCCCCATAACTGCCCTTCGGATTTTCCATTGATCTCCACCGATAATACCCATACTTAGTTTAGAGGATGGAATCTGTTTCCTTGTCAGAGATTAACCATCCTCATCTCTGATCTGGGTGGAAGCCTGCCTTCTCCCCCTGGTGGCTCCCCGTGCCCATCCCTGCCCCGTGGACCCTCTCTGACTCCAAGGCTGGGGGGTTCAATGTCTTCCCCTTGCTTCACTCTGTAGGAGAAGCCGTCTTTGCCCGATGCCTGTCCTCTTTAAAGGATGAGCGGATCCAAGCCAGCAAGAAGTTGGCGGGCCCCCCGAAGGCTAAGTTTGGGGGTGACAAGAAGTCCTTCCTGGAGGACATTCGAAAGGTGGGTCAGAGGAGGATGGGTAGTTCTTTATCCTGTATAGGCCTAGACGGTGGGGCAGGAAGCCCGGGAGGCCAAGCTGAAGAGAAGGCCTTGTTTCGTCTAGATGCCCTGAGTTATGCTCTATATTTTTCCTGTCCTTGACAGAATGGCTGTCATGCTGAGACTAGGACTGCAGGACTTTAGGGGCGGGGGGAGAGCCTTGGTTTCTTCTGGCCCCTTCATTTTATCGAGGAGGAGCCTGAGGCCCCAAGATGTGGTGCCAGAGGCAGGATCCAGCCCACGTCTCCTGGCCCCCAGGAACTGTGCTAGAGCCATCCCCTGGGCAATCATAGAATGTTAGAACCAGAAGGCCCTGGTACAGGGGAGAGGACACCGGGCCTGCCACTCGTAGGAGGACCCTTGGTCTGTAAGATGGGGCAAGTAGATCATCTCTCAGATCCCTTCCATCATCTCTGGTGGGATTGTCTCTGAAATCAGAAGGAATCACAGAAGTCCCGGGATCTCCAAAGAGGCCATCTTGCCTGGGTGCACCCTGCAGGCCCAACTCTGCTTTTGGAGCCCAGCCTGATTTCTGTATTCTTCCTCAGGCCCTCTATGCCTCCAAGATCATCTCTTACACCCAAGGATTTATGCTCTTGGGTCAGGCAGCCAAAGAGTTCGGCTGGACACTCAATTATGGTGGAATTGCCCTGATGTGGAGGGGCGGCTGCATCATCCGCAGGTGAGAGGATGCCCTGAGCGTCCTGACGTTGGGCCCACGCGTGGAGCAGCTCTTCTCCCCGTCTGAGATTGGGCTGTCCCCACTCTTTGAGGGTGTTCGTGTGGATGCGGCTTTGAGGCCTGCTCCTTAGAGCAGCCTCACCCAGCCCCTGCAGGGCATGGATGCCAGTCCTGCAGAAGCCGTGGAACCCTGGGGCCCTTCTGAGAAACTGGGTTTTTCCCCTGTCCTAAAAGGCTTTTTTGAAATAGCTACAAATATTTCTCATTTCCAGTCTTGGCCACAAGATGAGAAATAAGGAAATTGGCCCTCCTCCGGGGTGTGAGAGCTGAGGAGCTCCACGTGTGAATGGGGCATGCACCAGCAGATGGGGCAGGCGGCCAGTCATTTGGCTTTGCCTGGCTGCCACCCTTTGTGCTGAGGGAGGATTCTTTGGGAGACATGCACGTGTGTGTGTGAGATGGCGGGGATGCAAAAAGACCACGAATCCAACTTAAAAAGGAACTGGGGAGGGATGGAGGAAGGCAGGAGGGAAGCAGTACTAGAGAGAGGTTTGAGAGTCCTGGCTAAATCCACCCCCAGAGGAATTCTTGGTCCTTTGGGGTTAGATTGTGGCTGCATGAATGGACGGTCTCCCAGTTTCCCTGTGGCTCGTGGTGGCTCTGAGAATGGGCACAGAACGTCACTTGTCAGCTCCTCTGGGGTCTCCTGTGCCCCCTGCTCTGGAGAGACAGGAAATGGGATTTCACACGTCCCTGGTGTTGGGCCCTGATTTCACCACCTGTGGGCAAACCTGCTCCCTCCCCTCGTTTCTCAGTGCGTTCCTGGGGAAGATCAAAGATGCCTTTGACCGGAACCCCCAGCTCCAGAACCTGCTCCTGGATGACTTCTTTAAGACTGCGGTGCAGAACTGCCAGGTACGAGTGTGCCAGCCAAAGGTCCTGGGGGACTCGTGCCCCGCAGGCGTGCTCTGGGGGCCTCCAGGCAGGGTTCCCAGATTTCTCATCTATTTGCTTCATCCTTCATTTCTAGGAGTCGTGGCGGCGGGTGATCAGCGCTGGAGTGCTGGCAGGCATCCCCATGCCCTGCTTCACCACGGCTCTTTCCTTCTACGACGGGTACAGGCACGAGATGCTCCCTGCCAACCTGATCCAGGTACATCCTTGGGGCCTGCAGCAGCCTGGCTGCGCAAACTGAGCCTGGGCGGGGTCGGGTGTGTGTGTGTGTCCGCCAACACGCTCAGCGTACTTTTGCTTTCTAGGCTCAGAGGGATTACTTCGGGGCTCACACCTATGAACTCCTGACCAAGCCAGGACACTTTATCCACACCAACTGGACAGGCCACGGGGGCAACGTGTCCTCCTCTTCCTACAATGCCTAATGAGACTTCTGCTTAGACCTTCGACATTCCTGCCACCCCCTTGGCTTACACTGCATTCGTTTCCTGCCCGGGGCCCTCCAAATCAGTTACTGTAAGAGCCTTCCCTGCGGGGAGGACTAGAGTCCGTACCGTGACTTTCCTGCCCTCTGCCCTTGCTTTTGAAGATTGTCTAGAAACTGATCATGTGAATGGTGGCTCTGAGCAGTGGCCCACTCTGCCCCGGAAGCAGGACCGATCGAGGCAGCCGCCGGCGTCCGAGAGGGTGGTAGCACCTCCATCATGGTTGGGAAGGCTCTGGTAGAATCTGACCAAACTAGAACCTTTGTCTTAGGCAAAAAGCTGTTCTTTTACCTTTTAATAAAAACTCCATTCTATTTATAGTTTTGTCTCCAGCCTCTTGAGGACTCTCATTTTTTCTATTATTATGCAAAACACACTTCCTGGTGGGTCCTTGTAAGAGCTCACTGGTAGGGAACCAAAACTCAAATAAAACCATCACACACTGATGTGAAAGACGACTCCCACAGCTCTTCCTCTGGAGGCGGAGAGCTTTCTCCATCCGCTCTTTCAGGGTTGTCTCGGATCTTTGCATCGCTGAAGGTAGCCCCGTTTTCACAGTTGATCATCCCGTATTGGTCTTACTGTGTACCATGTTCTGGTTCTGCTTATTTCACTCTGCATCAGTTCCGGCAGATCTTCCCAGCTTTTTCTGGAACCATCCTGCTCCTCATTTCCCACAGCACAATAGTTTTCCATTCCCAACGTGTGCCACAATTCGTTTTGCCCTAATGGAGGGACACCCCTCAGTTTCCAGGTCTTTGCCACCACAAAAAAGAGCCGCTATGCATATTTTTGTACAAGTAGGTCCTTTCCCCTTTTTATCATCTTACGGGCCCAGGCATGGCATGACTGGATCAAGGGGTGTGCGCAGATTTATAGCCCTTTGGACATTGTACCGAATTGCCCTAAATTCTCTCATCTTAGGACCGTCAAGCCCTAGAACCTTGGAGAAAATGTGCCGAAAATGTATCACCAATGCAAAACACTCTGAGCTAAATAGATTTATTGAGGGGGGCCAAACTCCCAAGAAAGCCGGACCCTGGCCCAGATCAAGTCCAAAGACCCCGAGCCTCAGGAGATGGCCTTTTTCTGTACATAGTAATCTGGTGACATCCTGTCCTAAAAGACAGTGAATACAGAATTTTTCCCATGGATAGATTGTGCAAGTGCTGAATGAGGCAGAAAGTGTATGTAAATAAGCCCTGTGGGTGGTGACTTTACATCTATTATTATTACTGACCTTTTCAGGAAAGGGTCAGGATCTAATGCTTTTTCTGCTGACAGCTAGGAGTCAGCAGTTAGATGGATGAATGTACGACTGACGTTCTCACCCTGAGATACATTCTCTCGTCCCCTCTCTCAGCCCAGCGTCAGGAGCCCCGAAATCGAGCTGGAGACCTTCATCAGCGCCCCCAGACCAACTCTCTCTTTACAGAGGAGGAAACAGAACCAGAAAGATGAAATAATTTGCCCGAGATCACACAGATAGTCATTGACAAGTGGCAGGTCTTGAATTGGGGTTTTCTGAGCCCAAATTCAAAGGTTTTTTTGCCAATCAAGATCCACTGACTTTCCTCATCTTTTCTGGGTCTTCCTGGGGAAGATCATGGGAGTCCCTTGTTCCTCCCACCCAGACAGCGGATGGTTCCCTAGTCTGGGACTTAGATCATTGCTTGCAACCCCTGATTGGGCCTCGGTTTTTCTTACATTGAACTCAATTTTCTCCTTTTAATTTGGTTGGGACTTTTCTCCTCTTAAAAAAAATTACATTGCAACAAGAGATCTTTCCGTAGACTTGGACCAAGGCGTTCCCTTCCCTTGCTTCCCAATTATTTTTAAACTACCTTCTGACCTAATAACAACTCAAGACAGAAGGGCAAGGGCTAGCAGAGTTAAGTGACTTACCCAGGGTCACACAACTAGGAAGCATCTGAGGCCAGATTTGAACCCAGGTGCTCTATCCACTGTGCCACCCACCTAACTGCCTCTGACCCTTGCTTTTGGCCATCTCCTCCCTGACCCAGTTCAGAGCCAATCCCCCCAGCTTTGGTGCCCACAAGAATCCGAGTCAGGCTTCCTCCTATGATTCCCACCCACGTGTGGGTACCATGGCAAAGGGATTGGTCCTTGGAGGCAGGGAGCCAATGTGGGAGACTCGGGAGAGCCAGCCTGCAGGCAGAGAGGCCCCTGAGATGTGTCCTAACAAGTGAGCATGGCCATCCCATGACCCGACCTTCACTCTGGGGAGAGGACGGGTGGAGGAGTCCATGACGTGGCCTCAGCCCCAGCGCCACAGCCTTGGAGCTCCCTTCCTGCTCGCCATCTTTGAGCCCCGCCTCACACTGTTCCCCGAGCATAGTGACTCGAGAGGCTGGAGGCACAGCAGAGGGAGTCCCTCGGATCAGAGAGACCTGGTCATTGGTTTTGTAGCATTTCAATCCATAAGTTGTGTCCAACTCTTCTTGACCCCATTTGGAGTTTTCTTTGTAAAAATGTGGAGTGGTTTGCCATTTCCTTCTCCAGCTTCTTTTACAGACAAGGAAACTGAGGCAAACCAATTGCATCTGAATCTTTGTGACTCCATTTGGGGTTTTCTTTGTAAAAATGTGGAGTAGTTTGTCCTCTTACAGACAAGGAAACTGAGGCAAACCAATTGCATCTGAATCTTCATGACCCCATCTGGGGTTTTCTTGGCAGAGATACTGGAGTGATTGGCCATTTCCTTCTCTCACTCATAGATAAGGAAATGGAGGCCAACAGGCTGGAGTGACTTGCCCAGGATCACAATTAGTGTCTGAATTCAGGTGAACTGAAGTCGGGCACTTGCCACTAGCTTCCCATAATTGATATTTTGCTTGCCTTCTTAGGGGTGGGGGAGAGAAGGAGAGAATTTGAAACTCAAAACTTCAAAAGAAAATACTATTTCAATAAATAAATAATAAAAATTTTAAAACAGCCACAAAAGGAAAGACCTGCGTTCAAATCCTACCTCTTGAACTATACTGTGTGATCCTGAGGAGTACATCAAGTCTCTAAAACTCTTAAGTTGCTGCAGATAAAATTGCCGCCCTGGTTCATCATGGGAAGTTTCTACCATGGGAAAATAAAACCCTTCACTTAGGAAGGAAAGACGCCCCAGAGGCTAAGTAATCCAACTTCCTCGTCTTACAGAGGAGGAAACTAAGGCCCAGGAAAGAGAAGTGACTTCTCCAAAGTCATACGTTCCAGGTATACAGCTAGTAAGTTCCAGAGCCAGTCTGAGTGCAAATCTAACATTACACTACATTAGGTAGTACAGGGGATAGAGTGCCAGGGCTGGAGGCTGGAGGTCCTGGGTTCAAATTTGACCTCAGACACTTCTTAGCTGTGTGACCCTGGGCAAGACACTTAACCCCAATTGCCCAGTTCTTGCCCTTCTGTCTTAGAGTTGTCAGTAGGGCAGAAGGTAAGAGTTTAAAAAAAAAACTGCTCGGAGGTTCTCTCATAGGTGATGCAAGCTCAGGCAGGTGTGGATAAGCAGGAGAGGCCTGGGGGGAAGGAGGTGGAGCAGCAGCCTGGCAACAGCCAGAGAACCAGGCTGATCCAGCGTGAAGGCCTCGGGGTGACCTCCTGAAGGAAAGTGGACATTGTCACCCATCGGTCACTCAGAAAGGCTAGTGTGGCTGGAGCGCTGGCCTCAGAGCCAGGAAGAACTCTGACCCTGACAAAGGCACTTAGATCCTCTGTGCCCACTTTTTAAATTGATTTACTTATTTATTTATTTTAAACCCTCACCTTCCATCTTGGAGTCAATACTGGGTATTGGCTCCTAGGCAGAAGAGCTGTAAGGGCTAGGTAATGGGGGTCAAGTGACTTGCCCAGGGTGACAAAACTAGGAAATGTCTGAGTCCAAATTTTAACCCAGGACCTCCCCTGTACCCACTTTTAAATTTTATTTACTTATTTGTTTTTAAACTTTACCTTCTGTCTTAGAATCAATACTGTGTATTGGTTCCAAGGCAGAAGAGCAGGAAGGGCTAGACAATGGGGGTTACACAGCTGGGAAGTGTCTGAGGCCAGATTAGAACCCAAGACCCACTTAAAAAAAAAAAAAGATAATTTTTAGCTCTACTTTTCTCCAGCTGCGTAGAGAAACAATTTTTAACATTCATATTCTGACATTTTGTGATTCAAATTCATGCTTATCTTCCTCCCTTTTCCTCTCCTGAAGCAGCAAATTATACAGGTGCCATCAGGCAGTACACAGCCACGTGTTCACCATGTTGTGAAAGAAGACCCATGGCGAGTATTGGGGAAGAACTCATGGGGGAAGCCTTCGGGAAATGGAACTCTAAGACTTGGAGGCGGCACGAGGAGGTGTCCATCGATTGGGGAATGGCTGAACAAAACATGGTCTCCAGTGGTGATGGGATACTGTTGTGCTGTCAGGAAAGATGAGCAGAAGGAGCTTGGAAAAGCCTGGGAAGATCTGCAGGAACTGATGCAGAGTGAAATACGCAGAACCGAGAACGCTACCCACCTCCAGAGAAAGAACTGTTGGAGTCATCTTTCACGTCCGTGTATTGATGATTTTCTGTTGGGGTTTTGGTTCTTATGTCTGGGTGTGCTCTTGCTTCACTGACCAATATGGAAGTAGATTCTGTGTGATAATAAAAAAATTAATTTAAAATTATTTTATATTTTTATTCATTAATATTTTTAATTTTAATATGAATTAATATTTTATTTGTAGTTAAAAATTTTTTTAAATAAAGACTTAGAAGTTGCAGAGGAGGTGCCCATCTGAGTTGTCGGAGGGAGTTTCCTCACTGGAGAGCTCCCTAAATCCAATGAAAAAACAAAACAAAACAGAAACAACTTTTCAAAGCCCATCTACTAAATTCCACTGAGTCATCTCTCTCCTTCCACCACCATCTTAAGCTGTCTCAAGGCTGGTTTGAAAATCCGGTTCAACGGCTGGTAACCATCGGGAATGGAGAGAGGCCTAATGAAATCTATATTATTGGAAGGAGCCCCCAAACAAAGGAAATCAGCCTCTTGACAGACATTCATAATGCACCTTTTGCACCCGTTGCTGGGGATACAAAGATAAAACCATCCCCCCTCCCCTGAGCCAATTCTGTTGACCTTTGAAGGCTCTTCCAATTCTGTTTATTAAAACTTAACAGAGGGACGGCTAGGTTGCTCAGTGGATAGAGCACCAGGCTGGGAGTCAGGAGCACCTGGGTTCAAATGTGACCCCAGACACTTCCTAGCTGTATGGGCAAGCCATTAACCCCATTTGCCAAGCCCCTATCGCTCTTTTGCCTTGGAACCAATATTTAGTATAAATTCCAAGAGAGAAAGTAAGGGTGTTGGGTTGTTGTTGTTGTTTTTTTAATGGAATTGAGAGAGATTTAACAAAATGAATAACAGAGCAGGGGAAGCTGGGTAGCTCAGTGGATTGAGAGCCAGGTCTAGAGATGAGAGGT
Source organism: Monodelphis domestica (assembly GCF_027887165.1). Classification (NCBI taxonomy): domain Eukaryota; kingdom Metazoa; phylum Chordata; class Mammalia; order Didelphimorphia; family Didelphidae; genus Monodelphis; species Monodelphis domestica. The sequence continues at coordinate 399,994,287 of NC_077230.1, read as the reverse complement.
CCTGGGTTCAAATCTGACCTCAGACACTTCTCAGCTGTGTGACCCTGGGCAAGTCACTTGACCCCCATTGCCTAACCCTTCCACTCTTCTGCCTTGGAACCAATACACAGTATTGACTCCAAGACAGAAGGTCAGGGTTTAAAAAAAAAAAGAATAACAGAGTAAAAAAGATTCATTTTCATGAGTTCATATCCAGCCTCAGATACTGCTTAGTTTAATGACCCTGAACAAGTCACTTAACCCCCATTGCTTAGTCCTTACCACATCTTCTGCCTGGGAATCAATATTTAGTATCAATTCTAAAACAGAAGACCTTTTTTTTTTTTAAAGAAAGAAAGCTTATTTAAAGCTTATTACATCAAAAGTTTCAGTGCAGTTTAAAGTTCATTTTTTAAAAAACCCTCATTTATGGCTTAGAATTAATATTGTATTGATTCTAAGGCAGAAGAGTGCTAAGGGCTAGGCAATGGGGGTGAAGTGACTTGCCCAGGGTCACACAGCTGAGAAGTGTCTGAGGCCAGATTTGAACCCAGGACCTCCCAACTCTAGGCCTGGCTCAATCCACTGAGCTACCTAGTTGTCCCCTTAAAGTTCATTAAAGGAAAATGTTGGGGGGTTTTGGTTTTATAAGATTATTCTCTTACAAAAATGAATAATATATGAATATGTTTTGCGTGATATGTGTATAACCCAGACTGAATTGCTTGTCAGCTCTGGAAGCAGGGAGGGAGATCATTTGGATCCTATAACTTTGGAAAACTTATATGGAAATGTGTTATTCCACATAATTGGTTTAAAATTTTTAATTTAATCAAAAAAATAAAGTTTGTTACAGCTTAAAATTGAACTGAGGGGACAGTTCTGAGGGATTTATGAGAAAGAACACTATCCACATCCAGAGGAAGAACCGTGGGAGCGGAAACACAGAAGAAAGACAACTGCCTGATCACATGGGTCGATGGGGATGTGATTGGGAATGGAGACTCTAAACAATCACCCTGGTGCAAATATCAACAATATGGAAATGGATCTTGATCAATGACACGTCAAACCCAGTGGAATTCCTCATTGGCTACAGGAGAGGGGGAGGGAGGAGGGGAGGGAAAGAACATGAATCACGTAACCATGGCAAAAATATTCTAAATTAATCAATTAAATAAAATTAAAAAGAAAAATGTGGAACTGAGGTTTGGGCGACACACAGACAGCATCAATAGAGACAGAAAATATACAAAATAAACATGAGCTAGTTTGGGGAAGGAGGGCAGGAGCGGCTGACGAGGAGGGGATGGACAGGGTAGAAAAGACTTCAGGTGATGCTTGAGTGAGTCTTAGACAAGGAAATCTAAGAGAAGGGAGTACATCTTATACAAAGGCAGGGAGGTGGGAGATGGAGGAGTCTGTGGAGTGTGAGGAATAGCAAATAGGCCAGCTTGGGCTGGATCAGTGAGCTCAGGAAGGAGAGTAATGTCTAATGCACCTGGAAAGTTAGGTTGGGTTCGAGTCATGAAGAGCTTTAAAGGCCAAGTGGAGAATTTTCTGTTTTATTGGAGTCAAGAAGGAACCACTAGAGCTTCTTAAACAGGAGAATGGGAGAGCTGGACCTTAATGGTGGCATGGAGCTGTGGGAAAAGCTCCCTGGTCACAGAGGCTGGGGATTCAAATCCCACCTCTGCTGTTTACAGTCTGTGTGACAGTGGGCAAGTTACTTGATTTCCCTGGACCTCAGGTTCCTCATCAGCAACATGGAGTTGTTGGACCAGATGATATTTGAAGGCTCTTCCATTTCTTGATCAATGGCTGGTGTTTTAGGAATTTGGCATTGGCCAAGATGATTTCTTCTCTCCTAATTATCTTATGTAGGATTCAAATATTCAAGGTTTAGAGCAGGAAGGAGCCTCAGAGGTCCAACTTCATTTAATAGACAAGACCCCAACAAGTGATATATTGGAAGCCAGCAGCAGCAGCAGAGGGAGAATTTGAACCCATGTCCTTGGACTCCAGACTTGGTCCTCATTCTATTATACCAAGATGGTGGGCAGGATGAGGATGCCCTCACCTCTTTCCTCTTTTTACTATACCAAGATAGAGGGCAGGGTGAGGAAGCCCTCCTGCCTTACTTCAAAATTCTGGTACCATAGTCCCTGACCCTGAGTGGTAGGATTTCTACTAAACATTAGAAACCCAGATTGTTGTTAAGTGTTTTGGTTGCATCCAACTCTTCATGCTCCTATTTGTGGTCTTCCTGGTAATAACACTGAAGTGAGTTGTCATTTCCTTTTCCAGCTCATTTTATAGATGAGGAAACTGAGGTAAAAAGGGTGAAACGACTTGCTCAGGGTCACACAATTAGGAAGTGTCTTTGGTCATATTTGAACTCAGGAAGTGAGTCTTCCTAACTCCAGGCCTGGTGCTCTCTGCCCTATGGCACCATCTAGTGGCCTTGAA